>NC_072488.1:30480384-30791153 GCF_027574615.1 Eptesicus fuscus | reverse complement strand
TTTTTGATAATTTTGACAAATACTTGAAACATTTTAGTTATCATTGTAGTAATCTGTTTTGTTTAAAATTTTTACTTTGGTGTTAAACCTCCTGCCCGCAAATTCTACACTAATAATTCCCTCTTCTTATACTGTTTTAACCTCTCAAACAAATCACAAACAAAAGCTGAAAGCAACTCATAACCATTTTGTATAAATAAAGCAAGTTCATCTTTGTGGGATTGATATGCCAGGTTGTGAATGTATTGTTGATAATTAACCTGATCAGGTTACATTGCCAGGAAATTTTGTTATACATTCCCTTTAAAAAAAAAAACCACACAAACTTTTTTTCTTAGAATAGTTATGCGGTACCTTTACAGAAAAATTAAACAGAACAGAGCTCTCATACACTCCCATGCCAACCCCCCAACCACAGTTTCCCCTATTACTAACATCTTACATTGGTGTAGTACATTTGTTACAATCTATGAACCAAATTGAAGTAGTATTTGCTAAAACTCACAGGTTCACTCTTTGTGTTGTACAGGTCGATGAGTTTTGCCAAGTACATAATGTCATGTATCCTTCATCACAGTATCATACAAAATAGTTTTACTGACCTAAAAGTCCCCTATCTTCCACCTATTCATCCCTTCTCCCTCCCCTTACAACCCCTACCTTTCATTTTTAATACTCTAATTAAGTGTAGGGTAATATTAATTAGTTGGAGCTAAGAATTTGCTTAAATAACTAGTGATTCCCCATGGCAATCAACATTTCTTAATCATTAAATTAGACTAGCACCGTCCAATAGAAATATAATGTGAGTCATATATGTATTTAAAATGTTCTAGAAGCTGCTTTAAAAAAGTAAAAGGAAATAAATGAATAATACTTATCCCAATGTATCTAAAATATTATCAATTCCAACATGTGACTAATAAAAATTGAGATAGTTAAATTGGGGTGGGGGGGGGACTAACTCAAAATATAATGTGCATTTTAAACTTACAACACACTCCATTTCAGGCTAGTCACATTTCCAGCGCTCAACAGCCACAACAGTGGGGCTGGCCTGGACTGCGAGCCACTTGTAAACAGGTTTTCCCTCTCTCCCCAGGGCCTCCAGGTTAGGCATGCAGCAAAGACTTTTGGAAGGTCTATCAAAAAGATAAAAGCGTTCTCTAAACCTCTGTATGCCGACACTTATATGTTCTGTAGCCATTTTCCTTAAACGCCCCCCAGTTTGGGAAAAAGTGGACTGGGAATCATGCTCATTCTGGCATATCTAAGAAATGAGTCCTGGGCTTACCGACTCCCAGAAAGCCTGAATCATCTGAACTGTTGACTCATGAGCCTAAGGTGACTGAAATGCAATGTGAATCAAATCTGCCTTCCAAGGCTTCGTTCTGTTGCCACTTTTCTCTCTCCCCTCCCTCTCTCTTCGGGTGACTGACTCATCCTGCTACCATGTGTGAGAGTCCAGCATCCGGCAGATCTCAAAAGTCCCCTGGAAGGAGATGAGTGGACTTGCACAGGGTCCAGCCCAGCTCTGTTTTGCCTACCTCACCCAGGGTCAGCAATTTAGACCAGGAGGGCTCTTACCCCTGTCAAAATGTTTACTTTTTTCTTTTTAGGTGGTGATGGTAGTAGTAATCACGTGGCCTGGGAATTTAAGTTTAAAACAATACAATCCTTTATTTCAAAAAAATCTTTTAAAAATGTAATGTCTATGTCAATCCTTAGGGCCTACTCCACAGTCCCGTTTGTTAGTACCTTTGTCCACTCTGGGTTTTTTCCCTTTCCTGGGAGGAAAGTTTCCACCCAGGATAACGCCCTTCCGGTGGCGAGCCAGGAGTCTCTCCCACCCCTCAGGGCCGGCAGCTGGCTCGCCTTCGCAGCCCTCTAACCACAGCGGACCTACAGCTGTGGGCGCGGCCAGACCCCCACCCCACCCCACCCCACCAGCCCCTCTCCTAAACTACCCACGGTGGAGGGCGGGGTTGCCAGCTTCAGACCCCGCCCACCGAACCCAACCCAGCCGGTAAGAGAGAGGAAGCGCAACAAGCCACGCCCACTTTCTCCTCTTCTCCTTTCCGTTGGGCCGGCTGGTTGTCCTTTATCACTATCCCGTAGCCGATTGGCTCCCTCCATCCCGCTCCAGCCCCCGCCGGCAGGGGAGGAGGAATCGCGCCAAACTGGGCGGAGAGTCTGCTGGCCTCTCTCCTACGCTGGTCTGGGCGGCGGCGGCGGCAACTGGGGACGGGGCGGGTGGCGCATCACGGGTGCGGAGGCAGGAGGGGCAGCCTCATTGTTCCGGGAGCCGTCGCCTCTGCAGGTCCCTCAGCTCGTTCGGCTCTGCCCCTTTCAGAGCTCCCCAGCCCCCACCACAGCCCGCGCCTCGGAGGAGAAGCGTCCGGCGGCGGCAGCAGCTGCAGCATCATCTCCGAGCCGCCAGCCATGGAAGACACGGACCAGTCGTCTCGGGTCTCCTCGTCCTCGGACCTCCCGCCCCGGCCTCAGCCCACGTTCAAGTACCAGTTCGTGAGGGAGCCCGAGGACGAGGAGGAGGAGGACGAGGAGGAAGAGGACGAGGACGAGGACTTGGAGGAGCTGGAGGTGCTGGAGAGGAAGCCCGCCGCCGGGCTGTCGGCGGCCCCAGTGCCCGCCGCCTCCGCCCCCACCGCGCCCCTGCTGGACTTCGACAATGACTTCGTGCCCCCGGCGCCCCGGGGGCCCTTGCCGGCCGCGCCCCCTGTCGCCCCGGAGAGGCATCAGTCCTGGGACCCGAGTCCCGCGTCCTCCGCGCCATCCCTACCCTCCGCTGCCGCAGCCTCGCCCTCCAAGCTCCCCGAGGACGACGAGCCTCCGGCCCGGCCTCCCCCACCTCCCCCGGCCAGCGTGAGCCCCCAAGCCGAGCCCGCGTGGACGCCGACCGCCCCGGCCCCCGCTGCGCCCCCCTCCACGCCGGCCGCGCCCAAGCGCAGGAGCTCCTCCGGCTCCGTGGGTGAGTGCCTCGCCCTCCCGCCTCGCGCCCCTCCCTCTTTTGTGTGCAGCCCCGGCTGCTCCCGCGGAGCCCCCCTCTCCGCCCCGAGGGGCTTTGTCTGCAGACCTGGGGGCGGGTGGGAGAGGGGGAAGGCGCCCCCACCGCCCGCCGTGGGAGCCGCCGGGAGCTGGGTGGGGCGGCGGAGGTAGCCCGGGCTTGTTCTTCATTGTCTGTCCGGGCGTCGGGGAACACGTGCACCCGACCGCTCCCGGGTTCTTCCCTCTGGTCCCCGGTCCCCTGCGTCCCTGAAGTTAGGCACCCACCCACCCCTGGTTGGAGCTGGGTGTCTTTATCAGGAACGAGGGTTGTGGATTCTTTGGGCTGCCTTCCTTCTGGGCTGAGGATGGAAAGGCCTTGGCGCCTTCGTCTTTTGTCTCCCCGTCTGGGTTGCGCCTAGGGAAAAGGCGCAGTTTCGCTGTCAGTCCGCTTGCCTGTCTTCAGCCCTGGCCCCCATCGTATCCCCTCCTTGGCCGGGGTGGCCCCCTGCGTTTCATCTCCCTCTTCCCCTGCTCTTGGCGCTGGTGGGGAGATGACCCCTTGGAACACGTCCACGTTGACCCAGCTGCAGTGCGGGAGAGCGCCTCCAGTGGTGTGCGCGTGGAGGTTTGGGGGGGAGAGTCCTGGCCACGTCCTGCCACCGCCCAGTGCGCCCGGGCATGGATGTGGCCGCTCCGCATCCGCCAAACCGAGCCTGGGACACGGGCCGTGGGCATTGTGTTCCGAGGGGGCGCAGTTTTGCCCGGGCTCTCAGCTGCGGAGGAAGAGGAATGGCTGGGAGCGCGGACAGGTTTAGCCTCTTACTGCATCATCATTGAGTCGTAAACAAAAAGGCAACACGATTGATAGTCTTAAAGAAGGGAAACCTGTGGATTCCTACCCGGGTCTAGGCCAGTTAACTTTGTGGGAGGTGTACCATGAGGCTTCATGAAGTATTTTGAGAGGTTTTCCTGGATTGGTTAGAGCTACTATGTCATGGAAGTTATGTTTTAGGTCTAGAGAGACAAACGTGCATAGTCTGTTAAATAGTTTTCACATCTTTTCATTCACGAGTACCTGGTTGTACATGAATAGTGAAATTCTCTTAGAGAATACCTTGGGAAATTATTTTTAGAAGGTAAAACTATCAAGTTTATTAGAGATTTAGAGTTCATCTTATCGGACAAATTATAAACTTATTCACTAGTAGCTTTTTTACTTTTCCTGATTTACTGCTTTAGGTGTTAGGAAGCCATTGGAGATTATTGAACGGAGGCCTGGATGGTGGTGTTAGAAAAGGAATTGGTGACCATATTCTAAGATAGGTTGGAAAGAAAAACAGGGGGACTATATTCAGAAAGCTTTTGTGATAGTTCTGAGACAGGTGAGTAGCGCCTAATCTAGCTCATTATTTAGTTCAGTGAAAATGGAATAGAAGGGAAGCATGAATTCTGTAATTGGTTGTGAGCCTGTATTTTTATAGTTAGGGTACAAAGAGGTTTCATGAAAGAAGAATTGACAGGACTTTGAGGCTATGAATGTAAATGCAAAGGAAAGAATATTGGTGCTCATTAAATCAGTTTGAGACTGTCCAAAGTTGTTAATTGAATGGAAGTTTATGTAGGATTTAATATTGCTTTAAGTATAGGGTTATTATATCTTGGAGATTAAAAACCATGTCTTTTAAGATTTTGAGTTTTATATACGTTAAATCTTAAGATGCCTCTAAAGAAAGAGATGTCATACCCTATTCAGTCCCCATCTTCCATTTTTATCTAACAGATGATAACAAGGAATAGGACTGATGAATTTAGAGATTCTGAATAATTTCTTTTGTTAAGCTATTTTTAATTTTCTGACTAGGAACAAGTAGTATATATGCTCCTTATGGATAAGTTAAATTATGTTTCAGATTAGTTCCTAGGAAGCACAGTGTCAAATTTATAGTGCTTTTTAGTAACCAACAAGCTCCCCCATCCTTTTTAAAATGATGTAATGAATATATATATAGAATCTTTGGTAAATATCTAACTATGTGGAATAGTATTTAGAAAATATGCTATTTCATATCTCTGTAAACTTGGAAGATTTGCTATATCATAGAAAACATTTCTAAAAAGGGGCATATTTTCTGTTGTCCAATAATTAGCTCTGTTTTAGTGTAGTTATTTCATAAAATACCTAAAAGCAATTTATTTGAAACCCTAACTGATGTAAGGCTCCAATTTAAATGGCACATTTTAAAGGTACTTTGCTAGTCCAGGTTTCAAGTACCAACCAAATGGGTATATTTCTTGATTCTTTGGAAACTCTGATGAAGTAGAAGTAAATGTTGCAGATACACTATTCTTATAGCACATTCTTTTTGAGACTTTTGGTTCCTGATTCTAAATGTAGACCCTAGAAAAGGCCCCCCTGAGGGTGATAGCACCAGGGATTCGGAACTCTTAAGGGCAGAACCCTAGTTCACCAGCAGTGTTTAAATGGGTGAATGTGACCTTTGTGCACATAGGCATGTGCAAGGTGGTCAGACCCAGCTGTACTGGAGCTAAGGTCTTCTCAGACTGATGGCCTCATCATCATTTCAGCTCTGAACGAGGAGTTGATAATTTCACGTTTAAGCTGCTGAGTTTTTGTTTCTTGGCATGGTGATTATTAGTTTTAAGTTGCTTTACTCATGTGTTCCCATAACATTCTGTTCTTACCTCATGATAGATATCATACCATATATGTGATAATAGTATGTTTACTCATCTTTAGTTTCTACCAGACTGTATGCTCCCTGAATAAAGGGGCTATATCACCTTTTTTCCTTGAGGAAAAGGATTATATGACATTATATTATATGACATTATATCTGCATTACTGAGCACAGACATGTGGTGTAAGCACTCAGATATTTGTTGAATGAATGAAAATTATAGATGAAAGTTGATCTTCACATTCTGTATAGTTCCAGAATTATTACAATATTTTCTCGCAATAAAAATCCCAAGTGTTATGAATTAAAGCATGCATTTATTTACATATGTACCATATTTTATTTAATCAGTCTTTTAGTGATGATTAACTAGGTTGTTTCTCAGCTTTTTCTGTTATAAATAATGTTGCTGTGAACACCCTTATATGAACTTCTTTGGGAATGCATGCTGTTCTCTGGGTGTTGTAAGATAAATTCATGCTAATAGAATTCCTAGTTCAAAGACTATGTGCATTTAAAATGTTGCTAGATAATGCCAAATTGTACTAACAAAGAGTTGTTCCAACCTATATTTTCACCAATAATGTGTTAAAGTACCTTTTTTCCTTTTGCCTTTACCAGTAGAGTAGATTAACCAGTAAATGATTTAGCAAATTATTTTTTAAATTTATATTTCCCAGTATTTTTTTTTAACCAGCTTAGGTGCCATATAATTTACTAGGCTTAGGTGCCAGTACATTTTTCTCATCACAGTTTTGACCTCTTCTTATTTTTCTTCTAGCATCAGGCGTCCTCAAACTATGGCCCGCGGGCCACATGCGGGTGTTTTTGCCGTTTTGTTTTTTTACTTCAAAATAAGATATGTGCAGTGTGCGTAGGAATTTGGTCATAGTTTTTTTTAAACTATAGTCCGGCCCTCCAACGGTCTGAGGGACAGTGAACTGGCCCCCTGTTTAAAAAGTTTGAGGACCCAGCTGTAGGAGCACTTGATCTAGTGTAAGGGAAATTAGACTTTGTCATATATATGTCTTATGAGAATTTCTCCATGTTTTCTCTTGGTATTTTTATAATTTTATTTTAACATTTAATTCTTTCTGTAGTTTATTTTGTTCTAGAGAATGACATAGTGATACAGTTTTATTTTTGAATATGGTATTTCATTTGTCTCAACACCATTTTCTCTACTATTTTGAAATGCCATTTTTGTCATATATTTGTAGTATGGGTGAAATATTTTCTGTTTCATTTATTTTTTAATTGCTATAACTTTATTTAATTTAATTACTTTTTAAGAGTTTCAATTAATTGTTGATGTTGAATATTGTATTATTTTCAGGTGTACGTCATAATGGGTAGTGGTAGTGGTTAGACACTATCAGGTGATCCCTCAGTAAGTCCAGTACCTATCTGACACCCATATATAGGTTATAACTTTAAAAAAAAAAATCTCACCAGAGGATTTTTTTTTAAATGATTTTTGAGAGAAAGAGAGAGAAACATTGATGTGAGCGAGAAACATCAGGAGCTCTAGTTAAGTTTGGCATTGATGGAATCAAATATATATTTTAATGGCCTGCTAAAAGAATTGTGGGTAAAAATGTGGTTAAAATTACTTCAGTATAATAGAAGTTTAGTATGTTTACATTACCTTACCTCTTTTTTGGAGGGCTTAAAAATTTTTACTTTTTGTTATGTAAAATTTCAGATATAAAGGAAAACAGAATAGTGAATGAAACCTCATTTAACCATCACTGAGCCCCAACAGTCATCAATCCATTGCCAATCTTGCCAGTCCCACACCCTTATAAATATTTCATTATGTATCTTGCAAACCAAGTACTGTTTTCCAAAACATAACCACAATACTCTTGATCAAATACTTTCCCAATGTATTTCACAATAATTAATTTCACCAAATATCCAGCCAAAGTTTATATTTACTACTACTTAGTGAATGTCATTACGTCTTTTTAAAAAAGTTTAAAAAAAAAATCAGAATCCAAATAAGGTCCACACATTACAATGGATTGGTTTGTTTTATGTCTGTCTATGGGTTCTCCCTTGCTTACTTGTGGACTCTGTCTGAAATTTGTTGAAGAATGCACATACAGTTTTTTCACTTTAATGTTTTTATTATTATTTTATTTTTTATTTTTGTTAATCCTCACCCGAGGATATTTTTCCATTGATTTTTAGGGAGAGTGGAAGAAAGAGGGAAAGACACAGTGAAGGAGAGAAACATTGATGTGAGAGAAACACATCGATTGGTTGTCTCCTGCATGGGCCTGGAAGGAGTCTGCAGGCCGATGCTCTATCCACTGAACCAGAACTGGCTAGGGCGATGTTTTTATTATTTTAGTTGATAAAGTCATTTTAATGTTATTAAGATACTAGGAGCCCAGGGCACGAATTTGTGCACCTTGAAAGGAACTGTGGGCTGTGTGGCTGCAGTAGGCACAGGGGCGGGTCTTGGCTCATCCTCTGCACCCCCACCCGGCCGCTGCTGCCGTGACTCCTGGTTCGCTGTCTGCTGGCAGCCCCACTCCCGCTGCCGTTGCCCCCACGTGCTGATGGCACGGAGTGATTGGGGACAGCGCCAGCAGCAGGTGTGAGCAGGGCTGGCATTGTCAGTGGGTGCGAGCAGTGGCTGCTGCCCTTATTGACCCTCAGGAGCGGGGCGGGGTGGGTGAGAAACCCTGAGGGGCTATTGGGGCTGACAGCACGGAGTGATTGGGAGTGGGGCTGGGGCTGGGGCCGGCAGCGGGTGTGAGCACTGGGTGGAACCATGGCGGGTGGGAGCAAAGACTTTTCAGTAACCACCAGAGGCTCGCCCTGATGACAGCCACCGGTGCCCTGCCTTGGTCTGGCGCCCCTGCTCACCTCCACCATCCCGCTGCAGCTGATGCCCGCCATGTTTCGCGCTCTGCCACCTGCTGCCGATGCCTGCCATGTTCCCCGCGCGGCCCCTGGTGGTCAGCGCACATCATAGCTACTGGTTTTTTTTTTTTCGGTTGTTCCGCCATTTGGTCTATTTGCATATTAGGGTTTTATATATATATAGATAGATAACTTACAGCCCTAGCCAGTTTGGTTCAGTGGATAGAGCGTCAACTGAAGGGTCCTGAGTTGGATTCCGGTCAAGGGTAGCCTGAGTTGCAGGCTCAATCTCAAGTAGAGGGCGTGCGGGAGGCAGCCAATCAATGATTCTCTCTCATCATTAATGTTCCTCTCCCTCTCTCTCTGAAATCAATAAAAATATATTTAAAAAATAATAATAAAGATATAATTTACATACAGTAAAATGCATAGATCTTAAGTTTTAGCAATTCTGTCTTTTGACAAATGCAGCTACTCATTTAACCCACACCCCTGTCAAGATACAGAAAAGGTTCATCATTCCAGAAAGATCCCTTGAGCCTTAGCAGTCAATTTAATTCTTGTTCTGTCCTTCTCCCAGCCCCCTAATCCCAAGCAGCTACTGTTCAGATTGTTTTCACCATAATTTTGCCGATTATAGAGCACCATACGGATGGAATCATACAGTATTTACTCTTGTGTCTGGTTATTTGCACCCAATATGTTTTGGAGACTTACCAATGATGTTGTAGGTATCAGTAATTTATTCCTTTTTACTGCTGAGTAAGTATTCCATGATAAGAATATACTACAATTTAATTATTTGTTCACTTGTTGATGGACATTTGGATTATTTGTAGTTTTTGGCTATTATGAACAATAGAATGCTGTGAACTTTCTTTGTGTAGGCCTTTTTTTGTGGATATTTGTTTTCATTTCTCTTGGGTAAAGAGAGTAGAATTGAGTAAGAGTAGAATTGCTGGTTCATGGGGTAGGTATCTTTATTAAAAATAAATTGCCAAACTGTTCTTCAGAGTGGTTCCATGTCTACCAGCGATGTAGGAGAGTTAGCATGGCTTCACATTCTCACAAACATTTGATATTATCAGTCTTTTAAATTTTAGTGGGTATGTAGTTGTTTCTCATTATAGTTTTAATTCAGGTCTTCCTAATGACTAATGAATTAGAAGGCTTTTACATGTCTACTGGCTACTTATATATTTTCTTTTTGTGAAGTGTCCAAGTTAGTTGCCTATTCTTACATTGCGTTAGATTCCATTTTTCTTACTGATTTGTAGGAGTCTTTCCTTAGATATATGCATTGTGAATATATTCTCCTAATCTGTGGTTTACCTGCTAATTTTATTGATGGTTTCTTTTGATGAGTATAATTTTCTGTTTTTGAAGAAGTCTTAATTTATCAAGTTTTCCTTTTATGGTTCATACTTGCTGTGTACTAAGACACATTTGCCTACACACCAAGGTTGTAAAAACATTTTACGTTTTCTTTTAGAAGCTTTATCGTTTTAGCTTTTATGTTTAAATCTCTAATTCATCTTGAATTAATTTTTGTCTATGGAAGAGTTACAGATTCAGATTTATGTATTTTTTTCCATGTAAATATCCAGTTGTCCCAGCAAACATTTTTTTAAATATGTTTTAATTGGTTTTTAGAGAGAGAGGAAGGGAGAGGGATAGAAACATCGATGAGAGAAACATCATGGAACAGCTGCCTCCTGCATACCCCCCACTGGGGATCGAGCCTACAATCTGGGCATGTTCCCTGACTGGGAATTGAACTGGTGACCTCTTGATTCATGAGTCGATGCTCCACCACTGATCCACACTGGCCGGGCCCAGCAAAAATTTTTTGGAGGGAATTTGTCTTTATTGAATTTTGCTTTGGTACCTGTGACGAAAATCAGTTGACCATATAAGTGCGTCTGTTTAAGCATACAGATCCTCCTCAACTTACGATGGCGGGTGTGTCCTATAAACCCATAGTAAGTTGAAAATATCCTGAGTCAGAAATGCATTTAGACACATTAGAAATTGGCACTGACTTTCTTTGGCATTATACCATGTATGTTTACATAAGTATGTTTAGCATTCAATGTTGAGAGTGGGTGGAGGAGTGAGATAATGAAGGAGAGAGGTGAAGAAGGAGAGCAAAGAATTAGCTCATTAAATAATGACTTTTTAAAAAAGCATTTGATACACTTAACCTACCAAGCATCATAGCTTAGCCGTGCCTACCTTAAATATGCTCAGAACACTTAATATTTTGCCCACCTACAGTTGGGCAAAATCATCTAACACAGTGAATACACTGTGGAGTATCCGTTGTTCACCTTCCTGATCTGGGAGATGAGGCTCACCACCTGTGCTCAACATCACCTGCATATCCTTAGCCCGGAAATGATCAGAATTTAAAATCAAAGTATGATTTCTATTGAATGTATATCGCTTTTCGTAAAGTCAAACCATTGTGAGTCAAGGATGTCTTTATCTATTTTATTCTATTGATCTATTTGTCTATCTTTATGTCAGTAACCAGACTGTTTTAATTACTATTACTTTATAGTAAATCTTAAAATCAAGCAGTGTGAATACACCAAGTTTTATCTTTTTTTCCCCCCCAAAATTGTTTTGCCCTAAGTCCTTTGTATTTCTATATACATTTTAGGATCAACTTGTTCATTTCTACAGAATGCCTGCTGGGAATTTGGGATTGTATTGAGTCTAGAGATCAATTTTAGGAGATTTGACATCTTAGGGTTTGAGATTTTACCTTACAACAAGCTAACAAATTGAGCCTGCCATAGTCTCATGGATGCTGGCAGAGGACACAGATACCTGGGTAAGAAATAAGGGACTTAAATACCCACAGCAGTGGTAATAGCCAAAATATCAGCACTTTTTTGGACAGATTCCCAGAGCCCCATTTCCTTAGGGCAACATGAAGAGGGCCAAGCAACCTTGGGCTTAGAGAAACTGAATCTTACACTGCATAATCAGCATGCCTGCCTTATTGCTCAAGTGAAAGACTTGGTTTCTGCCCTAAGGGTGTTTGCAATACAAACATCTTTGAAAAGATAGGAACAAAGGCAGCTAGTGCCCCATCCCTCTATTCACAAGATGTGCAAAAACACAAGAAACTCTTTAAGAGAGCTCTTCCCTGATAACAAGAGTCTTCCAATCCATGTCATGTTTACTAGTATGTATTTCTCTCAGCAGTGTTTTGTAGTTTTCAGTGTAGAGCTTTTGCATTTCTATTGTTAAATTTACTTCTTTTTTAAAAATTTCTTTATTGATTAAGGTATTACATATGTGTCCTCAGTCCCCCATTACTCCCCTAAGCCCCCTCCTCCACTCATGCTCTCATCCCCCTGTTGTCTGTGTCCATTGGTTAGGCTTATATGCATGCATACAAGTTCTTTGGTTGATCTCTACTTCTCAGTATTTTATGTTTTTTGTTGCTATTGTAAATGATAGTAGTTAAAAATTTTATTTTTCATTTGTTAATTGCTGGTACATGGAAATACAGTGATTGCATACTATTCTTGTAACTATCCTGCATCTTCCTAAATTTACTTCCTAGCTCTAGTAAGGTTTAATAGGTTAAATTTCTAACTACACAGTGCTGTTCTCAAGTTAAGATCATTTTCCTTTTCCCTTCTGATCTTTATGCTATAAATGTGGTAAGAAGGCAAGTACAGTAAAAGGTGTAAAAAATTCCTTGTTTTATTCTGCATCTGGGGGAAATATGATTAGTCTTTCATTATTAAGTATGAAGTTAGCTGCATATTTTTCCTAGATGTCCTGACCCTTAGGTTGAGAAAGTTTCCTTCTTCAAATTTGTTGAGAATTTTTATGAAATAGGTATTGAATTTTAACTGATGTCTTTGGCATCTATTAAGACAATCATATCACTTTCCTTTCTTAGACTGTTAATGTGCTAAATTTTATTGTTTGATTTTCAATGTTGAACCAATCTTGTATTTTTGGGATTAAACCCTTTTGGTAGTGAATATACTTTTTATGAATTGCTGAATTCAACTTGCTAATATGTTAAAGATTTTTGCATGTATAAGGGGTATTTTTCTGTAAATTTATTTTCTTGCAATATCTTTGGTTTTGGTATTAATGTATCCTATTTAATAAAAGAGCAATATGCAAATTGACTGTCACTCCAACACATAAGATGGCCGCCTTATGTGGACACAAAATGGCCACCACAAGATGGCCAGCAGGGGAGCGCAGATGAGAGGGACCAGGCCAGCAGGGGAGGGCAGTTGAGGGTGACCAGGCCTTCAGGAGAGGGCAGTTGGGAGGGACCAGGCCTGCAGGGGAGGGCAGTTGGGGGTGACCAGGCCTGTAGGAGAGGGCAGTTGGGGGCAACCCGGCCTGCAGGGGAGGGCATTTGGGGGCAACCAGGCCTGCAGGGGAGGGCAGTTGGGGGCAACCAGGCCTGCAAGGGAGGGCAGTTGGGGGGAACCAGGCCTGCAGGGGAGGGCAGTTGGGGGCAACCAGGCCTGCAGAGGAGGGCATTTGGGGGCAACCAGGCCTGCAGGGGAGGACAGTTGGGGGTGACCAGGGTGGCAGGGGAGGGCAGTTTGGGGTGACCGGGCCTGTAGGGGAGGGCAGTAGAGGGGGATCGGGCCTGCAGGGGAGGGCAGTTGGGGCGGCCAGGCCGGCAGGGGAGGGCAGTTAGGGGTGACCCAGCCAGCAGGGGAGGGCAGTTGGGGGCAACCACGCCAGCAGGGGAGAGCAGTTAGGGTGACCAGGCCGGCCGGGGAGGTTAGGGGTGACCAGGCCGGCAAGGGAGGGCAGTTAGGGGCAATTGGGCCAGCAGGGGAGCAGTTAGGCATCAATCAGGCTGGCAGGGGAGTGATTAGGGGGTGATCAGGCTGGCAGGCAGAAGCGGTTAGGGGCAGGCAGGCAGGCAGGCAGGTGAGTGGTTGGGAGCCAGCAGTCCTGGATTGTGAGAGGGAGGTCCGTTTAGGCCCGATCCCACTCGAGGGGTCCCAGATTGGAGAGGTTGCAGGCTGGGCTGAGGAGAGGGTGCAGGCTGGGCTGAGGAACACACACACACCTCCCCCCCCCCCATGCACGAATTTCGTGCACCGGGCCTCTAGTCAATTTATAAAACGTTTTGGGAAGTGTTTGCTTTTCCTTTATTTGTTGAAAGAGTCTGTATAAGCATCCTGAGATGTTACAGAATTTACTAGTGAAGCCTCTGGGCTTGGAGTTTTCTTTGTGGATATGGTTTTAAATTATAAGTATACTGAACTTTCTTTAAGTAATATAGGGCCATTCAGATTTTCTATTTCTTCTCTGCCAGTTTTAGAAATGTATGCCTTTAAAGGAATTTGTCTATTTCATCTTGATGAGTAGACATCAAGGACTTTGTCCACTCACCTAAGTTATCTAATTTATTGGCATAAACTTGTTCATAATATTTTTGATGTTTTTAAGATTTATAAAGATAAATCTTATTTATCTTTTATTTCTATTACTTTTTATTTTCTTCTTTTTCTTGATAGTTTTATGGAGTATCAGTTCTATTGATTTCACTTTTGGTATCATTGATTTTTCTCTATTGTTTACTAGTTTTCTATAACATTAGTTTCTGCTCTGATTCTTGTTATTTTCTTTTACTTATTTGGGTGTAACTTGCTCTTTTTTTCTGATTTCATGAGGTGGAAGCTCTTTGAATTGAATCCTTCAGAGTTAAATATAAATTTCTCTCTAACCTTGCTTTACCTGTATCCCACAAATTTCCATTATCATTTAATTTAAAAAATGCTTTAATTTCCTCTGTGATCCATGGATTATTTGAAATTGTATAGTTTAATTTCCAAACATTTTGGGGTTTTCCAGATATTTTTGTCTTACTGATTTAAATTTAATTCCTGTGATCAATTTAATTTATGATGTCAGCCTTTTTAAGTGTATTGAGACTTGTTTTATAGACCAGAAAATGGTTTATCTTGGTGAATGTTCCATGTGTACTTGAGAAGAATGTGTATTCTGTTGTTTGTAGTGCTCTATAAAAGTCAGTTTAGTTCATGAATAATGTTATCTAAGTCATCTTTAACCTTTTGCACTCGGATGTCGAGTGTGACTCGACACAGTTAGCATTAGAATAAAGGAATCGAGAAAAAAGCAAGCGAGTGCAAAGGGTTAACCTTATTGATTACATGCATGTGGGTGTAGTCTGTCGATTAGTTGAGAGTTGAGTGTTAAATTTTTTAAATAAAAGTTTTAGATTTGTCTGTCTCCCTTTAGTTGTTGCTTCATGTATTTTCTATATACCTTTCACATACATCTTTAGTGTTGTAACATAGCTATTTAGTGTTGTTTGTTTTCTCCTTTATCGTTACCAAATGCCCCTCTTTATCACTGATAGTGTCAAGGTAATATTCCTTGTCTTTGAATCTACTTTGCTCGACCTTAATGTAGCTGCTCCAGATTTCTTAGGGTAAGTGCTTGGATGATATATCCTTTTATATTCTTTCACTTTTATATATATATTCTAGAGGCCCGGTGCACGGATTTATGCACTGGTGGGGTCCCTCGGCCTGGCCTGCACCCTCTCACAATCTGGGACCCCTTGGTGGATGTCAGAGAGCCAGTTTTGGCCCGATCCCCACATGCCAGGCCGAGGGACCCCACCGGTGCACGAATCTGTGCACCGGGCCTCTCGTATGCATATAAGATCTTTGGTTAATCTCTTCCTGCCCTCCCCCTTCCTCTCTTCCCTCTGAGATTCATCAGTCTGTTCCATGTTTCCATGCCTGTGGTTTCCATTCCTGCATTGAGTGTCTGTCCCCAGTGGCCATTGAGCGTCTGCCCCCGGTCAGCTGGTTGCTTAGGCTTTTATATATATAGATATTTTATTGATTTCAGAAAGGAAGAGAGAGGGAAAGAGAGATAGAAACATTAATAATGAGAGATAATCATTTATTGGCTGCCTCCTGCACTCCCCCTACTGGGGATCAAGCCCACAACCCCAGGCATGTGCCCTTGACTGGAATCGAATCTGAGACCCCTCAGTCCGCAGGCTGACGCTCTAACCACTGAGCCAAACCAGCTAGGGGTAGATCCTTTCACTTTTAACCACCTGTGTTCATATATATAAAGTGTGTGTTCTATAAATGTCACGTAGAAGGATTTTTATCTAGTCTGAAAACCTGCTTTTAATTGGGACCATTTACATTGATCATACTTATTAGTATGGTTCATTTAAGTCTTTGTTTTCTCTTTGTCCCATCTGGTTTTTGTTCTTTTATGCATCCATGCAGTTCTTCCATCCTTTGTGTTTTTATTGTCATACGTTTTGCTTCTGCAAATATTGTATATTGTAATTATTTGTGTTTCAAAATCACTTATTCTTTAAAGAAATTAAGAAATGAGAATATTTTATATCTACTCATATATTTACCATTCCGCCATTCTTTGTTCCTTTATGAAGGTACAGATTTTTATCTGGTGTCATTTCCCTTTAGTCTGAAGAACTTTAGCATTTCTTGTAAGGGGGGGGGGGGCAGGTCTCTTGATGGTAATTTCTTTCAGCTTTTGTTTTCATATTTTATCTAATAATACCTTTATTGTCTTTGTTTTTCAAGAATATTTTTGTGTGAGTACAGTCACTCTTGCTATATACGGAAGTTATGGTGTTTTTTGTTTTTTTTTCTGTTTTAAATCTTTAATGTTGAAAGATTTACCTCTCCCAGCCCATCCCCACCCCCGACCCCAGGCCTTCACCACCCTATTGTCTGTGTTCCTGGGTTATGCATTTATGCTAAGCGAAATAAGCCAGTCAGAGAAGGAAGTTATGTTTTATAGAGTCGCAGAAAACACTAAATTAGCAAATACTGAATCATTGCCCCTAGGGGAAATACGAGGTTAGGTTCCCGGAAACCTCTAGTCATAGCATTTTTGTTAACCAATCTATATATAACTTTGTTTTATGTGTATTTCTATTTAAAGACACATGATTTACTATATATTGTTGATTCATTAATATTGAACACATGGTCACCAGCATGATAATTCATCCTAAATGAAGCTTATCTAATACATACATTTTCCTCTGTAAGGTACATCACAACCTTCTGTGGTTAAGAACACTAGACAGCACTTCAGCACTGTGCTTAGGACCCTGTTTAAACAGCAAAATAACTAACAAAAGGCACAAAAATGTGAAAAAATGTGGCACTAAATAGGCTGGAAAAAGAACACGTGCTTACAGTCTGAGAGTGAAACAAGGAGACATGGGGTTTCTTCGTTTGACCTCCCCTGGGAACCTGTGTTGGGTGAGGGGCATATTTTGCTGTTCTGTGCATGTTTGCTATTGTAAGTATTGATTTGGGGATTACCAATTTAGCCAGTAAACAAACTTGCAAATAGGGAATCAGTGAATAATAATGATGGTTTATAATTTTAGGTTGCCCTTTTTTAAAAAAAATTATTTTAAGGATGTCCATTATCTTTTGGATTATGTTTTTTCCAGTGAGAGGTCAGGTCATTCTTATTGCTGTTCCCTTGCCCTTTTCCTGTTTTAAAGGTTTTCCTCAGTCTTTGGTTTACAACAATTTGACCTTTACAGTGTGTTTCTTTGTGGGTTGTATTTATTCTGCTTCTTGGATTTGTAAATTGGTATTTTCCATCACAGTTGACAAATTTTGGTTTGTTATATCTTTATTCCTTTTTTCCCCCCCCCTGCATCTGTCACTGTTGTGATTGGAGGGGGTTCCAATTACATATACTCTAAATGCTTGATTATCTCACAGGTCACTGAGCTCTGTTCATTACCCCTCTCCACCTCCCCACCCCCCAGCCTTTTTTTCCCCCTGCTGTAGTTCAGTTTGCATAGTTTCTTTCTGTTGCTTTTTTAAAGCTTATTCATCCTTTCTTTTGCACTGACCAGGAAATCCAAGATGAAGGTGCCGGCTAGGCTTCATGCTGAGGCTCCTTCTCTTGGCTTATAGGTGGCTGCCATTTGCTCACATAGCACATGTGTGCGTGCGTGCGTGTGTGTGTGTGTGTACGCGCGTGTGCGTGGGCACAGAAGAATGGAGAGACAGGGAAGGGTGAGCAGCAAGCTCTCTAGTGTCTTTTCTTATAAGGACACTAATCCTATCCTACCATGTAACCCTAATTACCTTCCAAAGGCCCTGATTCCACATACCATCACGTTGGAGGGTAGGGCTTCAACATAAAAATTGGGGGGGGGCGGGGGGTGTCACAGATATTCAGTCCATAATATATTGTGGTTAAGAAAATGGGCTCTGGCCCTAACCGATGTGGCTCAGTGGATAGAGCGTCGGCCTGCGGACTGAAGGGTCCCGGGTTCGAATCCGGTCAAGGGCATGTACCTTGGTTGCGGGCACATCCCCAGTAGGGGGTGTACAAGAGGCAACTGATTGATGTTTCTCTCTCATCGATGTTTCTAACTCTCTATCCCTCTCCCTTCCTCTCTGGAAAAAAAATCAATAAAATATATTTAAAAAAAAAAAGAAAATGGGCTCTGGGGCTGAATTGCCTGAGTCTCACTAGTTGTTTTGTGTTTTGAGTGAGTTCTTTAAGTTCTGTCCCTTGGTGGTGGTGGTTTTTTAATCTGTTAAATGGGGATATTAACAACAACCCTTGTAGCAATAGGGTTCTAAGAAGTAAAATGAGTTTTTGCGTGTAAAGTCCTTAGAATAACAAGTAGCCCTCAATGTTAATTTTAAACAAAATAAGACTGGTGATAATAATGATCTTCCTAATGATAATTAGTATTTTCTTTGTAATTTGGACAATGGTGATAGAACTGATGTCTTCAAAGAATAGTGTACAATGACTCTTAGAATATTTTTATTTAAAGGTAGACAACCTGGCATAAGAAAATGCATTCTTCGAAAGTTCTTCTGAACTGAACATATGCCAATAAAAATGACTAAGCAAGTGTCGTATTAATTTTATTCAAATGCATCTTTAAAATTTTGGCTTAATTAGTACAAGATAGTTTAACTATCTGAAAATGTGAATAAAAGCTTTGGATGTGGTATATTAAGTAAGAAAAATAGTATCTTAAAGCCATTTTGGTTCATGATGTGTAACATAAGCATGTTTTTGCCTCTTGAAAAATGATAGGTTGTATGGATACCATTTAATCAACTTTATAATATATATATGTGTATGTATATATATATATATATATATATATATATATAGTAATTTAATCTGAATTAATGGTTCTACTAATGGTACTACTTTTTCCTTTCCATCTTGGCTTTGTTCTCTGTAGGTGAAGTTTTGTATTAACTCATACAAACTGAACCCTTACTTGCTCCTCTTATCTTTAGGCTCCTTCCAGCTCTGTCTTTATTTCTGCTGAGGTTATATTCTATTTGTTTTTCAGATGAGACACTTTTTGCTCTTCCTGCTGCATCTGAGCCTGTGATACACTCCTCTGCAGGCAAGTTCTTTCTGCTAGCCTTTTACCTCTGTGTATTCTACCTTTAACTCTTTAGTTTTGTTAACTCTGTACAGAGTAGTTTGAATTTACTAAAAATCAGCATGGTTCAGATAATATCTACTGAAAAAGTTGAAATTGCATTTTATATGCTATGTCCAACGGGGAAATGGGCAGAACTTTTGACTAATAATTGGAAATATATAAAGAGTTCTTGGACCCTTGATTTACATTTACATATTGACTGTTCCATTTCTCCAAGTAAAATTTACTTGCTGTATAGCTGGAAGACTTACACGTGTACGAATGTCATTCTGTGGCATTTAATTGTCCAGTGTCTTTTCTTTCCTAAACTGTCAAACTCTCTTCTCAAATCCCCTTTTCCCCTCTAAAACCAGTTGAAATGAGCTTTTTTAGTGATTATACTTGAGGTTTTTCTTAAAGACTGGTTTATGTCTTTGCATGACATATAATTACCTCTGTAGCCATACACAGGTTTTATTGATAATAGCTTTAATTTTTTAGTAATGGTTCCAGTCTACTTGTTCTTTATTAATTAAATGTTACATTTCATTTTAGTTAATAGCAAGTCTTTACTAACATTGTTTTGAATCTGTAATAAAGCATACATTAACCCTGAGAACACTGGCATTCTCTAACTTTCCTTTCTGTCCATGGTCACAGAAAAAATTATGGACTTGAAGGAGCAGCCAGGTAACACGGTTTCCGCTGGTCAAGAGGATTTCCCATCTGTCCTGCTTGAAACTGCTGCTTCTCTTCCTTCTCTGTCTTCCCTCTCAGCTACTTCTTTCAAAGAACATGAATACCTTGGTAATTTACCAGCAGTATTACCTACCAAAGGAACAATTCAAGAAACTTCAAAGGAAGCTTCCAAAGAGTTTCCAGAAAAGACAAAAAATCCATTTGTAGACAAAGAGTTAGCAGAGTTTTCAGAATTGGAATATTCAGAAATGGGATCGTCAATCAGTGGCTCTCCAAAAGCAGAGTCTGCCATAACAGTAGCAGACCCTAGGAAGGAAATAATTGTGAAGAGTAAAGATGAAGAGGATGGTTTAGTTAGTAATAATGTCCTCCATAATCAACAAGAGTCACCTATAGCCCTTACTAACTTGACTAAAGAAGTGAACAACGTTATGTTCCCAGAAAAAAGAAGGGACAGTTTTAATGAAAAGAGAGTTACAGCAGGAGCTCCTATGAGGGAAGAATATGCAGACTTTAAACCATTTGAGCGAGTATGGGAAGTAAGAGGTATCAATGATAAGCAAGATAGTGATGTCTTGGCTACCGCAGGTAATAGAGAGAGCAAGTTGGAGAGTAAAGTGGATAAGAAATATTTTGTGGATAGCATTGATCAGACAAACCCTGAGAAAGACAGTGAAAGCAGTAATGATGATACTTCCTTTCCCAGTACACCAGAAGCTATAAAAGATGGTTCAGGAACATACATCACATGTACTCCCTTTAACCCAACAGCAACTGAAAGCATTTCAACAAACATTTTTCCTGTGTTGGAAGACCATACTTCAGAAAATAAGACAGATGAAAAAAAAATAGAAGAGAAAAAGGCTCAAATTATAACAGAGAAGAATACTGGCACCAAATCATCACACCCTTTCCCTGTAGCAGCACAGGGTTCTGAGACAGATTATGTCACAACAGATAGTTTATCAAAGGTGACAGGGGAAGTAATGACGAACATGCCTGAAGGTCTAACCCCGGATTTAGTACAGGAAGCATGTGAAAGTGAACTGAATGAAGCCACAGGTACGAAGATTGCCTTTGAAACAAAAATGGACTTGGTTCAAACATCAGAAGCTATGCAGGAGTCACTCTACTCTGTAGCACAGCTTTGCCCATCTTTTGAAGAATCCGAAGCTACTCCTTCACCAGTTTTGCCTGACATTGTTATGGAAGCACCATTAAGTTCTGTAGCTCCTAGTGCTGGTGCTTCTGGGGTGCAGCCCAGTTCATCCCCGTTAGACGCTCCTCCTTCAATTAATTATGAAAGCAGGAAACTTGAGCCTGAAAATCCACCACCTTATGAAGAAGCCATGAATGTGTCACTTAAAAAGGTATCAGGAACAAAGGAAGAGGTTCAAGAGCCTGCAAGTATGACGGTAGCTGTCCAAGAAACAGAAGCTCCTTATATATCGATTGCATGTGATTTAATTAAAGAAACAAAGGTCTCTGCTGAACCAACTCCAGATTTCTCTAATTATTCAGAAATAGCCAAAGCTGCACAGCCAGAGCCTGAGCATTCGGACCTCGTTGAAGATTCCTCACCTGATTCTGAACCAGTTGACTTATTTAGTGATGATTCAATCCCTGAAGTTCCACAAAAACAAGATGAAGCTGTGATACTGATGAAGGAAAATCTCATTGAAACTTCGTCTGAGTTCATGATAGAACATGAAAATAAGGAAAAAGTCAGAGCTTCACCACCCCCTAAGGGGGGGAAGCCGTATTTGGAATCATTCCAGCCCAGTTTAGGCACCACAAAAGGTACCGTATCCCCTGGTGAAGTTCCAACATGGACCCAAAAGGAGAAAACGCCTTTGCAGATGGAGGAGCTCAGTGCTGCAGTTTATTCAAACGATGGCTTATTTATTGCTAAGGAAGCAAAAATAAGAGAGAGTGAAACATTTTCAGATTCTTCTCCCATTGAGATTATAGATGAGTTCCCTACATTTGTCAGTTCCAGAACTGATTCTTCCAAATTAGCCAGGGAATACACTGACCTAGAAGTATCCCGCAAAAGTGAAATTGCTAATGTTGAGGATGGAGCTGGGTCATTGCCTCGCTCAGAATTACCCCATGACGTTTTTTTCAAGCATGTACAACGTAAGGCTGAAGATAAAGTCCACGTCCCAGAGGAAGTCTCCAAAGAAAGGTCTGATATTTCAAAGGTGCCCTTACTGCCTCCAGATGTTTCTGTTTTGGCCACTCAACCAGAGATAGGGAATATAGTTAAACCCAAAGTTCTTGTGAAAGAAGCCGAGAAAAAACTTCCTGCTGGTACAGAAAAAGAGAACAGATCACCATCTGCTATAATTTCAGCAGAGCTGAGTAAAACTTCAGGTAATGAATCCATACATTGTTTTTGTGCTTTTTTTCTTGCCACCTTTTGACTTAACCATGGAACATTTCACTACATTTTGTGTAGTGTATTACATTTGTAGTGTCCAGTACATCACATCACATTGATAGAATCCTCTTCTACTGTCCCAGGTAAAGGTTTTAGTGCTTTTTCTACTTCTCTTGCACTCATCCCTTACCCTTGTTCTTAACTTTTCTACACAATTATTCATTGATCATTTGTATATTGCCAGGGAACTAGAAAAAAAATTGTTAGAATTGGCTTCAGCGTATATTTCTTTTCTTTTGCTTCAGTGTTTCCTGATAGCACGCAGAGCAAGAGGTATTAAAATATTTTCAGGTGCATTTACTTTTGTTTTCCCATAAATTAATTTTTTAAATTTTTGAATGAAAGAAACTTTCTGTAATGTTCCTACTATTTCAATATACTGCAGTATTTTCCAGTAATAGGTGTAAAGTTATGTATACTGAGTAGTAGACATTTTGTTGAAAAGTATAAATTGAGGTATGCTATTATGAATTTTTCTGAAAAATTTTACTTATTCTCATTTTTTCTTTTGTCTCTACATTTCCCATGACCTGATTTGTGTAAAGTGATTTGAAAATGTGTTTGTTACTTAGTTGTGTTTTCTATGAAAATATGTAGTGATTATGTGGATTCTACTGAATCTGCTTATATGTTTGTTGCAAAATGGGTAATACCACTGACAGAGACCAGTTTAGAGATTGTTGCTATAGTCTAAGAAAGAGGAGGCTATGAACATTAAGGCAGTGGGATGAGCCTGATGACATACTAGTAGGACTTGGGGTTTGGTTGGACATGAACATGAAGGATAAGGGGAGGCATTAAAGATGACTCAATATGTGCAAATACATGGTTGGCAGTATGAGAAACTGAGTTCGGGAATTTTGGGGAATGAAGTGAGATTTAAGGAGAGAAGATAAAAAAATTAAGTTTTAAATATATTGGTAATACTAGTACATTATTTAAGGGACAGCCAAGAAGTGATGGATATTATACATAGGAAGCTCTTGAGAGAGACTTTGCTTTTATGTGTGTACTAGAGGACCGGTGCACAAAATTCATGCACGGTGGGGGTGGGGGGGGCATCCCTCAGCTCAGCCTGCACCCTCTCACAGTCGGGGGATGTCTGACTGCAGGGAGCGGGTCTAAGCTGGCAGTCGGACTACTTTAGCACTGCCGCTGCGCTCGCCAACCATGAGCCCAGCTTCTGGCTGAGCGGCATTCCCCCTGTGGGAGCACACTGACCACCTGCATTGAGCGTCTGCCCCCTGGTGGTCAGTGCGCATCATAGCGACCAGTCGTTCTGCCATTTGGTCAATTTGCATATTAGCCTTTTATTATATAGGATTTGCCATGGGCTCCGGGATAGTAATTAAAGCCACAGATCAACGAGGGAAAAACCAAGAGAAGAGGAAGATTTAAAGGTGGAAGGATTGGTATGTTATCAAATACTAGCTCACCTAAGATTAGGGATTAAGAATTTATCAAAAAGGAGGGAAGATGTTGGCCTGACAGTGGCAGGTGGTGTGAGTGGGCAGGGCTAGGGCTGAGGAATGAATGGGATTTTAGAAAATAGATACGTGTTGACAGTTTTAAAGAAAGTTTGAGACTGTGAGAAAGAGTGTTAGCAATGCGAGGGAGACAATGGGGTTGAAGAAGCCCAGCCCCTTTTTAAAAGATTGGAGTAAATGTCTAATTAAAGGTGCTTATAGAGAGTCAGGAGGGGAGGATGAGATCCAGAACTAATTTTTACCCCTTTTAACAGAGTAAGAAAACACCCATTTCTCTGTTACCACCAGTTGATATATATTTTATTTTTTGGATAGATAATACCTTCACATATACAAAATTTAAAAAGTACAGTGATAGTAGGTCTTCCTGTATCAAGTAAACACTTAGTGCTCCCTCCTAGTCTGATTTATATCTTATGGATTCTTCCAGACATTCTGTATTTGCCATTAAAAACCAAATCGAAAACCTTTATGAGTTTGACAAGTTAAAGTGGCATGTGAAGGTGAACATGTTTCCATATATTTATTGGCTATTTGTAATTTTTGTGTGAATTGCCTGTTCATATCCTTGGCCCATTTTTTTTTTTTAAATCTTCACCTGAGGATATGTGGGTGTTTCTTTTAAAAATATATTTTATTGATTTTTTTCCAGAGAGGAAGGGAGAGGGATAGAGAGCCAGAAACATTGATGAGAGAGAAACATCGATCAGCTGCCTCCTGCACATCCCCAACTGGGGATGTGCCCGCAACCAAGGCACATGCCCTTGACCGGAATCGAACTGGGACCCTTTAGTCCGCAGGCCGACGCTCTATCCACTGAGCCAAACCAGTTAAGGCTGTGGGGTGTGTTTTGTTTTTTTTTAAAATTGATTTAAGAGAGAGGAAGAGAAAGAATAGAAAACATGGATTTGAGAGAGAAGACATCGATCAGTTGCCTCCTGTATGTTCCCCAACAGGGGCTTCAATCTGAAACCTGGGTATGTGCCCTGACCAGGAATCAAACCCACCACCTTTCAGTGTACGGGAGGATGCTCCAGCCAACTGAGCCACACTGGTCAGGGCTCCTTTGCCCATTTTTAAATTTAGATTTTCATCTTTAATTTTGAGAGTTCTTTCTATACAAAGGATGCACACTCTTGTCATGTCACAGTTTCCCCTCAGTTTTCTAAATAATTTTAATTTTGCTGGACATTTTAAATGTTCACAAAGGGAAATCTGTAACTTTATTTACTTGTTTATAGATTCATTTTTTACATTTAATTCTGATCTATTCACAATTGATTTTGAATTCTGGTCAGAGGTTATTTTATCCCACATGCCTTTTGGTGGTGAAGTTGTTTTCCTGTTCCCATCATACTCTGATCTAATTTCCTGCTACCAGGAAACAATCCTAGGGAACACAGGGAAACACAGAAAATCAGCACTGCCGGATTTCATGCCCTGGGTTAGACAGTCAGCTGTGCTGTGGGTGTTGGTGCCACCTAGTGTTGTAGACAGAAAATGAGGCCTGTGGAATGCTCTGTAATTGACCACATGGAATATACTCAGTTGGGCAGAGAAATTTAGTGAGTTGTGGGTATGTGTTTCATACTAAAAATGACTTTATAACAGGATTTTGAATCTTGACACATTGTATTGAATGAAACAAGTGCTTGAATCATGCTATTACAGACATTATGAAATGACCTTAAGGATTCCCCCAAACCTGTGTACTTTAATGAAAACTTAAAGGTGTTAAGGTTTCAGAGCCTAAAGACTATTTTTAAATTCCAAATTAAAAATGCTTTGTCTCTTTTGGAATATCTATATATTTATCTTAGATTATAATACAAGAAGCCAACATTTTTTTAGTTCTCATTCAGTAATACCACTTTCAATTTCTTCTATGGTTTTTAGTATTCATTTTTTTAGCAACTTATGCAAAATTGTTTATAGACTCAAAAATGCTAATTTTTTTTTTGCCATTTTAACTTGTCATTCATTTTCTAGACTAAAGTATTTTTCCATATCTTAAGTTTCAATTCAGTAGTTAATGTTGAAGTGTTATAATTTAGTCCATAGAGGGCATTATATCACAGCACATTAAACAGTGATGTTTAATACCTTTCAGTAGTGAGACATATGTTTAGTTTCATAACTCGGGATAATTAAATTTTCAAGTAAGTTCAAAACTACTGTGTAACTACAATTGTTTATTTAAAAAGTGAATGCTGTTTTCTATTGCTGGAAGTGGAAATAACTATTTTAGCTATGAAGTATTGTACACAAGCAATTCCCAGTTTAGAGTAGTACTTTCAATCCAAATGACTGCCTTGTTCCCACTTTATTTCCTTTATCTCAACATTGTTAAGAAAACAAAGCAAAACAAAACATGAAATTTTCTGGGGTTCAGAAGAAAAGGAAGGAAAGACATGGAAAAGGAAGAATCTTGGGAGAACTGGCTAGGGCAGACCTACAGCTTACATATTGCTGCCTATGCCAAAATACACTTTCTAATGTCTGAAATCCTGCCACTTATAGATACAAACCTCTCTCTCTCTCTCCCCCTCTCTCTCCTCTCCCCTCTCCCCCTCCCTCCTCCCTCCCCCCCTCCCTCCCTCTCTCTCTCTCTCTCTCTCCCCCCCCCCTCCCTCTCTCCCCCCACCCCTCTCCTCCTCTCTCTCTCTCTCCCCTCTCTCCCCTCTCTCTCCTCTCTCCTCTTTCTCTCTTTCTGGTTGTAGAGAAAAGAGTTTTTTTATTCTTTAGTAGGGATTGATATAATCATGTACATTTCCTACTGATGAGGTAAGTGCACTAAGAAAATGAGTGTTTTGATTCGAGATATGAGAAGAAGAGAAACAATGTCAATGTAGGAAATTTTAGGGCATGCTTTGGGGACATTTTCCTTACTGGTTTTTGTCATACTTGGGGGAGGTACTTGGGATATGGACTTTGAGGAGCGAGAAGTTGCCAGACATGAACTTTGAACAGTTTATTTACAAAGTTTTGTGTAAGTCTGATTTTGATTTCAGGAAAAGGAGACTCCCTCCTCCCCTCCCCCTTCCCAATAATATGCAGTAGGACTTAGAATTTAGACATTAAGAATTTATTTACTTGCATTATAAGTAAAGCACTTTTCTGTTGTCCTCTCCTTTGGAATCCTCCTTTTAAGAGGAAATGGGTTCCTGTCCCAAATAATCAAAATGCTGTTGGGATGTATCTGCTCTATTTAAAAATTATCATTGAAAATTTTTTTATTTGTTAAATATTTGAAGGCAAACAAAATAAATGATGATTTTTTTTTAAAAAACACACAGATTTATGTCCTTTATTTGCCTGTGAAGTTGGGATTTAATGTGAAATAGGACCTATAAACTATTCATATATAAAATTTTCTCAGCTGCAAAATAATAGAACTACATAGCAAAGAATAATTTGTGTGTATAGGCACTTCTGGTTTGAAAGGTGTTGGTTATTGCCTAGAAAATTAGATGGCTTAATCTATATGCTTTCCTAGATGTGTTTTAAGGGTCTTGTCCCTTGTAGTTTGTTATTTTTAGCATAAAACTAATCATAAATGGCTAGCACTTAAATAGGGCCTACTTTTTGTCAGGCACCTGTCGTAAGGCATTTTGCCCAACACTAATTCATTTGATCCTCACAATAAGCATAGCCCATACAGCTTTATATTTGAACACATTTTTTGTCTCATCAAAATTTCAAATTTAAGCATGTTTTTGCGTAGTTTACCAAACTTAAAGGAACTCTAATTTTAAAACTTTTCTTAAGAAAGAAATGGGCAGAATGTCAGTTGATTTATATGAACCAGTTTTCGCTGTAAGCTTTAATAAATTGCAAAGCCCATATAAACTGAAGAATTAGATATCACTATGCAAGGTTGAATTTCCAGGGCTCCTGTTTTGCCTTTTTAATCTGCCAGGGAGTTACTAGGTATATTTAATGTTTAGGTGAATGGATATTATTACACATTCTTGCCCTCTCAGGCTATTTTTTTAAATTGTCAAACCAAGTTAAATACCAGAAGATGTGAATGGTAAATACCCATATCTTAAGAAATCTTTCCACCCCCTCTCCTGTTTGTGTAGTAATCTCTGACTTAAAAACCCTTTGGGCACCCTAGCCGGTTTGGGTCAGTGGATAGAGTGTCCGCCTGCGGACTGATAAGTTGCAGGTTCGATTCCGGTCAAGGGCACATGCCTGGGTTGTGGGCTCGATCCCCTGTGGGGGCATGCAGGAGGCAGCCAATCAATGATTGATTCTCTCTCATCATTGATGTTTCTCTCTCTCCCTCTCCCTTCCTCTCTGAAATCAATAAAAATGTATTTTAAAAAACCTCTTTGGGTGCCATTTTTGAATGCTGTATTCTAAGGCTAAAGTATGTATTGGCCTTCAGTTTTATGGGACTCATTATTAGTATATAATATGTACTTATTGAATAGTTTGGGATATTTTCAGTTATGCTATGACTTGGTGACGGGGTTCTCAAATATATTATTTAAGGGTCCAGTGAATAGTTTAAAGTTAAATATTCACTCTTAAGCTGAGAATACTGGGTTCTCTTTAAAAATAGCTTTGCTTTATTTATGTTGACAGTTAGGCAGATATGGGAAAGAACTGAGTCATCGATATTCAGGCCTCTTCTGATATTAAGGATTTTGGAGGGTTTTGCAGCCCACACAGTTTTATAGAAAGTTCCAGAAAACATTATAACTATTTTAGTGTAGCTGCATAGTCCTGTGAAGTATGTATTTTTGTACATAGGCTACATATCTTATACTTTATCAGACATTTTAAAATATTTTAGCTGATTTTGTCATTATATATTGCCTCTTCTGCTTAGTCATCTGTTGAACAGTTAGTTACAGAACATTAGTAAAGACTATTATTCTGCACTGGAATTAATGACAGTTTTATAAAGTTGAACAAAAATTTTAGAAATTCTGTACATAGACTTATTTTTATGTATTTATCAGTAAAATTTTAGTTTGGTCTCATATCATTTTCCCAAGGCAAATGATATAATTAGCACATAAATAAATATTTCTCCTCAAGCTAATAGATATTTATTGAAAGATTGAGTTGGAACAGGTGATAAATTCAGAATAAGTATGGATTTGTAACTCTCTGAATTTCCTTAATTGGAAAAGAATGAAAAAATACCATTGCATTAGAAAGATTGTTGAAATTGAATAAAAACTTTTTTCTATTGAGTAGCATATATTAAATAAACATAAATAACTTGACTTTATGATTCTCTGCTTAAACCCTCATAAGGGTGCAAATGCTGAATGCTTTAAGCCTTAATCATAGGAGAAAGTAAAAAGAGACTTAGCATTTCCCAGGCTTGAAATATAAGCTATTACCCGTGAGATAAAAGCTATTGCAACTTTCCTGTCGATGTGCAAAATTGATAATTGCATCTGGAGGGCAGATAGTGACTAGGTGGACGGTCAGAAGAAATATTTGAAGGACTAGGACCTATCTGCTTTTTAAGCTTCTGAATAGAAATCTTATTGAGCCATTAAAATTATGTGACAAATAATGTGTTTTTATGAATAAGCTTTGCAATCAGTCTGTGTGTGTGTTTTTTCTTAACAGGTAACCACTGATTTTTTTGGAGGAGTTTTAGATGAAATTGAAAAGCAGCAGTATAATTTAAAACAAAGCAAAAAAACTGTATATGCCTTAAGTGTACTTCAAATATATTCATTGGTTAAATGCCAAAAGAACAACCCTCTTTTCTTTCTTTTGGTAGGCTGCCCCTCCTCCCCCTTGCAAAAGTAGCTCCTTTTGGTGTGAGCAACAAGCAAAAGACCAGAACAATAAACAGAAAGGAGGCAGTAGTGCCTGAGTATTAGTAGCCTAGTTACAGATTGCACTGCGTCAGGCTGCTCCACACCCAGAAGGCGTCAGGTGACTCCAGCCCTGCTGCAGTTGTGCAGCAGGAGACTGCAGGCTTCGGTTGAGGAAGCGGATATTTCATGTCTCAGGGGTAGACTTTTGCAGTTACAGCTTTCCTGTTGGTATGCATAATTGATCATTGTATCTGGAGGGCAGATCGTGACGAGATGGACGGTCAGAAGAAAAATTGGAAGGACAAGGGTATATCTGCTTTTCAATCTATTCAGTGTTGTGTGTTTTTTATGTGATCAGTAATATATGGCTGTGAATGAGCTTTTCCGTTTAGATGTATTTTGGATTGAGAGTGAAACCTGTGAGAGGTGTAAGAGTGAAGGATTAAAACAGCTATTTCGGGTGTGTTTTTTACATTTGGTGGTGTATGAGAAAAGGCATGCTGTTCTGTTTCCCTGGCGTTTGATTTAGTCTTCGCAGTCCTGTCTTTGATTAGGTTCTGTTTAATCTTGCACATTTTAAGCAGTATGGTTTCAACACATTTCATCTGTTGGTCACTGTGGTCTGATAGATCTACCTTGCTATTTTTGTATTCCATAATGACGTATTTTCTGTGACTAAGTATTTTTTTTTAAAGCTGAATTGGTATAGTTGAAATCCTATCTGAAGGTTTGTAGGCAGCAAGATATTGTGTTTGCTTGCAATAAGCCTGTTTTCTTCTTTGGGCATTTAAAATGGTTACCAGCCTCCTTTTAATTAGATTACATTTTTGTGTATCTTGAAATCATTAAAATGTATATAGAATAATTTGTAATGCACGTCTATATTTAAGTCACTAACCTTTGTCCTTGTAATAACCAATCATTGATCTTGATCCTTTTTCCTCCCCCTTGAAAGCCTAGATCCTTTCAAATCTCAGTGGATCATTGTGTAAGAATTTAAGCCCATAAGTGGTGAAATGTTGACTGTAATGAATATTTTAAAAGTATTATGTAGATGACTAAATGTACCATTTTCACAAAAAGAAGGTGGTAGATTGTGTGTGTTGACCACTTATAATAAATTATCTTAAAAATTATTACAGCTATTAAGTAGTCCTAGTAGACTTTCCACACAAGTAGTTTTTTTCTGGCCACATTAAAGTTTTATAATTTAAAAAAATATATCCTTCTACAGTAGAATTGCTAGCAAGATTAGTAATAATGTTTCCAAAAGCAATATGTGGAGCTAATTATAATAACCCTCACAATCTCTTTTTAAAAATCTGTTTAATAAGGAAATGTGGGGAAAAGGTGAGTTTAAGATTACGTTCATATTGAGATACAATTTAAAGATTAGAAAACAGTACAGCTTTGGATTTTTATCTTTATGGTTTCTTTACATGTGAATTTAATAAAGAAAATAATTTTTTCATCATTCTGACCATTATTAGCATTACAAAGTGAAATATGAATCTATATACTACTTTTTGCTAAGGAAATATAGTAGTGATAATGCAATAAATATAGGATTTAAAAATGGGTGAAAAGTCACATCAGGCTCTGCAACTAATAAGGCTCTATATTAATCATTTAAATCTTAGAACATTCAATAACATCATAAGTTATTTATTTGCTGAACTAATTTAGGGATATTTTGTGACAGGAAAAAATTAAGATCTAGTATAGTCCGTAGTATACCATAAATTTTTAGGCACTAAATATAAAATCAAATTTACTCAAATGTCTCTAGGGAGCCTCACTTTGTATGTAAGTGTAATGGCCTAATATTTTTTAGTCCTTGTCTGTGACTTTTTTACATGGTAAGACTAACTTTACCTATTTCAGATTCATTGGTGAAATTATATTTTAGTATTTTTTTATCAGCAGTTAATTTTAATGTTGTAGATTATAGATTATGACTTAAATGGAAATCGGTGAAAAGCTGAGGCTGACATGGATTGAGTTTTATGAAAAGTGTGTGACAGTAGAAGAAAGAACCTAATCTAGATTCTAGGTATATTTTAAAAAATGTATTTAGGCCCATTCTTTTTTCTACTGTCCCATCCCCCCACCCCCTTAAGCACATCTAGTCATCTAATGGAAATATAATGGTATAACAGAAGTGAGAAGTACTCTGATTTCAGTTTTTAAAATCATTTGGGTTTTTTGTTTTGGATTTTTTCCCACCGATTAACTAGTTTTTAAGACATTTTATCTTTCAGGCTCAGACCAATACTAATAATTTGTATTTTATAACATATTTTTCATCTTGGGTATTCTATTATTCTTAGGATACTTAAAAAATTGGAATCTACATAGTACTTGATTATTGAGGTTATATGGGAAGCATTGATTAAGACAGTCAAAAGATTTTGAAGAGCTTAAAATAAGGAATGGGTAGTTTTGGGGTTTGGGTGGTGTGGAAGAATGATATAACCACTAAACATGGTATTAACTGAGACACTGTATAGCACTTTCTGGGTAGGACAATATTTATAGGACAGTAGTTGAAAAATAAGATTAATATGATTAAATAGAAGATTTGCAAGATCTAGGTCAGGTTTCCTCAAACTTCTCTGAATATAAGAATCACGTGGTGCTTAAAAATGCAGATTCCTGTGATCGTACTCAGACCTACCAAATCAGAATTTACAGGTGAAAGGCCTGGCCATCTTCATATTATGCATCCTGATGTAATTCATGTTATAATCATGAATTACAAATTTAGGAAACATCAATCTAGGCTTTTAAGTTTCTGTTCTGGCATGTTTTGATTTTGGCCAGAGTAAGACACTTACCCCTTTGAGTATTAGTTTCCTTAGGTCTATGATCTCTAGGCTTCCAGTTTTGATGTTCTGTGGTCCTATAAACATACTGTGTGCCAGATTGCAGAAGACATTGGGTTTTGGACTTTATCATAAAGGGAATAAAGAGCCTTTGGAAGTTTTAAAGTAGAGAGTAATAAAATATAGTATGTTTGAAAGACTGGTTTGGGGTGCTATGTGAAATAACTTGGAGAAGAACTCAAAACAGTTAGGATGACTGTATGTACCCAGACTTTAGGCACGTAGTGCCTGAGCTTGGCCTGAAATAGGAATGAAAAGGAAGTGACAGATTTGAGAAAGAAGGAATACTTAACATTTGACATAGATTTGTGGGACTAGGGTGAAGGAGGCGCTCAAAGGGCAACATGAAATTTCAGTCACAGCAAAACATTGGCAATGCTAGGGCATTAGTATTTGTAGAAATAGAGCTCAAGTAGGTAGGAAGAATGCCAAGCTTGGTTTTAGAAACTTCAAATATGAAGTGATGATAGAATATCTCCTGAGAAGCTCAGAGAAATGACAGATTTAATGATAAAGAATTGGGAATTGAATACAAAGTGAGACAAATGAGGATAGTAGTACCCATTTATCTGTGGGAATACATTCCAAGACCCCATGGATGCCTGAAGCCGAGGATAGTACCAAGGCTATAGAGTACTATGTTTTTCCCTGTACATACCTATGATGAAGTTTTATTTATAAATTAGGCACAGTAGGAGATTAACAGCAGTATATAATAATATGAAACAATTGTAACAGTATACGGTAATGAAAGTTATATAAATATGGTCCCTTGTTTTAGGGGATCTCTTGCTGAAGTCCTTGTTTATGCTCAGTGCTTTCTGGCACAACACATTGCTGTCGGTCGGAACACGTGTGCTCTTCATGTCTTCCACACAGAAATGGAATGCCTTTTCTATCTTCACTGAGCACTTAACACGCACTGTGGTCATAACGTTTGCATTTGAGGTGTGACAACAAAACTAGCCCAAATTTATTTTTTCCACAATTTCACAGATGGAAGATTCGGTCTTACCATTGATCTTAGCAATCTCAGCATATGATATTTTTCTTGTTAGGTTGAGAATTGTTTACTTTTTCACTTAAAGGAAGCACTTTGCAGCTTCTCTTGGGCACATCCGCATTGCCAGCACCCCTACTCTTATACTTTGGGGCCATTATTAAGTAATAGGAGGGTTACTTGAACTGAGAATCCTCGGTTGATCTGATAACTAGGACGGCTACTAAGTGACTAAAGAGCTGGAGGCATATGCAACATGGATACGCTGGACAACGGGATGATTCCTGTCCTGAGCAGGTGGGGGTGGAACAGCGTGAGATTGCATCACGCTACTCAGAATGGTGTTCAATTTTAAACTTACTGCTTATGTTTTGGATTTTCCAGACCCTGGATAAGACTGGACTACTGTTTGCATAGAACGAACTGAAGATTAATGAAGGAAAACCTAAAACCATCATTGTGTGTGTGTGTGTGGGGGGGGGCGGGGAGGGTGGTTTGAAGCACCAGGAAAGATCGGGAAGTTGTTGTCAGGGCAGTAAAAGAAGCAGAAGAGTGTAAGGGGGAGAGGATTTTTAAGAAGGAATGAGCAGTTAAATACAGAGAAACTCTTCAATGTGAAGACTGAGAAATGGTGCGGACTCTGGAATTTCAGGAATATGTGCACCGCTGTCCATTAATAGGAGTACTTTTTGAATTTGGCATTTAACACGCTATAGGGACGACCTTTGAGGGAAGTTTCTGTAGGGTGGGGATAGAAATGTTTCTTAGGATTAGAATTCAGTTTGACTGTACCTTAAGGTATGGTAGCTTTGAACCATTTCTGGAACATACTTCCCTGCAAAGGTTGTTGTTGGGCTCCCTGATTTTTGCTTTTGATAAGCCACTTTCCATTTCTTCGAAAGCTTAAGGTTACTGACTCTATGGGTATAGGTGTACACATACACCGACATTCAGGTAGAGGAGCAGGGGTCTTGCTGCTTGAAATAAATGCCTTCCTAACCCCTGGGAATGCCCCCCCCCCCAAAAAAAAATATGCCCGAGAAGGGAACTTTGGTGTGAACCAATTGAGAGACCTATTGATTAGAGAAAAACCCTCTACTTTCCATTCTAAACTTAGTTGAAGCCCATTGTTTAGGCATTCATCCCTTCACACAGAGAGGTTTTGGTATTTATTTTTTTACAGCGCTCACAGGGCAGCATGAAGTTTCAGTCACAGTTGGGAGGGTAATATGGTACATTTTGTTCTGTAATCATTCCCCCCCCCCCCCCCCCCCCCGCTAAATGGGGGAAATTCCTTTCATTTAAAAGATAGTCCACATTGTTTTAATGCTTGTAGTATTCTAAGTATGTACTACTAATCCCATACAGTTAAATATTCATGTTATTCCTGAAGTTTTTGGCAAGTGTGAACTATACTAAAATGAATATAATTGAATATAAATCTTGGTTTTTATCCATGATTATTTCTAAATTGCTGGGTTATAATATTTGGGCATTTGTTGCAAAACTACCCTCCAGCAAGACTGTACAAGTTATTTTGAGCAATCTATGGGAGTGTCTGTCCTGAAACCTTGGCCAAGATTAAATACTAACTATGCATTTCTGATGATTTTAACTCTTTCCAAGAGAGCTGTTTTGTCAGTTTTTAAGTGTATTACTTGATGAGAACCAGGTTTGCATTTAAAAATATATTTGCACATGTTTTTTCCTATATGGATAAGTGGTGAGAGCAATGGTCTGGGTACTCTATTTCCTCACCAGGACTCCCAACTGGTTTTTCCACTAAATCCTGTGTCATAACCTAGTTAATGTTCCAAGAGTGTTCCTCTAATTGTAGCACTTAAGGGGCTTTTCTTTACTTTTCAATTAAAGCTTATACGGTCTGTCTTGGACTTTTATAAGGCATTCCATGTCCGAGTCCAAGCATGTCAAACTCAAAGGCTAACACGGGCCAAATAAGCGAGGCATGTGGCCCGCGAGTTTGACATGCTTGGTCTAGTCCCAACCTTGATCACCCCATATCCCATTGTTTTTGTCTCCATCCACACTGAAGGACTTGTTCCCTAAACATGCCTGTTCTTTGCATTTGCTTGTGTTTTTTTTTCTCTGTGTAGAATGCGCTTTTGCCCCGTTTCGTTTTGTCCGAGTTGTACTTATCAACAGCCCAGTCCTCCCTGATTCTCTCAGATCCACACTGGGGATGGAGCCCACAACCTGGGCACGTGCCCTGACCGGGAATTGAACTGTGACCTCCTGGTTCACAGGTCCACTCAGTGCGCAGCCTCCTGAGTCACGCCAGCAGGCTGGGGTGTAGCTTTTATTGGAGTTATTTATATGTATATCTTGGCTCTTTTTCTAGCCCGTAAATTCCTTGAAGGCAGGAACAGTGGTTTCAACACTAGGTCTCCTTTTTGACTGCACACCTTCTCAATCAAGTAAGAGGCTGAGAGCTCTGGTGTTCAGCCAGGTTTACTCCTGGCCTTGAACTCTGTACATACATTCTTGGAAAATTAAAAAAAAAAGTTTATTCAAGTGGGAGAAATAAGGAAAGGGATTCCCTATTTTACCCCCTCTTAAGGGAACAGTTCAGTAACTTAAGCAACTTTTATAAATCCAGGAGTTTTAGATTATACCTGCAGACAAGTCATTGTATCATTTTTTTTTTTTTTCCTAACTTACTCATTTCATAGGTAAGGAACCAAGAAAACTGAAGAGATTATTTGTTCAGGACCACACAGCTTGTGGTACAGGGACATTGTTTTTATTTTACAATTTATATTTGTACTTGGACAACTGAAGATAAAAGCTAACGACCCATGTTTTTATATTTTATTCATTAGTAGTTGTGGCATCTTATCGAACATGGTATACATTTCTTTTTGTATGATCTTCACTCTACAATAAAAGAGGCAGTAGTCTATTACACAAGCCATAAGAGAAGGTAGGTGTTAGTTGTTTCGTGTTGTCAAAAGGTTAAGCCTTGTGGGAACCCTGTGGGCCAGGAGTATAATTTCTCTTCGTCCTTGGAGATTGGATTACATGCTTGAATGTAGGAAACATATTTACGCGGTGAATAGAATTCTTATTCTGGTCTGTAGGTATCCCCTACACCACCTTTTTTATTTATTGAGTTAATTCCATCTCTTGCTAGGATTTAGGCTAAAGGATGTTACTAAATTTAATTTAGCCAGTACTTCTCTTTGCATCTTTGGGGCAGTATTCTGAGACCACATTTTATTTCCCTGCGTTATCATGGATAATGGTGACTTATGTTACTTGGTGTGTGTCTGTATGGGGTGGGGGTGGGGGTGGGCATTATAAAATGTGTAAATATCTCTATTTAAATCTGCTTCATGGCTTTCACATTTAATCCAATCACCTCTTCAGCATTTATGTAAGGTATTGATAGACACTGAAATACTATTGTCTCTCCTTAAATATTCTATCATCACTATATTGTACTATGTAGCATTTACTTAAAGAGCTCATAGTACCTGAAAGATTAAAAAATATCAAATATGAATGATATCCCTGCACATCTATTGTTAAGAGTTTGACAATGAGGTAGATTTAGGAATTTCTACTCTCAGACTATACTAGTAGATTTGCTAAAATTCTGACTTTCCGTAAAAATGAGAGGAATTATAGCTGTTCTTTGTTATATACACTTATTTGTGTATTTTTAATCTAAAATTTTTTAGATTATTCTGGTCAGTGATATGAATTAGAGGCATTACCTTGTTTCTTTATCTGTACTGTTAGCCATTTACTCAGTGAGCATTTATTTTGGAGTGTGTACAACAGGTGTATAAAGTTATAGAAGTATTAATATAACAAACTAGTTTACCTATTAATGAAGTTCATTCTTTTTTTGTATTAGTAATTTGCTTTGAGTCCCCCTCCCTTCCAGTATATTAAGCTTTTCAGGTTTCTAGAGTTGCAGAACAATGTTTTCTATTTAGTTTCCATTAGTAGAAAATAGGATTTTGAGCAAGGTCTGGTGCCTATTTCTTGTAATGCTTGGATGCTAACAAGAAGTAAAATTTACACCATAGTATGCTACACATTGAACCAATGTGTACTCTAATTTTAGGCGTTCATTTGTGTAAGTCTTGGCTCAATTCTAGTAATTTAAAATAAATAACCACATGCTTACCAAAATTTATCAGAAATACAGATTTTGTATAAGTAGAGTCCTTACTGTGACATCCTTCACAACTGAAGATTGTTAAAGTCTCTGCAGGTAGGGAGAACCATTGGCTCAAAATATGTGTAAATAACATGCTTAGAGAGAACATATTTATTTAGCTTTACCTTAGAGAAAGTGGAATTTGCTACATATATGAGTTTTCCTGTGCAGGGAAAATTATGGTTTGAGATTGGAAGTGGGAGGTTAGAATTATTTTTTGTTGTATTTTGTTGTTGTTGTTGTTCTCTTAATAATAAAGCTGGAAATAGAATCAGTAGGGCTAAAGGAAGTATTGAAAGCTATATGAAGTAATTTAGTATATTGGTGAATTTAATTAACTTAAAAATGAGGCATGTGTGGTAACCTCACTATTTGCTACCTCAGAGAAGTTAGATTATCCTTAGAATCAACTAACAACCACAGGTAGTTTTTACCTTTATGTAATGTATTGAAACATTTTCTATGTAAAGACACTTTTAATGTAGGGAAGAAAAGACTACTTGAAGCAAACTCATTTCATAGCTAATAAAGGATTTGATAAAGACTTTTATCTTGAAACTAGAGGCCCGATGCATGAAGATTCGTGCAAGAATGGGCCTGCCTTCCCCTGGCTGCTGGCACCGCCTTCGCTCCGGCCATAGCCGCCTTTCTGCCTTCCCACGCTGCTCAGAGGCCTGGAGGAGCTGGGGCAGTGCGGAATGCCTGTGTCGTCGCCATGACAACAATGCAAGCATCCTGCCCTGCCCCCAGCCGCTTGGCACCTGCATATGCAAATTAACCCGCCATCTTTGTTGTGTTGATTTGCATACTCCTGATTGGCTGGTGGGCATCGCGAAGGTATGGTCAATTTGCATCTTTCTCTTTCATTAGTGTGGATAAAACCAACAGCTATGAAAACAAATTTTAGTTTATTTTTCTTTTTTTAATATATTGATTTTTTTACAGAGAGGGATAGTTAGAAACATCGTTGAGAGAGAAACATCGATCAGCTGCCTCCTGCACACCTCCTGCTGGGGATGTGCCCGCAACCAAGTTACATGCCCTTGACCAGAATCGAACCTGGGACCTTTCAGTACGCAGGCCGATGCTCTATCCACTGAGCCAAACTGGATAGGGCAATTTTAGTTTATTCTTAATGAAACGGTGTAATCACAGCTATATAATAGTTCTTAGAATGAAGTGAGGATAAATCAAGTTTTGGGGCTTTTAGTGTATGTAATTTTTACCACAGAATTATTTGGTAGTGCAAAATGTCATCTTTTACTACATGGTTGAATTTCTCAGTGGATCATATATGATGTCCCTTTACAAAAAGTGTTCAAGGGTTTTATTAACTTTCCTAGTGGCTTTTCTTAATCTTTTGAGGTCAGATGTTCTGGTTGAAGTGCCTATTGGATCTTTTTTGGAGTAATTCTCCAATATCACTCATAATATTAAACTCATAAAATCCTGCATTATTAGAAAGATTTTCAGTTTTGCATTGTGGTTGATTTGTGTTGTTTTATCTGGATATAGGTTCCAATTTTTATTTTCAAAGTGAGACCATTTAGATAGCTTCTAGGAATCAGTTTGCAATTTAAACAATATGATTTATTATCATTGAATCCCTATTACTGGAATTGTATATGTATATAACTCTGCTCATGGTGTATGTATGTACTAGTATATAACTCTGCTCATGGTGTTAGTAAATTGCTTCTCCTCCAATTGAGATTGAAGTACTATTTGGGATCCTCAGGTAGGATAAAAAGCAAACTTGAGTACTGACATATACTTTTAAATACAAAGCGTGGTATGATGGAAAAAATGAGACCTTCGTGGTCAGAGCTGAATTTCAATCTGTAAGCCTGCACAATTTATTTAATAATACTTCTAAGCCTCAGTTGCCTCATGTATAGCAGATAATAAATACTTTATAGAGTTGTTGTGATTAATGGTAATGTATACAAAGTACTTACATAGTTCCTTGCTCAGAATAGGGGATCACTAAATTATTATAGAAAACTCAAGTATAGAATTTATACATAAATTATTTTTTCCTTAGATGTGTGGTGGTTGAAATTGACCAATACACTGTAATGTTGTCAGAAGTAAGGCAGAAAAGATTTAGTGATGAAAGAGACAAGGATCTGAAATTGTGTATCTTTCAAAAACTCTAGTTACAGAAAGAAAAGAAAGCCAAGAGAGATGTTGGTTTGCCAAGTATTCATTGAAGGTACTTTGTAGCAATACTAGGTATCCATCAATCTGAAACTTGCTAACTAAAACCAAGTTAGCAGTCCTTTCAGAGAAAGTTGAATTCACCTTAAAAAAAAAAAAAAAAAAGTCAGAGCTTAGTTAAGTATTGCATTTAATATTCGATTGCCCTGCTTGACTTCATCTCTTGAAATATTACCTTTATTGCCACATATGACATCTCCTTTTGGTTTAAACTAACTTGTTAGGAGGTTACCATTTGCCTAATTTTACACACGGGGAAACTAAGTTCAGCCATCTAATCAGGGGCATGCTGATGCAAATGGAAGACAGAGTTAAGCTCCCACTCTGCACAGATCTTTTTCTGGACCGTCACCTGTCATTTATTAGCCAAGTGAATGCTTACTATGTGGAAGTAAAAGCTTACTATGTAGTGCTAAATGATTCACTCTGAATTTTCACCACTTTTCTTAGCAGTTGAGAAGAATTTGATTAAGGATTGTGATTTCTAATTAATACATAATTATTTATTAAGATTATGATTGTGAAAAATAGCAACTGAAATTTTAATATTCTAATTTTTAATATTTGTCTATTAGTTTTCCTATTTAACTGCCTTACTCATTGTTCACCTGACTCTGTTAAAGAGAACTTAATATTTGCTTTTGTTTAAGAGGTAGGTATTTTCCTACAACCATTCCTTCCCAGTATTATTGTGACCAACTAGTTCAACTTTTTCTCCCGCTAGACAAAAGATTTTAAAGTTGAAACCTGACTTCAGGCTATTCAAGGAAGAGATTCAGTAAGAATTTGATTTGAGGCAAAATGTAATTGGATGACTTCTGCGTGTACTAGCGCTATTTTTAGCTATGACAGATGATAGTTTATGATTATCAGATGTAGGCAACTTTTCTTCCTCTTCGCTGGGCCAGAAGTTTTCATTTTGAAGGAAAGATTGCAGTGTACTCAATTATTTTAAGTTAAAAATTTAGTTGGTAAAAGGTGGTACAGCCCTGTGCATGGCACATCACAAAATAAATACTTTCCACATTTTGAAAACGAGTGGACAATCAACTTTTTTTCTAAATGACAAAAATTTGATAGGTCAGCATTATTTTAGTAATTCATAAGTATTGCCCACAGCTGTTAAGAGGAAAGGCCATTGCTAAATTAATCTTAGATCTTTACAAGGATATTTCATGAGCATTTTATATAAAAGTAAAGTAACATTAAGTTACTGTGCATGATTAATGCTTATTCTGCAGTACAGGAGACCTGAGGAACCATGAAAGGTTATGCTATCCTTTTACAAGCCCTGTATCTTAATTTTGGTTTCTCAAGAATAAAGAGGCCATTAAACTCTTCGTTCATAAACAGAACTAGTAAAGTGATTACAGAGGATCCCAAAATTAGCATTTTAGTGACCCAACAGTTTATTTAAAGATGTCCATTATTTTAATTTGAAAATATTATGGTGTTTAATTAAAATGTTTTTATTTCTAAGATTAATCTGGCCACTATTTACATACCTTTCTCACAGCAAATATTATTGAAGCAGATTATGACAATATAAAGGTGAAAGGCACTCATCAGTCCTTCAGAATCTACAAGGAGATACAAGCCCATAAAACAAAATTTGCTGTAAATTATCTGAAAGCATTGCTATTTGTTATTTTTGTAAATGTAGATATTCGAAAATAATTTAAAACAAATGTTAGATCCAATGCATAGAAGCATTTTTTAATAAATTAATTAGAATTAGTGCATGCCTTAAATTGGCATAAAGTATGCATTCATTCTAATCAGTCCATCAGTACTATTAAAAGTTTAGCTGGTTCAAGCTTTGTACTCAGCTCCAAGATATGGTAGGTAAGACAACATGCTTTCTTGTAGAGTTTACACCTAGTAGACAAACAGATGTTAAAACAAGTAAGTTTTTTAGTTTACTTTTTAATTTTTTTAAGTATATAATTCATTGATATTGAGTATGGCCACAAAATCGTGTAACCATCACCATGATCTAATTTCAGAACATTTTCACCATCCCTCCAGCCTCCTCTAGCAGTCATTCCCCATCTCCACTCCTTCCAGTTCCTGGCAGCCACGAATCTACTTTCAGTCACTATAGAATTGCCAACTCTGGACATGCCATATAAACAGACTTACACAACTATGTGACCTTTGGTGTCTGGCTTCTTTCACTTAGCAGAATGTTTTCAAACATTTTGTAGTATGTATCAGTACTTCACTTTTTTTTCCTGGCCCAATTATATTTCATTGTGTGGATATACTATATATACTGTATATTCCTCACCCAAGGAATATACAGTATATATACTATATATTTTTTTCTTCATTTCAGAGAGAGGAAGGGAGACAGAGACAGAGAAAAATATCGATGTGAGAGAGAAACATGAATCAGTTGCCTCCGGTACACACCCCACTAGGGATCGAACCCACACTTGGGGATGTGCCCTGACTGGGAATCAAACGTGACCTTCCGGTGCACGGGATGATGCTCCAGCCAACTGAGTCACACCGGCCAGGGCACCGTATTTTGTTTATCCATTCATCAGTTGATGGATATTTGGGTGTTTCTTCTTTTCAGTTATTATGGATAGTGCTGCTATCAACATTCATGTACAAGTTTTTGTGTGGACATACTGGAAGGTTTTCTTTTCTAGTCTTTTGGGTAGGAATTCCTAGAAGTGGAATTGCTGGTTCATATTGTAACTCTGTGTTTTAACTTTTTGAGCAATTGCCAAACTGTTTTTCACAGGGGTGGAATTTTACTCTCCCACCCAAAGTAATGAAGATTTGTGCCTATTTTTTTTTTCTTCCAAGAGTTTTATAGTTTAAGCTTTTTAGTCCTTTGATTCATTTTTTTATATATGATGTAAGGTAAGGGTCCAATTTCATTCTTCCAGCACCATTTGTTGAAAGAAAGTATTATTTTCCTCATTGAATTGTCTTGACACCTTGTTGAAATCAAGCTGACTATAAATGTAAGGGTTTATTTTGGACTCTTAATTCATTCCACTGATCTCTCTCCATCCTTGTGCAACTACTGCATTGTCTTGATTACTATAGGTTTGTAGGAAGTTTTGAAAAGGGGAAGTGTTCTCCAAATTTGTTCTTTTTCAAGATTTTTTTGGCTATTCTGGATGCCCTGCATTTCTAGGTGATTTCTACAATTGGCTTGCCAATTTCTGCTAAAAAGCTGCCTAGGATTTTGATAGAGATTACAATGTTGATCAGTTTGAATAGCATTACTATCTTAATAATAATGCCTTCTAATACATAAACATGGGATGTCTTTTCATTTAAGTCTTTAATTTCTTTAAACAGTATTTTGTACTTTTAAGTTTGTAAGTCTTGTACTTTTCTATAGGCTCCTTAGGTATTTTATTCTTTTTGATGCTGTTGTAAATGGAATTTTCTTAATCCATTTTCAGATTGTTCATTGCTAGTATATAGAACTGTAATTGCTTTTTTAAAAATAATCTTATATCCTGCAGCCTTTCTGGACTTACTAGTTCTAGTAGCTTCTTTGTGGATTCCTTAGGATTTTCTATATACAAGATCAAGTTATTTGCAAGTTGAAATAGTTTAATTCTTCCTTTATAGTCTGGATGTCTTTTATTTCTTTATCTTAATTTATTGCCCTGCCTATTACTTGCAGGATTTTGCTGACTAAAGTTGGAAAGAATAGATATCTCCTTTGTTTCTTGTCTTAGGGGGAGAGCTTTCGTTCACCATTAAATATGATGTTAGCTGTGGGTTTGTGTGTTGTTTTTTTAATCAGCTTGAGGACATTCATTTTATTCCTAGCTTGAGTGTTTTTATAATGAAAGGGTGTTGGATTTTGTCAGATGCATTTTCTATGTATGTTGTGATGATCATGCAGTTTTTGTCCTTAATTCTATTAATATGGTATGTTACATTAATTACATTTCATATGTTGGATCACTTTGTATTCCTGGGATAAATACCACTTGGCCATGGTATATAATCCTTTTGATGAGTTGCTAGATTCAATATGCTAATATTTTGTTGAGGGTTATTGTTTCTATATTCATAAGGAATATTGGTCTGTAGTTTTCTTGTGATGTCTTCCACCTGATTTTAGTATCAGGACTGAAAAAACACTCAAATTAACTAATGAATACAGGTATTTTGATGAATATTAGAATTAACACTATTTGAATAGGTTTCTCAGAAAGGATTTTAATAAGACTTTTATTCTTCTCTCCACATTGATAATCAATGATCTTGGATAAACCTAATCTTACAAGCTTTTTTCATTAAAACCAATTTAAGGAATTTGTGAGACTAGAAATACTGGCTTGTGTCAATGAAGGCTGCAATTCTGTTTGCTAGAAACTAATACTTTTTCATCCTTGCATCATCACTAATAATCTCTTAAATTCCTTTGCAAAATAAAAAAAAAATGATTGAAATCCTTCTATACTTTGTGACTTTGTAACAGTATAGATTGCCTCTCAGACCTTTCTTTTCTAGGTCATATTAATTCTGTCTTATGTGTAACTATCAGTGCCCAGTTGTCTTCTCTCTCTCAGCTATTCTGCCCTCTTTTCCTTCCCAGTGCTCTAACCTTTGCAGCTCTACTCGGCCACCCCCTGGGACTGTGTCAACAAGGCTCTCAGGGTATTTGCTTTGATTCCTCTCATGTAGCTGTTTTCACACAATACGTGTGGGCTTGCTTGTCTGTTTACCAGAGCTCTCTCACTGATTAAAAAGACCTATTTCTAGAAACCCATATGATAGATGGAAAGGAAGAAGTAGGTTAGGGTTTGCTGTACTTTCATGCAATTAAATTTATTTTAGGCTTTAATCACTGAATGATGCTGGACTATATATATGACTATTCCTGTATCAGCAACGTTGGGGAAATCAACTTGATACAAAACCAAAGCACCAGAATTATGAACTGTTAGAATTTTAACTATTGTATAGATCTAAATATTTATTAAGCTAGCAGGCAGTACATTCTGACTAATTATAAATAATTCTTATCTAGTCAATGAAACTGTTGGGACAGAAACTCTTACATTGGGCAATTTGGTTAGACATTAATAGATATTGTGTATTCTTCTCAGGTCTAAAGTCATTTAATCTCATAATCAGGTTTTACTGAGTAGATTTTAATGATGGTAAGGAATAGTGATGATGTCGCCTTTATTTTAACTAGTCACCAATAGTGGTGATTTTGAAGGTTACCATAAGAATGTTCTTCCCCCTCCCCAACTGTTTACAATGCCCAGAGAGACGAATTGTGTTTTGCTTGTGAATTCAGAGCTCGTGGCACACTGCAGAGTTTTCCCTGGGCTGTACGTAACCCCATCTTGAGACCATAGGCCTATGGGTATTTGATCCCCAGAGTGGCCCTGTGGCCATAGGCCAAGAGCAAAATTGCTAAGTTAGACTTTGACTCCTTACTATTAATAAACGTTATATAACAGTGGGACATACTTAGTTCTTTTTTTCTTTGACACCTAAATTTTTGTGGCATTATATACGTATCTACTCCTAGAGGGAAGTAGCTTTTCAGGTAATCTGAAGGTGGTTTTATTCTTTTGCTTCATAGGACATTTTTGTTTTAATGATAGCCAGATTACGTTACAATTTTGTTAAGTTTCTTAAAGAGCAAGCTCTTAAAAGCAGAGCTGTAAAACTCATCTGTGTAGTTTTTAGTAGTTCTCAATTTCTCAACATTTTTTTGAATTAGTCATTTTTCTGTAGATAAATATATTTTTGTGTCACTGAAGTATCTTATTTTTGTGAGTGTATGCTAAGACTTTCTTCTATTATTTGGATATATATCATGCATTGAATGAAGAAGAAAACCTCAAGATGATGTTTAAGAAAAGTTGTTTTGGATTGAAGTCTGCTATGCTGGGCTTGAGAGATTTGATAAACTTTTATAGCCAGAGTGATTTAGACACATAGGACATAGATTTTCATTAGAAACGTTTTATAGTGAATAGAAATAGATGCAGGTGTTATTCTAATACACAACTTAGAATAAATGTATGAAGTTAATCTTTAACATTTTCGGTTTTGACTTTCCCTAGAGACCTTTTTTTTTGGGGGGGGGGGGGTAAAGAGGAGGAGTGGAGCAAATATAAATGTGCCAAATCGCAGTGGTTAAAAGAATGTTCTAATTTCTATTTCTTCTCTTTAATTTTTAGTTGTCGACCTCCTGTACTGGAGAGACATTAAGAAGACTGGAGTGGTGTTTGGTGCCAGCTTATTCCTGCTACTTTCATTGACAGTATTCAGCATTGTGAGCGTAACGGCCTACATTGCCTTGGCCCTGCTCTCTGTGACTATCAGCTTTAGGATATATAAGGGTGTGATCCAGGCTATCCAGAAGTCAGATGAAGGCCACCCATTCAGGTGAGAGGTCTGGAAAGCAAGGCAAACTTCGGAAACACTGTAGACAGAATTGTATTGAGACTTCATTCTACTATCTGTAGAGTTACAGGCATGCAATTCTTGACTGCTTAAAGATAATTGCAAATGTTTGCGGAAAGCTATACCAAAAGCACCTGCTTTTAAGATTTTCTAAAGGTCATTTCATAGGCTCATGGTAGAAAACACTGGGTTTCTATATCATTAGCCTAACTCTACTACTTAGTAGTAATATTTATTAGAAGTAGGTGTTGGTTGTCTAATTTTACTTTAGTGGAAGCTATATCTTTTTAACATGGTTAGGATTGGTGAGAGTTATATTTTCTTTATTGCTTACACTTTATGCTATCTGATGTTAGAAATACCTTTCTTTCCAATAGTATGTTTATATTTTTCTGTTAGGTTTTCTCGTCACACCTGTGTCTTTTTCTGCCATTCCTTCTCTATCTAGTTTCTTCTTCTCATTCCTTAAGCCATTACCTTTGTATTATCCTTTGGAGAGCTCCTTTATTTCAGCATCTCCTTGTCTCTCACCCATCTTCTGCTTCCCTTACTCTGTTACAAGTAACACACGGTAGCATTTTGTATCTAATTGCTAAATGGTACAGACCTTACCTTGGGTCTTTTGCCTCACTTCATGCTTAGCATGTTTTCCCACTGCCTTTTAAAACTTGGGGTATAATTCACATAAAATTCAGTGATTTTTTAAGTATATTTACAGAATTGTACAAGAATCACCATCTCATTCCAGACATTTTCATCACACTGAAAAGACACTTCAGACCCATTAGCAGTCACTACTTACCCAGCTCCTGACAACCACTAACTCATCATATTTTTAAACAAACTTGCCAATTTCTATCAGCACCACTATTATCCAGTTTTGAAGTTATCTTTGTTTCCATTTCATAGAAAACAAAATAGCTAAATTTTGTTGTCAGCCCCCTCCCCCACCCCCACTCCCCCACTCTAGACCAGGTGTTCATAAATAGAAACTACAGCCTATAGCCATGGGCCAAATCCTGTCTGCTGCCAGCTTTTGTAAGTAAAATTTTATTGAAATGCAGCCATACTCAGTCATTTAGCTGCTTTCACGCTGTAATAACAGAATTAAGTAGTTGTGACAGAGACCATATGGAATTTAACGCCTGAAATATTTATTATCTGGCCCTTCACAGAAAAAACATGCCTACCCCTGGCTGGACTGCACTTGTTACCAAACTGGCTTCTGATTCCCTCAGATTACTTTAACACTTACAGATGTTGTCAGATTACTTTCTCTCAAATAGCATTTTTATCACATTTTTAGGGACAGGGGCTTTCTGTTCATTATAGGATGAAATCCAATGTCGCTATCTTGTCACTCATTTATCCCTTCTAGGGTTTTGTGTCCATTTTTTTGCTGCCATTTTAGCTCCCCAGATGCCCGAATCTGTCATGTTTTATTTGGTTCTGTGTTTGGTTTCAAGACCTTGCTACCTAGCTAACCTGGCTCGAAGTAATCTGAGAACTAACTCCTATTGCACTGAGTATGGCTTTCAAATGTTCTCTAATTGTTTTGTATATGGACAATTTTTTCAAATAGGTTGTAAACATTTAAAAACTATATTGGCAAGACACGTATCTATTTGGGCATAAATGAGTATGAATGAGTTTGTAACCACCTAGGACATTATCCAGTTGATGGTAGTGGGAGGCTGGTTTTCAGTTTACAGGAAGAGACCTACTAAATTATTTGGTTTATTGTAAAGACTGGTGATTTGTTTCTCTCCAGCTTTCTCTTCATATTGATGAAGTGATGATGTTACATAAGTTTTGGGGGAGAATCCAACATTTACTGAACAGCTCTTGTGTGTCTGGACTTATATGTACAAGCAAAAGTTGGAGTGCAGGAACTTGAAATTGCTGCTCCAACATGGCAGTGCCATATCATTTCATAAATCATTAAGGAATATGATTTTAATTAGTTATATTGGAATATATAAAAACATCGTTAAGCCAACATTTCTAAATTATCTACATATAAATTTTATACATCATTGGATTTTAAAGACTTTGGGGGAAAAAACTAGTAATTTCCGTCTATATTCTTTATGTCCTTCGGAACCCTTTATTCTTAGCTAAAAGGCTAAATCATTATAAGTCACTAGAGGCCCAATGCATGAAATTCGTGCAAGGGCCTTGGCCCCCGCCAGCCACCTCTATCTCAGCCCCCGCCCACTGTGCCTTTGTCCAGAAGGAAGGACGTCCAGTCTAATTAGCATATTACCCCTTTATTATTATAGATTATTATAGATTATAGTCATTATGAAGTAAATTCAGCCAACATGCCAGGTTAAGCCTGTAGGACGGTTTTTCCAACTTCTCCAGTCACACTGGTGAAGGTGACATGGCAGTTTGTATGTAATGCCTGTGGTCACAGAAAGAGTGGTGACAGTGCTGGCAGTGCCTTAATACCATGTAAATGCCATCGAACGAGTGCAAATATTGATAAGATGGCATTGATGGAGAGTGCTACTTCTGTGCCTACAGGCCAGGCATCTTACCTTCAGCCAGAACAGAACCAGTGGTACAAGAAGCAGAATACCAACCAACGTTATATCAGCCACTTTTCTGTATTTCTCAAAGCTGCATAATAAATTATTGCTTATTTAAGGGGAAATGTGAATCTTAGACTATTTTTAACTTGATAACAACTTCATTAATAATAACAAACTGTGTGCTAGACCATTGTACTAGTAAAGATGTACCTTCCTGGTCCTTAACAGTTTATACTCTAATAGGAAAAATATACAGGTATACACATGTCCATAGTTAAGGGCTGGATATGGCAAATACTCTAAGAATGAGACAAAAGGAAGCACTGTTAGAGTTACAAAGGAGGGTTGTGGGTGAGAAAGAGAGCAGTAGAAGCTTCCTCTATGGATGGGATTTGAGATGCGGCCAACGGACTGGATAGGATACCCCCAGGTGACGGGAGCATTGTGGATTGGGAAAACTATGATCAACAAAGGCATTAAGATTAAACAACGTTTGGTGGATGGTTCATTTTTGGCTGCAGTATAGTGAGTAGTAGGAAGTAAGGTTGAAAAGATTTAGGAGGGCTCTGGTTGAAAAGTTGGAACCATAGAATTGCAGAATGTTTGAGCCTGAGAGATTTAGGAAGGCGTATTTCTCTAATTTTATACAGAGTTGGAACTATGACCCAGAAAAGTTAAATACCTTTTGCAAGGTTACATAGCTAGGTCATAGCAGGTGTCCTAGCTCCCACCTGTGTACAGCCTTAATAGCACCATCTAGGAAACTCAAAACTAATCTGCCATCGACTGAAGGGAATGGATTAGGATGCTGACAGATTAGGGGCTTGTTTGGAGACTGATAGACTGTTCCAGTTTGTAAATAATGAGCACTTAAACTTGCATGATGGCATAGTGAATATAGAAACGAGGAGACATATTTGGGGCATATTGCAGAGGTCAATGACAGAGAAAAGGAGCTATCAAAGAGGAGTGTTATTTTTAGTATAAATAACTAATGCCCACTGACAGGGGAAGTGACTGAATTAGGGACTACTTCCAATAGATTCAAAGAATGCCTGGCACTTCTGATTGGTTCCACTTTGCCAAGATACAATGGCTTCTTTGAAATAGTAACAAATGAAGCAGTTCTTTGCATTGTAGACTTGACTTGCCCCTCCCCCATTAGAGGTGTCTTCTTAAAGTTAACGAGTCCAGCTATCTCAGTATAGATTAGGGCATCTAAAAGGACAGTAACTATTATGTTTTACTGGGATTGCCACTATACTTTTGACAGCCTTTCACAGTCTGGGGATTGACATATGGGGCAATTTCACCTAAAGGTTAAGCTGAGAGAGTGTAATATGTGGAAATGAATGGGATTTTTGTTAGGAAAACTTGATGAGACACATAATGTCAACTTGAAGAAAAAACCAAATCCATGATAAAGACTACCATTTATTGAGTACTACCTTGTATGTGATTGTGCTAAGCACTTGACTCTTTGAATCCCATTTTATAAATGAGGAAACCGAGGCTTAAAGGGAAGACTAAATCATTTTCTGAAGTGACACTGCCAAGTAAGTGGCGGACCTTAGGATTCAAAGTTAGATCAGTCTGGCTTCAAAACATATCCTTTTTTCTATGCTCATCATCAGCTGACACCATATAAAAATGAAATACCCCTTGGTGAATTTCTACATTGTGCTTAATTTGGAAACAGAAGGCTTTTTATAGTAAGATATTTTATTAATGTCTTCTTTACAGCTATGTAATTGCTGGATGCAGACATCCAGGGAGAATCACCCCAGTGACCATTATGGTGTGTTTTGTTTCCCAGGGCATATTTGGAATCTGATGTCGCTATATCCGAGGAGTTGGTTCAGAAATACAGTAATTCTGCTCTTGGTCATGTGAACTGCACCATAAAGGAGCTCAGACGCCTCTTCTTAGTTGATGATTTAGTGGATTCTCTGAAGGTAAGTTTATTTGCTTTTCATTTTTGACATACCCAGAATTTAATATCAAAGGAGTTAGGAGTGCCATTCAATTTGTCTATATTAAGGTAAATGATAAAGATGGAATGAAATCCTGTTACAGTAAACTTGGGTCTCAAAATTAAGAATCCAATCAGCTATTTGAGATGAAGGAAAAGTACTTTGCCTTTTTAAAGAAAAACAAGTTATAAATTCGTATTTTTAGAAATCACAAGACTTAAAGGGAATTTTGACAGAAAGGATAAAGATTAATAGATTTAATGCCAAATGTGGCTTAATCTGTCTTGATTTTGTTTTAGAGTCTAGCACTTAATTTCTTATCTTGTGTGTGTGATTCATATACACACATAAGCTATTTCATATCTTGGACTCTTTCTTGGCATGTTTATTTTGCAAGAAACACCTCAACTAATCTTCAGCTGGTAATTGTAAAGTTTTTCTTAGAGTTGGGATCTTGCTACATAGCAGCTGTTAGAGTCTCACCTTGCAAGTGAACTTTCCCAAGGTTCAGACCACTAAACAGTCATGTAACATGAGCCCTAGCACTGGGGCCTTGGGGACATTCGTACTTCTTTATGTAGAACCTGCCGTTGTGTTTTGTGTTACTTCCTGCAGCTCTGCTTCAGACAGACTTGTTTCCAATCTAAGCCTGTGTAGAAATGCACTGTGACAGTAACTATCATCATTTTTCTTTTCCAAGAGTGATGCCCTGGTTTGCAATTTATCATGCAAGCCAAGGATATCATAGCATTAGGATGATTGGGCCTTTGAGGCCCAGTGAAACTATTTCTGGGCTGGTCAGAATAGATTTAAATGCCCAAATTGCTTTTAACACACATCTTAGCCTTAATAGCCAATGGATAGGCTTTATTTTCAGCTGTATGCCTCTCTCAGTATAAGACTTAGAGCCCCAGTTAGTTACTAATAAGATTAATGGTAGTAATTTACTTTCCTTTTCTTACTTCTTTTGTATAGAGTGTGTGCATTTGGTGCTTATTTGTAGTAGTGCTTTGATGTCAGTCTGTAAGTTAAAAAGATCATGGTTTTTTTAAATTGATTTCAGAGAGGAAGGGAGAGGGAGAGAGATAGAAACATCAATGATGAGAGAGAATCATTGATCTGCTACCTCCTGCTCTCCCCACACTGGGGCCCGAGCCCACAACCCAGGCATGTACCCTGACCAGGAATCAAACCATGACCTCTTGGTTCTTGGGTTGGTGTTCAACCACTGAGCCACACCAGCCAGGCTCTTTGTTTCTTAGTATTGGGAAAAAAGACTTCCATTGAAATTATAGTTTACTACTTTTTTTCCTTAAGGATTAGCAGTACTTTTGAAAAGAAAAAGTAAAAGAAGAAATTTATATGAATGATTTTCCTGAGTAGCAGTATTTGGCAAGTCCAGAGCTCAAGGAAAGCTGCTTGGTGACTTCCCCAGAAGGCGATTCTTTCAGGCCTCCAAATAAGTAATAGTTGTTTCAACTTATTAGCACATAGAATGAACTTTGCTTTTAAAAAAAATTATTGAATTTATTTGGGTGACATCCTATATAATAAAACCCTTAATATGCAAATCGACCAAACAGCGGAACGACTGGTCCCTATGATGTGCTGACCACCAGGGGGCAGATCCTCAATGCAAGAGTTGCCCCCTAGTGGTCAGTGGGCTCCCACAGGGGGAGCGCCACTCAGCCAGAAGCCGGGCTCACAGCTGGTGAGTGCAGTGGCGGTGGTGGGAGCCTCTGCCGCCTCCACTGCAGGTGGGCGGTAAGGAGCGAGGGGTCCCAGACTGCGAGAGGGATGTCCGGCAGGCAGACATCCCCCGAGGGGTCCAGGACTGCAAGAGGGTGCAGGCCAGGCTGAGGGACCCCTCCAGTGCACAAAATTTCATGCACCGGGCCTCTAGTTGGTTAATAAAATTGTATAGGTTTCAGGTGTACATTTCTATAATTCACTACCTCTATATTGAATTGTGTGTTCACCACCCCAAGTCAAGTGTCCTTCCCTCGCTATTTATCAATGATGAGAGAGAATCCCTTATACCCTGTTCTTGCTCCTCCAACCCACTTTCCTGCTTGTAACCACCATACTGTTGAACTTCATATTCAGGTCTCAAAACCTATTGAGGCAAAAGAATAAGGCAGGGGATCTGTCTTTTTCTCCAGATGCAAAGGTGCCGAGTACACTCTGATAATATACATGAAGGGTCTTCCTTCATCAGCCTTGTGGTTCCTGCTGCGTGGGGTGTACCACCACAGTACATTCCTACACAGGCAGAGATTAACCTTTTCTTAATGTCATTATGTGTGAGGAGTACAATTCCATCTGTTTGCTTCCACTGAATAAGGCGACTAGAGAACACAGCATACTTGCTGAAAATGTCTCATTAAAAAAAGCTGATTAAAAACATAGTGCTCTTGGACTCTTCATGAAAATGACTTAACATGATTGTCTTTCTAGTGAGAATTCCTTGAGCAATGGTGACTCACTTTATGCAGAGAGCATTTTTTTAAAGAGAAAGTGATTGTTTAACCCTTTGCACTCGCTTGCTTTTTTCTCGATTCCTGCTACCGATGCTAACCGTGTGCAGTCACACTCGACATCCGAGTGCAAAAGGTTAAGCTTTATTACTATTTGTCTTTTAGCCACAGCAGATGATAGGAGTCATATTCTCTCTTCCTAAAGCAAGCAAAAAAAAAAAATGGTTTTTAAAATTCTCATTGTTGTTACCTTTTCAATGTAAAGAAAAAATTGATTTGCCCTGATTTATTTCCTTATATTCAAATTTTAAATCTGTGGAAAGTTTGCTAATAGCCCCCGTCTCTCCAGTTACCAGATGAATTTGTGGAACACTGAGTTTCTTTAATTTTTAGGAACCTGCTTTTTATTGGAACTACTTTGATTTTATATGATTCATAGCTAGGAAAATGGAGACCCCTAATTTCAAGAAAATACAGTGGCAATTAGTCTTCATTTGTAATTTTTTTTAATTTAGAAAACATTCATTGCATCAATCTGTGGCTCATTTAAAATAATAGCTTCTAAACAAAAAAATTAAAAGGGTTTCCTCTAATTCACTGTCTTCTTAAAGGTTTGGTGCCCTTTAAATTCATATAATCTACATTTCTAGATTCTGGGTCACAATTACCACTACTTCTATTTGAAACCTTCTTTCTCAGAAATTGAAAATTTTAGAGCCACTATTGTTAGCACATGAAACTTTCCCTTCTCCTCGCTCATTACCTTTTTGGGGCAGTGTGAGGGAGGAACCTATCTTTCAAATGTGATGGAAGAAATGACCAAACTTCAAGTTTCATTAGAGCTTACGGAAAAGACCTGATGTGAGACAGTGGTTATCACTGCGCCAGGTCTAGGTCTCCTTCTGGTGGGTGACGTGGACAGATAAAAACGTGTTCTGCAGATCTCTCCTTTAAATGCTGTATGGTCATCCCGTTTGTTCTGCTCCTTTGCAATGAACTATAACAGGGGTCCTCAAACTTTTTAAACAGGGGGCCAGTTGACTGTCCCTCAGACCGTTGGAGGGCCAGACTATATTTAAAAAAAAAACTATGAACAAATTCCTATGCACACTGCACATATCTTATTTTGAAGTAAAAAAAAACAAAACGGCAAAAACACCCGCATGTGGCCCGCGGGCTGTAGTTTGAGGACGCCTGAACTATAAGATTCTAATTCCTAGAAAAGATTTCAAGTGTCCATAGATTAAGCAACAATCCATTTCTCAAAGAATTCTCGGCAACTATTATTGGAAAATCACTGACAAAATAGTTGTGATTCCGCTTAGTAGGACTTATTTCAAACATTAGTATAAAGTTTCTTCACAGCCCAGTGGTTTGACCAGTCCATAGGCTTGTTTTAAAAGTTGTATTTCGTAAAGCGGGTTTGTTCAGTTGGGTGCGAGATAGAAGGTGAGGGAAGGAGATGAATGAAGGGGGAAGTAAAGGAGGATTGTTCTTCAGTAGAATTAGGTTGTGAAAGCTGTGTATGTGTCCTTTTCTTAGAGAGTCTCATGTATGTTAGTTTATTAGTACCTGAGGAGTCAGAGGCTAGATAACTTTATTTAACCTGATATTTGTCAGCCTTGTTTACATAACACCCATTAGCACTGGAAAACTAATATAAGATACTTGAATAAATTTAAACCACCTAGATAAGGTTTACTTCCATTTCTGTTGATTGACCTTTTGTATAAGGGATCTTTGATAGTGGTTCTTGTTTTAAAACAGTGGTCCTCACTCACTCTTTGCTGCACATTGGAAACATCTAGGTGCTAAAAATTTTACCTGGGAATGGAGGGTGAGGGGTTCCCAACCCATGAAATTGTGATTTAATTTTTCTGTGGGTACTGCCTGGGGGATTACTGTTTTTAAAAGTTGTGGCATTGCCCTAGCTGGTTTGGCTCAGTGGATAGAGCGTCAGCCAGCCTATGGATTGAAGGGTCCCAGGTTCAATTCCAGTCAAGGGCACATGCCTGGGTTGTGGGCTTGATCCCCAGTAGGGGACGTGCAGGGGGCAGCCAATCAATGATTCTCTCTCATCATTGATGTTTATATCTCTCTCTCTCCCTTCCTCTCTGAAATCAATAGATATATATATATATATATATATATATATATATACACACACACACACACACACACACGTGTGTGTATATATATATACACGTGTGTGTGTGTGTGTGTGTGTATTAAAAAAGACAAGTTGTGGCATTAAGCAGTAAACCCTGGGTTATAGTTTCTCCCCACTACCAACTCAATCCCTGCTATAGAAGAAAAGAATATGACCATCCTTGCTGGGCTCAACTTTGGGGCTTCTTGAGCAAGGCTTTGAGCTTGATTAGAAGGTTTTTGACTTTTGAAACCTCAAACCCCAAGAAAAAGTCTAATAATTTTATTTACTAGATACTAAGAGCAGATGTTTTAGGCCAACGTTCTTATTTTTCTGTCACGTGGCTTTGGGTGGTAAAGACCAGAATCTGTACGACAGCTGTCCTGTGATTTTCAGTGAAAATATATGCTAAAATTGTAAGAACATTTCTAGCTATAGTTGCCTGAACATCAGCCAAACCATGATGTTCCAGAATACAATCTTAAATCTGAAAGTGAGGGGGGAAAAAGGCCTGAACTCCAGAAATAGCTGACCCAAAAGAACATTAAAATCTAGCCCCGGGCTCTTAAGAAGTTATTAACATACACATTTTGACAGTTTCCTTTCTGGTTTCTTTGGCTCACAGAAAAATTAGAAGGGAAATGGGCTGTAGGACATGTAGAGACAGTCAAAGTGATACTAATGAATTGAGGCTGAAGATGTCAAAAAAGGTCAACGTGTTTAAAAATGCAGAAAAAGTTTAAAAAATGTCAGAATTGCCATTTCTGAAATTCTGTCAAGTACCCTACCTTCATTTTCTTTAAAAATGCACCCTCCACCCCTATTGAGACATCATCTAATAAAAATCTGTAGAGCTTTTTAATGAGGTATGTGGTACACAGTCAGACTTCATTCCCCTGGACAAAAGACAAAACAAGACACGGCCCTTGTCCTCGTTCATCAAGTATTTGTTAGCGCTTCACTGGACTTTGTCCCTCTTTCCTCCAGTTTCATTACTGCCCAAAGAGTTGAACTTTGACTTCCATGGTTTATTTGCATTGGCTTTAATGTTGCAAAGTATTTTCGTGGAATAGCATAACATTTGTAGGTCTAGGGTTTTGGGGTGTGTGTAAGTGTTTATTGACCTTTTTCTGCCTCTTTATACTAGCGTGCATACTCATGATGAATTCCCATGTATAATGGTTACTCTAGGTGGTTTCATAGTAGAGCAAAGCAGATAGATTCTGGAGTCAGATAAACCTGAGATCACTGCGGTCCTGGTCTGGCAACTTGCATCTCGGTTTCCTCCCCTGTAGGGATAACAGTAACACGTAACTTTTGATGCGATTAACTAACCTAATGTATGTTAAAACAATGGTAGTTGCTGTTTTGTTATATAACAGTTACAGTGATTGTGTGTTTGCTAGATGCTAGTTCTTAACCATCACTCCTTTCTCTCTGGGCGGAGTGTACTCTGGAAACCCTTACCCCAGTATTTTTGTTTTAGGCGTCTGAAGTGTCACATTTCCTTCACACTTAGGTGCGACATTTAAAAATTCTGTGATAGCATTTAAAGATGTGAATTTCTGTTTTTCTCTTAAATGGGGAAATTTGGTGACATTGAATTGCATGGCAACCGTCAGTGGAGCTGGGCTTCGGGGACCTCCTCCTGGAGCAGGAGAAGGCATGCATTTGTTTGCCTCAGTCCTCACCCAGGCCTCCTCGTGCTTTCCTGTCACCTGCCTGGCCCTGCAGGCATTTGAGGCCTCCCTCTGGAGAAGCCTGGCTTTAGGGAGGGTCCTCCAAGAGGCCAGTGCAGTGACACTTGAGTCCCTTAGGTAGCCTAGGTGTGAAGTCTCGGGTTTCTCTCCTTGTGGCCTTGGAGTGGGACACCTTGCCAGTGACCAAATTCGGACTTACTTTTAGCATGTGAGATAGTATCTGAATTCTGTCATATAGGGTGTCTTTATTGCCAAAGCAATTTCTTCTAAAATGTGGCAGGTGGACTCTTTTCCCTTTAGACTTGTAAGTGGTAATGGAGGAAAGTGGCTCTGTTCCTCTGGAGTAAACTTGCTCAAGTGCAGAAATTATATTTAGCTTCTGCAATAGGAGTCTGTAAAACGGGGAGGTGGGGGTAGGCTTGCAAACCAGAGTCAGGCTTCAAACCGTTACCAGTGGTTCCATAGGAGTTGCTAAGACCAGGGCAGCATTTAATTTTTGATTTTCAGTTGACAGGTGTTTGCTTTCTTCAACAATTGAATTCGGCTGTAGGGGTAATCAGTGTTGCTCTTGGTAGAACTGATAGTTGGTGGGGAATCCAAAGTGTCCTCCTAGCCTGTAGTAAAGACGCTTACGACAGCTTGAGCACCATAATGACTGCTCAGTTCCCAGCTCATAGTAGGCACTCAGGTTTTGTTGCATGAAGAAAGGTCAAAAGGGTGAGCAAATTGTCTGGGCCATGGCCTGTTTTGTACAGCCTGGGAACTAAGAATGTTTTTTACATTTTTAAAGGATAATATTCAAAGAATATGTGACAGAGCTGGGTTAACTATGGCTGTTAAAACATGCATCTCTGGGCAAACAGGGCCTCTGATCCTTAATCAAATGCTAGAGGTGGTATTTTTGGTACCTGGAACCTAATCTCTTTGATAAGTCCTCCCTGCCCCTTCGTTACTTACTCGGATGTCTGACCTGTCAATGTCTGAATTACTGAGCTCATGAAGATCATCAAGCACTTAATTTGTTAGTACTTAAAATCAGTTTTAATAGTGAATTTTCACAGTTTTTCAGTCTTCCCATTTAAAAACTAAATTCTGTATTAGAACTGAAGTTATTATGGTGTAGCTTTGGCATGCTTTCTGATTTCAGAGAAAACAGAATCAACTATTTGGTAGTGTAGCCCAGAGAAAATGAATCAAATCTATTGTTTCAATTAGGATTCTGAAATATCCATGTTACTATACCAAGTCTCCAAGGAATATGCCTTTACTAGTTTGGCATTTAGGTGGGATGCTTTTATCTGAAGCTTAATTTAGTTTTTAATCAGCTAACGTTATTTTCTTATAGTTTGCAGTGTTGATGTGGGTATTTACCTATGTTGGAGCCTTGTTCAATGGTCTGACACTACTGATTTTGGGTAAGTCTACAAAAGCATTGGAATGAGAAATTGCAGGGGGAGAAAAGTGTGTATAAGGAGCTTAGTGATTTTGTGGAGAAGATTCTTATATTGTAGGAAAAATAGAGGAGGTATGTGTGAGGTTGTGACCTCTTTAAATAAATTGCCGATCCTATTTATTGGAATGCTACTTTAATTCCTGAAGACTGCTCAGCTCACAGTGACAGAGCAGAGCAAGGGTGGCCTTACCTGTATTTTATAAAGTCCGCGTGGCATGATTTGGAGCCAGGAGTGGTTCTTGCAGCCCCCTTAGTTAATTCATTGCTCTGGCGTGCCCCCCCCCCCCCCCCCACTCCCCGCAGGGCCACCCAGGAGAGCCTGGGGATTAGCCATTCATTAGCAACACTGCCTGGCCTGCAAGTGTTGCTGGTTTGATGGCTTTTCAGTGTTTGTCCCCTAAATCATACCAGTCTGTGTTAAAGGTTGTGCATTTCCTTTTCAGCTCTGATTTCACTCTTCAGCGTTCCTGTTATTTATGAGCGGCATCAGGTAATTTAACTGCAGATTTCAGAATACAGAGCTCACTTTATTATGTGGAACTTACAAATGTGCCAGTTTCCAAAGTCTTACACAAGTGAGAAAGATGGTGGTCGCTTATGCCTTTAATTTGTTGGGTCATAGCAATAGTTAATCACATTCTTTAGCAATGGTCATGTTCTAATACCTCCCTTATCCTTCTCTTCAGGCGCAGATAGATCATTATCTAGCACTTGCAAATAAGAATGTCAAAGATGCTATGGCTAAGTAAGTATTTAAAATCTGCAACTTTTTCTTTTACCAAGGATAAGGTGTACTGGACTTTGAGAACAGTGCAGTAGCAAATCTCAATCAGAACTTCAGTGTGACACAATTGGCAAACGATTTTTTTCTAACTGTTGGGTATTTCTACATTTATTATTTGTACTTAAGGCTTTTTTAAAAAGTAATTCATGAGGCCATGGTAGTAGAAATCATAGCTTGACAGCCTTAGGATTTCATTTCTTGTTTAAGCTAAGCTACTATAACAAGTCATTCTTGAAGGATAGCATTTTTTAAGAAGCAGAAAACAAAATACTTAAAATTTTTACATTGAACTTCCTCCCCCCACCCTCCTTTTCATTTGCAGAATCCAAGCAAAAATCCCTGGATTGAAACGCAAAGCTGAATGAAAAAAAGCCTGAAATGATTTACAGTAGGAGTTTATCTTTAAAGGGGATATACATTTGATTACATGGGGGAGGGTCAGGGAAGAATGGCGCCTTGACATTGCAGAGTCACAGATCTTTATTTTTAGCAATGCAGTGTCTGAGGAAAAATCACCTTCTTGACTGCCACGTGTTCATCATCTTAAGTATTGTAAGCTGCTATGTATGGATTTAAACCGTGATCATACTTGTTTTTCCTATCCGAGGCACTGGTGAATAAAAAAGATCTGAGAAAGCTGTATATTACACTTTGTTGCAGGTAGTCTTGCTGTATTTGGGGAATTGCAGAGAACATGAAGCTGAAAAAAAAAAAATAACCCTTTTCACAGTTTGTGCACTGTGTGTGTATGGTCTGTGTAGATTGATGCAGATTTTCTGAAACGAAATGTTTAGACGAGATCATACCACTAAAGCAGGAGTGGAAAAGCTTGCCTTTCTGGTATGTTCTAGGTGTATTGTGAATTTTACTGTTATATTAATTGCCAATATAAGTAAATATAGATTATATATATATCTATATATAGTGTTTCACAAAGCTTAGACCTTTACCTTCCAGCTTCCCCACCGTGCTTGATATTTCAGAATCATTGGTTATACGTGTGTAGTTTCAAATACATAAGCAGAAAAAAATATATTTCTAGGCGCACTACCATCTGTTTTCAACATGAAAGGATGCCATGCACATAGAACTCACCATATAAACTTCATCGCACAGACTTACCGTAGTTAATTTTGTCACACACCCTGAATCTATGGACTGAATCTAATGCTTCCAAAAATGTTGTTTGCAAATATCAAACATTGTTATGCAAGAAATTATGAAGATTTATACAGTTGTGGTTTAAGCTGTACTGAACTAAATCGTGGAATGCCTTGTGAACTGTAAAAGCGAAGTATCAATAAAGCTTATAGACTCAAAATACGTTTGGTATTTTGGTTTCATGAAACTGTAGCAGATGAAAAGTCCACACAAAGGGGGAATAGACTCTGCTTCAGCCAGTGAGGGTTTCAGCTTATCGTGCAGCTGTGTTTACTTAATCAAATCTGACACACACCAAAATGTCTAAATTCTTTTTATACTTTGATAACTGAAAATAAATTCATGCACCAATTATTTTAACATAGAATACAGTGGCAGGATTTATGAACATACATAAAATCATACCATATAAATGTTTACTAGAAGTTTCTTGGTACACAGACACTATTGCTCTGTAAATATAGTTGTACATACCAGTATTTCTATGCAAGATTCAATCATATGAAAGGTCAGTGGTACGATATAGGCAGACATGGTTATCACTCAGCATCACCAGTCACATGGTTACAGAAAACAATTAGGACTGCAGAGGGACTCTAACTGGGCCCATCAACCTATCAGTGGATTAATGTAAGGCATTAATAAATTGGCATATAAAAATAGCTTTAATGAATGACCTAATCCATTTAGAATGCTGAAGCACTTCTGTGGTAAATGTTAATCTAGTTAATTGAAACTGCTTCATTTCACCTTTTCTCTAGACAACTGCAACTAGCCAGTAACTTAAGATCCAAAATTTAGTTCACAGACCGCAAGGACTCACTGGTACATGTGTGCTCAGAGTCACCAGTGTGTGCCATCATCCCTCCTGTCAGTGCTTGGCTGAGCGTCAAGTATGATTGAGGTGGTTTGGAGCTGTCTTCTGGGTAAGATTGTCCAAGTCACATTCTGTTAGCCAACCCACTCTGAGGAACGCTAAGCTAGATTACTTTGTTTTATAATCTTGATTTATCAAATATTGTTTGGGTTTAGGAATTTGTTCTATATATATATACACATATACACACACACATGTATATGTGTGTGTGTGTGTGTATATAAATTCAGAAGCAAATCAGTGGTGTCCAGTCAGCCTCAGATCACCTCATTTGTTCCCATTTAACAAGATAAATCAGCTCATCCTCCTGGAACCGGTTGAGCTTCTTTTTTTTTTTTTGCTTCTAGTATTTTGGATTTTGTGGATTTGGCACTAAACATAATGAACACTCATCCTACTCCCTCCCACCTGAATTTCTTTGTTGCTCACCTTCCTGTAGCCACTATTTCCCAAGCAGGGAACGAATGCCCTTCCTTTGAGAGGCCTGGACATAAACAGGTCACATGGGTGACAGACCAGGAAACTCCTAAGTAGCCCTCCTCAGTTTGGAAGTGTTAGCACCTGATGTAGGAAGGAGATAATTTGTGGGATGTGAGACAGCAGCCCACACAACTGGAAACTTTCAAAGGCACTTAATGGATAGAAAACTCTGCAAACGAAACGTTAAAAAATTAAGTTTCTCAACTCGTTTATACATGGCTCATTTGGTTTTGAAAGCTAAATGTGGAGAACAGAGGCTTGTCGATAGTTCTAGGACGTCGGTCCATCTACCTTGAGCTGTCTTATTCAACTTATTTGTTAATAAAAATGAACAATTTTTAAAGAATATAGAAACAAAATAGCAAAACATCTTTTGCAAAAGTTTTGATGCAAATTAAAAGCTACATATTGGTTAGGGTAACTGAGGCTTTCGATTTTGTCAGCGGGCTACATTGTCAGATAGGATGCTTTGTCAGTGTTGTTAGTACATCGTGTTTTTAGTCTCAGGAACAGAGGCAAGCAGTCTTAACGTGTTAGAACTGACCTTCCTTCTGGCATCTCGGTGCTGGAGGCCCCCGAGTGCAGTCTTACCACTTGTCTGGCGGAGCTTGTGCGCCGGCAGGCAGCGTGGGAGGCGGTGCCCAGCCGCTGGTGGGGAGGAGGCGCCTCTGCAGGTGCTGGGTGGGAGCAGCCGCAGCAGCAAGAAAGGGAGCGGTTTCCGGCCTTTACAGACATCGCCACACAAATACACTGAAAAAGGCAGAGCAAACAGCCAGTTGTGCCTGGTGGACTTCATACTTTATCAAGTGACAAAAACCATCTTGCCAGGGGCTCCCGAGTCCAGCGCAGGTGAGGCAGAGCATGTCGTCAGTTTCAGGAACAAAAACCGCGAACCTGGGATCTTGCCACCAATTAAAGATCACCATTTATTATTATTACTAGAGGCCCCTACACACTTTTGCTTTCGATCGCAGGGGAGCTGGGTGTCTGTTCGCTGGTGCACCAGGCCTTTCAGAAGCCTCCGCCTGGTGCCTGAGTGGACAGGCACCCAGCTCCCCCGCTTTTGATGGTCCACAGTGGGATGTGAGCTCGCTGCCCCAGAGGCCCCTTCTGTGCCGCAGCACAGCCATGGAGCAGACGCTGAGCTCGAGCTGCCGCTGGCGACGCAAGCTCAGCGTCCCGCCGGGCCCAATCGGCCACCCCAAGTGTCCCTCCCCCCCCCCCCCCCCCGCGCGCCTCCTGGCCAATCGCGGGCATAGCGAAGGTACGGTCAATTTGCATATTTGTCTATTATTAGGTAGGGTTATTATTATTATTATTATTAAAGGTCTTGTTTTTTTCTGGCTCTTGCAGCAGCCAGAGTGTGCTGAACGTGAGGACTTTGGCAATCTGACTTCACGCGCGCTCTCTCTCTCGTTACTGTTGAAAAGGCCTTATCAACTCCACTTGAGTAGGAGAGCCCTTCTAGTGTTCAGCACCGAGCCAGGGATCACAGCCTGCTCCCCGGCTACAAAGGCCTCGGGGCCTTTCCTAGCAATCGAAAGTCACTCCTCTCTGCATCTCCTGCACTGGGTGACCCCTTCTCCTCTGGCTCCCATTGCTGGCTTGTTTACAGTGTGGCCGCTGCTGCTACTTTGAATGGGTGTTTACCCTCCCCCGGAGCTGCTCTCAGTACTCTCTCAAGGGCTCTAAGTGCTGGCAGCAGTTGGCACAGCAGGTGGGTGCTCCCAGGCAGGTCGTCAGCTTGCTTTGGGGCCATTTTTATTGTCCACAGCCTCACTCAGACCACTTAAAAAATATCTGGAATGCATGCATTTCTTCTTCATCCCCCACCGTTCACCCCCTAAAGAGTTTTGCCCAGCCGAAACCGGTTTGGCTCAGTGGATAGAGCGTCGGTCTGCGGACTCAAGGGTCCCAGGTTCGATTCCGGCCAGGGGCATGTACATTGGTTGCGGGCACATCCCCAGTGGGGGGTGTGCAGGAGGCAGCTGGTTGATGTTTCTCTCTCATCGATGTTTCTAGCTCTCTGTCCCTCTCCCTTCCTCTCTGTAAAAAATCAATAAAATATATTAAAAAGAGAAAAAGAGTTTTGCCCAACACTGAGGAGTGACTTAAGATGAGCTTGCCCTGGTCCTCCCCACGCCAGACAGGTGCTGGCCTTGGTGGAGGGACAGAAGATGCCCCAGATGCAGAAGAGGCTGATGCCACCTCTAGAGCAGGCTGGTAGGGTGCTTCCGAAAACACTGCCCATTTCACACAAAGCAGCCGTGAAGGTCGAAAGCAGCCCTGGCTCAAGGTCCAAGCAGCCGGTGGAGGTTCTGCTGCGAACTCCCAGGAAGCCCGAGGTGCCGCAGGGGGGAGAGTGGAGACCAGGCCGGGCTATCGGCCCGATGCATCAGGTGGAGTGGGTACCTACCTGCAGTCGTCTCCTCCAGTGCTGACCACGTACTTGTCGTCGTGGGAGAAACGGATGTTCGTCACGTGAGCCGAGTGACCAAAGTAACGCTTATGTTTGGCCTGTGAGCAAAAGTGAGCAGGGACACTGAGCAACCCTCCTCCTCCCAGAAACCACAGCTACTTCCTGGAACAGACTTACGTCCCCTCTTTCCAGAACCTTCCTTCACTCAGGAAGACTCCCATTTGGTGGGCCATCTGTTAGCCAGCCTCCACGGGCTTTCCTGTCTCATTCTTGCCTCACAGCCGTTTTGCCCACCCCCATCTTCCCTTCTCCCAGCTTCCAGGGCTCTCCCTCCAGAGGGAGATGAAAAGGTTAGGGGTCCCCCAGCCTCCGCAGGGCTGGAACAAGATGCCTCTTGTTCTAGATTCCAGACGGCCGTGTAGATGTGGCCGCCGTCTCCTATCTCCGGCACAGTGCACAGAGCATGGAGGCAGGGCGGGCGGGTTACTCTACGGCAGACTCACAAATTTCTCCGTGCATGGGAAATCAAAGAGCTTCACCAGCCCGAAGTCGTCTCCCGTGACAATGTTCAGGCCAGCGTGGGTCACGCACGCGCAGTTCACGTCGGCCTTGTCTGCGTTCCGCGGCCAGATGCCAATGACTTCGTCTCCCAGAATGCTGTTCAAAAAGGAAGAGAAGTTAGAAGGAGGCTGGCAAGAAGGCTTCCTGCACTCAGACATCCTTAGGGACAAGGGGCGGAGGGGTAGTTGACAGAAATCGGGGGGGGGGGGGGGTCCATGTGGCTCCTCTGGCATCTTCGCCCCAGCTTGTCCTGTTCTGCCCGGGTCCCTTTCACCCCAAAAAGGAAAGCTACCTCCTCTTTCTCTCCCTCTTCCCTATAGTCCCGAGTATGTGTGTGTGTGAGAAGGGGATTCCTTCAAGCTCACAGGATGGCGGCTCCTTTTCCTTACATTGGCAAGGTCTCCTTATCGGATCCAGCTTCCCATTTCCTCTTGGTGATTAAGGGCTTAGTCAAGAGCTGGGAAATGGGCCCGGGCCCCTGTGGCCCAGTTGGTTGGAGCGTACACTGAAAGGTCGTGGGTTTGATTCTCAGTCAGGGCATGTGCGAGAGGCAAACTGACGTTTCACTCTCACGTTGATGTTTTTCTCTCTCTCTCTCCCTTCCTCTTTCCCTCCCTCCCTAAAACCAATAAAAGCATGTCCTGGGTGAGGATTTTAGAGAGAGAGAGAGATGGTTTCCCTTTTCTTGCTGGATGGGACTGGGGATTTGTAAGATGGATTACACAAAAAGAGGGACTTTGCATTTCAAGGCCCAGGTCAGTCAGATCAAATCCAGTGGCCCCAGCAGGTACCAAGAGCCTCCTGCCCCCACGCCCCAAAGAAAGGGCAGCTCTGTCTCTGAGCTTCTTCAGATCCCAGCCACACACACACACACTCGGAGGCTGAGCCTGGGGCGAGAGACTCCCTGTGACCTTTCCCTCCAGTCACCTTGTCCAGGAGGCCCAGGTGATCTTCTCGATGACCATGGCTTCCGTTACCTGCTTCCCCAGGGGGACCTCATGCACCTGGCGCTTGTAGGCTCCTGTGGACACCTGCAACGTGGGAGGAAACCATGTCCGTCAACTTCCTTTCGAGTGCAAAGGACTCCTCCCCTTGTGGTGCGCTGCTTCCCAGAACAGTGGCCCTGCCTCTGCAAGCCCAGGGCTGGGCACGAAACCCAAGCTCAGGTGTGGTCAGCCCACGGTGAAGGTCACACGAGCGGGGCATTTTCCCATCCATTTCCCCACTATTTTCCGAAGGCCTGAGGTGGTGGTTCCTGACCGGCAGCAGCAGGATCACCTGGGGACTTGTTAGAAATGCCCAGGCTTGGGCCCCACCCCAGTCCTGCCAAGTCACACACTCTGGGGGTGGGCCCGGGTCTGTTTTCAACAAAGCCTCCAGGTCCCTCTGACGCTCACTCGAGTTCGGGGAAAACCCATTCTCACCGAGCCAGGTCCTTTGGCCCGGAAGTAAGACCAGTGCTCGCATGGACAGCAGCGGCTCTGGGTGACTGCTGAAGCACCTAGGACCCCACCCCTGCTTCTCCGGGGGCCGATTCTCCAGGGGAAACGGATCAATTCCCAGGAACCGGCTGCTGCCTGCAGCCCGGCCCCCTCTCTCCCTGCGGGTGCTTCCAGTCCTGCCTCCCCCGATTTTCCTGCCGTTCCCCGTGAGCTGAGAGCTGCCTCCTCGGGGCCTTCCCGCAGATGGAACGGTGTTGGCTGACTCCCCTTTGCTGGCTGACTCCGACGCCTCCTCCGGATCTCGGCTTCAAAACCACTTTCGCAGAAAGGAAGCGGATCTAAACCCAGCCCCCGTTAAATGCTCCCACGGCACCCTGCACGGCCCCTGCTCCGCACACAGTCCCAGGTGGATTCCATTCTGTGGTGGTCTGGGTAATGCTTCTCCTCTCCAGGACAAGGCAAGCCCCAGGACAGCAGGGACCAGGGCCATTTTGTCCACCAAAAGCAGAGCACAGTGCCTGGTTTACTAACTGTTTGATGATGAACGCGTCCTCCCTCCTGTCACAATGAATAGCCAACTCCAGGTCAGCTCTCAAACGCACCGCACTTGTTCAGAGTGCTGGGAAAACGGTTCTGTCTTCCACTGTACGTTTTAAGGGCAGGACCCCCTTCTCTCCCGTCCCACGGGTCGGTTCCCCCAGGACCCAGCGTGACGAGTGCTCGCTCCTGGCCCACCATCTGGAGTCCAGGTCCCCATGTGGAGGGGCCACCCGACCCCAGGAGGGTTTGGAATGAAAATGAACGAAGTCTAAGAAGTGACACAGGCTTAGGTGTGGCCCCTGAGAACTAGAAACCAGGAAGGTTTGAAGGCGAGACGGTGAGAGGAGGATCACACATGATTAGGGCTTGTGTTTCCTGCTTTTCTTACTGAAGAAAAACTCTCCTCCTTTAAATTCTATTTCTTCCACCTGCTCAACTTCTCTAGGCCTCTGCTTCTTCATTTATGGAACAGGGGAGAAGTTAACCTAACGCAGCTCCTGTGAAGAACAGATCAGCACATTGGCCGCAACACAGGAAGCACTCGGTTAAGTATAAGCCGCCGCTGTTACTACTGTTAGTATCGGTCGCCCCGGGTATCAGTAAAGCGGAAGCAAACCTGAATGTATTTGCCGTCCGCAGAAAAATCCATCTGGATGACAAAGCTCGGGATGTCCTTGCAGTAGCCGATGCGGTTCAGGCTGGTGCCCTGCGTGAGGTCATAGAAGTCGACGGTGTGTTCGGAAGAACCGACGGCCAAGAATCTGCTGTCCGGGCTGATCCTAGAGAAAGCGACCCCAGAGCACGGTCACCGAGGGGCCGGGCGGGCGGGAGGTCTGCTCCGGGACCGGCCTTCCCCGCCTCAGTGGCAGGGAGACCTCACCTCGTAACTCACAGGTGCTTAGCTTCTCCCACGTTCTACGGAATTCAACCATTTCTCTGCGTCAAATCCCAGGAGGCAGGGGCATGCATGCATGCAGCCTTTCTTAGAAGGGCCTTTTGCAGGAGGTTTTCGGCACTCGGGTGGAACTTAGGAAAGGCACGTCTGAGGACTCCTGTGTGAGAGGGTGTCCTTCCACAGGGGGCTCATGGAGAGGGACCTTCTTCCAACTGAGGGCTTCATCCCACCCCGGCCGTGGCCTTCTGGAATGCCTGCCTTCTCCTCCCTGCCCAGACCACCTGCTACGGACCTGATATCTTGGATGGCAGATTTCCGGTCTCGTTTTTTCCCCCAAACTTTCAGGCTGTTCACCAGCAAGATGACAAACTCTCCGTTCTTCATGCCAATGGCCACCATCTCCCCGTCGGGGCTGTAGGCCGCACACCTGGCTGCGTGGCCCAGGTTCACCTTGTTCAGCAGCTTCTGCATGGATGCAAAGCAATGGCACCTGAGCCCCTGGAAGCCCTGGCTACTCCCCGGGGGACAGCCTACCCCCCAGGCCGGAGCAGCCAGGCTGCCTCTGCTACCACGTGGGCCTCCAAAGCGCTTGCTTCTAGCTGCTGTCCCTGAGTCGCGAGGTGGGCAGTAAGTTTTGATTAGAACAGCTTGAGAGGCGGCCTGCTTTCGGGCAGGGGGGCTGGCAGTCTTTTTCTGTAAATGGTTTGGAAGTGAGTATATTAGGCTTTGGGGTCCACGGGGTCTCTCGTACCCATTCAGCGCTGCTGTTGTAGCACAAAGGCAGCCCCAGACGCCACATGAACGAAAGGGGGACTCACTTTGTAGACACAGGCAGCAGGCCGGCCTTGACCCTCCAGCCGCAGATGGCTGACTATTACTGTTCAGGTGCGTTTGCGACACAGCACCTGTTAGTTCAGATCCTGAATCGTGGCTCTCGCTAGCTGGGTGTGTTCAGGTTAGTGACTTCTCCAGCTTCCCGTTTGAAAAACAAGTGATATTAATATTGGCCTTGCAAGGTTACTGTAAGCACTAATAATAGGGTACGTGAAGCACCTGGTATGGAGTAGGTGGTCAGTAAATGATACATGCTGTTACCATCAGCAACGTAATCACTGTGAGCTGATGAGGTAACGGCCACGCTTAGGCCCCTGCATGTCTGTTCTCTGGTCTGTGCACGGAAGACAGGACTCAAACATATTCATTACTAGCCACTTTGTAATGAGACCAAGTATTTTAATTATTAGAGACTTCAGTAATTGTTTTAATATTAGACAAGGCTTGGTAACATTACCTCCCCCCTCCCCCCACCTTAGACTATTCTTTGCTATTTTGGATTTTTTACTCCAGATGAATTTTTTAAAAATTATTTTATGATATTTTAAATTGTTTTTTTTTTTCAAAACTCTAAGAGAAGCCTTGTGGGGATTTTGACTGAAATGTTCCATTTGGGAACATTTGACATTTTATATCATTTTTAATCTTCTTGTCTAGGGAAGATGATTTATCATCTCCCTTATTGTTTATTTATTGTAAGTTTTGTGGGTTCTTTCATGACAAGAGAATAATCATTCTCACTTAGATTATTCCTACGACAACTAAATATTTGTAGGCAGATATACAGCTAAAAGATAGACTGAGTGTGTGTGAGTGGGACTTTTTATTAGGCTAACTTAATCACTGATCTCATATTCAGCCCCATCCCCCACCCACTCCCTGGCCCGGCCTCTCCTCACTACCCTGAGAGCGGCCCCTCACCTTGTCAGCCAGGTCCCAGATGCGGGCTGTGCCGTCGTTGCTGGCAGAGATGAAGATGTCCTTGGACGGGTGTGTGGCCAGGCCCCAGATCTCCCCCTCCATGTGTCCGTCAATCAGGATGTTGGAAGCAGCATTTTTTTCACCAACTTCAATGATTTCTCCATCTTTGGTCCCCACTAGAATTTTCCCCTATTGTAATCAGAACACTATTAGAAAAAGGACAAATCCTGTACCATCTCACCCATATGAACTACCTAGAGCAGAATGGTGGTTGACTGGGCCAGACCTCGGGGCTGGACTAAACCAACCCTGTTTTGCAAACAACTGTTTGTGAGGCCAGCAGGGAAGTGGGCATTCTCAGCACCAAGACGGTGATACGGCCTTTCTGTCCGAAGACAAAACCAGCCAACGCTCATGTACAGCGAAGAGTAGCTCCGCTTGTTAGCACCAGCAGGAGTTCTTTCTTCTTCTCATGTAATTATTCCTTTGTCTTTTCTCATAGACACCCCTTGCTTTCACCCTGCAATCGGGACACTATTTGGTTCTGCCTAAATGTGTGCTCCCCAAATTGCACTTTTTTGATCCCAAATAAATGCAGGTTGCTTCTCGTTGCGACTGTTTGATTGGAAGGCGCTGGGCTAACTCTCCCTTGGGCCCCTCTCCTCCCCCCCCCCACCCCAGGGGGGACCCGCCGGCTCACTTTGCCGCGGCACACGGAGCGCACACACTCCACCAGCTGCCCCGTCTCCAGCTGGAAGGCTCGGCAGCGCCTCATCTCCTGGTCCCACAGCTTCACGGCGCCTCCTTCTTTGGTCCTGAAAAGATCAAGAGGAACTCAGCGTGTCAGGCCTTGTCCTCAGACCTCCCGTGGCCCTCACTGCCCTCTCTCCCTGGCACCTCTTTACGTCCCCCCTGAGGCCCTGGGGACGGGCCAGCACAACCCCTTGAACGTGCAGATTTCCTAAAATGCCTTCCGATGCCATGATCTTGGAAGGAAAGAGAATTGTAATCTAGGAAATCAAACTTTTCATTAAGTCATACATAGAGTGTTTGTCTGTCTCCTGTTTTTCTGCTTCTTTTTCACAACTTTCCTGTCCCCACGGGAACCTCTCTCTCTATTCTCACTTCTTTTCTTCTCCCTCAGAGCTACCAAGAGTGACACCTGATGAACATTAAAGCCACGCAGATCTGTGTGAGAACGCCGCTCGGGTTGTTAGGTTGTTAAACCACCGTTCATTCGATAGCCTCCCTTCCAGAGGCTGTGACCCTTGGGGAGACGGCAGACTGATCTCCCTGATGCAGAAAAGATAGGAGAACGAAAATCTGGCATTTTCTCCAAGTTGTAGATGCTTCTGTCAGCCTCTTCTCAGAACAAAACTCAACTCAACTACACACGTGTTCCCAGAGGAGCTGTGGCTTACGGCCGCTCTTTGCCGCCGGTCACGATGAGTCCGTCCCGCAGGGTCGTGTACATGGTGAAGACGGGCCCCGTGTGAGCCTTGGCCACCAGCCGGATGAGGAAGTGGTCCTTCCACACGTAGACGTCTCCATTGATGGCACCCGTGAACGTGAGGTTGTTCTGCAAACAAAGGGACACCGTCCACACCGGGACAGGCACGGCACCCCCCACCCTGGCCCCCCGCCCCAGACACCTGCTCCTCGGTTAGGAACCAGAGCGGAGAAATGGAAACGTGCCCTGGATCTGACCTTCCGGGCTAAGGAGATGCAAAGGCGTTTGCCGACAATCACGGGCAGCACATGACTCATCACCTGGCTCTGAAAGTCAGTCTGCCGAGTTACTGTGGGGCTGTGGCTTCCCCACGGAGCACGGCTCTGCGTGGAGTGAACTTCCGTTCTGCGAGCAAGGCCCGGGGGACGGGGAGGGAGGGGGCTCCACCCGAGAGGACGCTCTCCTGGCTCATCCGGGAGGTGGGCACACCCACAGCTGGAGGGCCCGGGGGCTGTGCCCCAGAATGTCCCCAGGGGATCGTGCCCGTTGGCTGAGGGCACCCCGTAGCCCACTTAAGGATGCCAGTTGGGGAATCTGTGGTGCACGGGGCTGAAACGAAAGGGGATGCTAGCCGGTGGCAGAAACGATCCCACCTCCTCTGTGGTTGTCTGACCCAGGCCCCACAGGCTTCCAAGCCCGTCTGCCTCTGGAACAGTGAACCCTCTGCCCACCCTTCGGTGCTAAGGAAAGGGAGCAGTGACTGCAGAAAAGCCAATAACGCTGATCTTGTGGAAGGGGCTTTCTCGTTTGCAGCTTCTTGGCCGTATTCCTTCTCCACCCGCCCCCCTCCCCCCACCCCCCACCCATGCGCAGGGGCTCAGGGCCCCTCAGGAAGCTCTGCTGGGACTCACAGCACCGAAGGCCACGGACAGCATCGTCTGCATCTTGGCAGCCTCCATGGACCCGATGACCCCTTTCTTATACAGGAGGGCGCTGCCTGCCAGGGTCCAGAACTTCATGTGTTTGACCCCAACGGACACAAACTGCGTGTCCGAATCCGGGCGAAACTCCACCACGAATATGCGCTCCAGGTGGCCCCCGCGGCTGGCGACCTTGGCACCTTGTGTGGATGAGAGAGTCCGGTGAGGGGCCCCCGCTGAGCCCCGGGCCAGGCTGGCGCTGCAGGCCAGGGGGGCTCTCCGTCCCAGCAAGCCCGGGCACCCTTCCGTGTCCCTTCTCCAACTGCCCCATCCCCCCGTCAGACACGACTCCCAACGTGAGAAAGAGGCTGTGTCGGGGAAACTTCCAGAGCAGCAGGTGCTGCTGACACAATCCCCGACTTCACCCCCACAGCCACGTCCAGGCACCTGTGGACACAGCAGGGAAGGACAGCCTGGGAGGGCGACGCTTCCAGAGAAAAGGGCAAAACGGCTTAAGGGCATCCCCGTCCCTCATCGTCACCAAGGTTCACCCCACAGGGAGAGGAACCCTCTGAGAGTGTCGCTGAGACTCAGTTCTCTCAGACAGTCTCTATTTCTCTCCAAGACTCTGCTTTTATTTTATTTTTGAATAAAGGTCCCTATATGGTCCCTTTTCTTTATGGTTTTTAGGTTTAAATTCCTTTACCTTTTACATTTAATTACTAGTTTTATCCTCATCTCCATTTATTTATGTTTTTTTACTTGTCTCTTGAGTTTTTCTTTTTTTTCTCCTGAGTTTTACTTAACCTTTGTCTTGATCAAATCCCAATGCCACCACTAATTTGTAGAACTTTGGACAGCTATTTAGCCTCTCTGTGCCTCAGTTTCCTCCCCTATAAACCGAGGGTAATAATAGCGCCCATTTTGGAAACTGTGCGGATTGAAAGGATGGAGCTAAGCGAAGCCCTCAGAACAGTCTTGAGGCACTGAGTGTCCTGTAAGCAACCACTATCATTATTATTATTATCACTCGTTTGGCTCCTTTTCAAATCTCTTGGCTTCTAGTCTTTTAGCCCTGATTTTAAACCTCATCTATTTTTGTCCCATCAGCCCTTGACTTTTTAACTTTTATTTTGAACTTGTATTATCTTTCCTTTATTTTTCTTTAAACTTACTCTTAATGTTTTAGTTCCAGTTTCCTCTTGTCTCCTCTCCCTGTTATTGGCTCGGATGTATTTTTTCTTCCCCTCTTCCTCGTCACTTACACTCCCCCGTTTGTTTTTATAATGACTCCCTAGCACGGTGGGCCGAGGCCGGCCTGCGGACACTCCCTATGGGAATGGTCCCCCAGGGGTGGGGAGGCCCCCAGGTCACCTCTCGCCACCAGCAGTAATTCTCTCTCTGCAGAAGAAATGCGAACTTCCTGTAACACCCCTCTCTACCTTGGGCCCAACGGTACCCAAGGATACGATAAACTAAGCTACAAGGCAAACAACAGAGTGGGAGAAAAACACTGCGAAACGTACGAGACCAAGACTTAACATTAAGAATCTGTAACGAATAGAAGCAGCAATATACAAGCAGTCAAAAGTGATGGGAAGAGGAAGATCTCAGGAGTCCTGGGGGAAATGCAAAATAAAACAACAACAAGATACACATTTCTTCTAAGCCACTGTTGGTTTTTCCTTGTGATCTCGCGCACACGTCTATTGGGGCGACGCCTGCCTCCTCCTGGGCACTGGCTTCTAGGCTGCTCAGAACAAATTTCATGCAAGCATCTAGGACCTGACAACATGCAGTTCATATAAGCAGCTCATTTTCCCCTCCACTTTACTTTGTATATCCTCTCTCTCTCTCTTCTCTCTCTCTCTCTCTCTCTCCGCCCCCCTCCCCCGCAAGAGTTCCACAAAATAATTATTTAACAAATGAGGAATGAATTATATGCTCCCTAATGACCACAAAAATGTACATAAACCTCTGGGAAAACACACTGTTTATCGGTAAGCAGGACTTAAGTGAAGGAACAACCCTCCGCAATCAGCTCAGAAGAGCTGCTGGTTGGTGAGAGGCCCTTCCGTATCATCTCTGGCTCAGAGCCTCTGTACAGACCCACGTGCTGGTTCCAGCGAAGACAATGGGAGCGAGTGACCAACGAGAAGGCCTCTCCTGTTCCTGGGAGCTTGTTTGAAAGTCCTGGCTCCACCGATGCTCCCTCAGCCCGTCAGAAGGGGCCCAGTGAGCAAGAGTCTGTGCTGGGGCCGGGCCCGGGCAGGTCCTGCCCAGAGGGACAGACAGGGCATGAGGAGAGCGAGCCGGAACTGGAAAAGCCAGGACTGTGTCTAGGGGCCGATGTAACTTTCCTTCTAGGCATGAGGAATAGACTTGGACTTGGCTACTATTATGCAGCAACGTACGGCCTCACGGAGGACAGGGCTTAGTGGAGCTTTCTGAGAGGGCGTGGCTGCCTCAGGAAGTGACAAGGGCCACATCCTTGAAAGTGTTCAGGCAGAGGCTGGAAATCGGCCCATCCGTCTATTTAATCAGCTGGCCATTATGAGGAATGAACCTGCATCCCCAAGATCCAGAGGATGGGGCCGTTTGGACACAGTATAGGAATGAACGAGGACATGAGAAATGGAGGGAATGTGATGACTGCGTCTCCTCATAAACATCTGCAGGTCCCCAGCCTCTTTTCCTGACGTGGGGGCTCAGGAGGGATTGGGATGCTCCTCTCTTCACAGCCCCGGCCACAGCCCCTCCCGCGGGAAGAGGCTAAGATAATGGGACTCCAGAAGCCTCAACTGGAGACGTGCCCCCTGTGCGTGCCTGGCTTCATGCGCCCCAGATACGGGCTGCCCGGCTGGAGACAGACCTCATTAACGTCCTAACTAATTAGATCTGCTTTCACCAGCCTGAGAACATGCTTGGAAGATTGCACAGCTTTAATCCTAAAATGACCATAAATTTAGTAGCAGCCTGTGTGTGTGTGGGGGGGGGGGGGGGGGGGGGGAAGGGAAAGAAAGAAAGAAGGAAAACCTGCTAAATGGCTAAATTAAATGTGAACCTGGAATATAAGATGAATCCCCATTTCAAAAAAGTTAAAATGTGCAAGAAAAATATGTCTCAGTGGTAGCACCCTGTCCCCAGTTCCTGTAACAAGAACCGAGGTGCAGAGGCTGCTGCAGAATCCGGCAGCCACCAGAAGGAACGCTGAGGAGGAGGAAGACTGGGTCAGAGGTCGTTAGGGTAGAAAGGGAGGAGGCTGTGCCCTTCTGTCGGAGGAGGAAGGCTGCGGCATTGGGGCACTTTCCAAAAGTGCCCACAGACCCTTCTCGAACCAGCACAGGCCCCCCCCCCTGGGCAGCCCTCTCTGCCGCCGGGTCCAGGACGCAGAGGCGTCCAATGAGCAGCTTCTCCAGGATCCCAAGAGCCCTGGGATCTGCTGCCCCAGCAGCCGGGCCTCCAGGGCTTGGCAGGGAGGCAGATGGAGGGTGGAGCCCAGCCCAGCCCAGACCCCCAAGCACCCCTCCCCGCCCCCCATGGACAGAAAGCCCCTTTTCGGTTACCTTCCTGCCAGCGCCAGACGGTGATGGTGTGCTCGGGGTCCACGCCCACCGACACCAGCAGCTTCCCCGTCGCGCTGAAGTTGATGTAGTTCACTCCCTTTGAGTGGAAGCACCGCAGCATGGAGAGGGTGTGCTTGGTCATGGCGTCCCAGACGTGGATGGAAGGCGTTGTTCCTGCAGGCGGGGGGCGTGACAAAGCGCTCAGAAAGTCCTTAAGGCCAGCGTTCAGGGGCCTGAGGGACCTACAGCCTGACCCGCCAGAGGCAGAGACAACAGCGAGCATCTGCCGGGCTCTTAGAGACGGGGACCCAGGGCCCGGGTGCCCAGCGCGCACACCGGTGGAGGAGTCGCCAGGACACGGATGAGGTCAACGATTGGTATCTGCCACTCGGCCAGATACAGCCCGCAAACGCGGCGCAGCGGCATGACTTTGCTGTGCAGGTTCAAACTACTCCCCACGGGACAGCCTTACCTGGGGCCTCCGCCACGGCACCTGCGTGCGGTGGGCAATGGCAATGAGGAAGCGTCGCGGGTGAGCGGGGAACAACAGCTACAGTCAGTCACGTTTCAAACAGGGAAGCACTCAGCACCGGCATGAGAAAGTTCCAAATTAAATTTAAAAATGGACATGGGCTCCATGCAGACAAGCAGGAAGGTATGTTTGTGAACACTGCCTTGGAGATGACAAAGCTAACACACACACACACACATGCTTTTCACAAATGTGAGTCAGGCCACATTGGGCGTGGGCAGTTTCCCAGGGCACAGGAGACCCAGGGACACACACTGGTGTCTCTCCTGGCCAAGCACACACCACCAGGCTTCAGACGTGAGGCTCTTCATTTGATCCCCTGGGTTTGAACAATGCTCACCGGTCCACAGGGATGGGGGCACCCAGTGATTGGGAACTCAGCTATGGTCTGACTTCAGGGTTCCTCGGAACCACCCATCGCTGGATGTGTGAACCCAAGCGACTCAGAGGCATTCAGGGCTCAAAAAACCAACAGCAACGTCCACAAGAAAGGGTGGATGTCGGGGACCCACCCTTCCCTCTCCCAGTATTCCCGCTCAGCGTGGAGGAGCTTGGCTGCATCCAGGACCCGCCTACCTATCTGGCTGGTGGCCACCACGTTCCTGTACTTGGGGTGCTGGTTCACTGTGAGGCAGAGGATGTCATCCGTGTGCTCCAGGTAGAAACTCTGGCTCCCTGGGGGAGAGACGTGGCGGGTGAGGGGGGGGCGGGGACAAAGACCTCAGGGCCAGCCCACAGCTTCGCGAAGCGTCTTTGGAAATGCCCTGTGAAAGGAATCAGCCCTGGGGAGACAGGAGACCACTTTTCACATGTACACAGTCTGTTTCCGGTCTGAGAGGAGCTGGTGTCTTATCTAACACACGTCAGCTCCATTCGATCCTTCCTGCCGTCCCGTGTGGGCCCAGAGCACAGTCTAAGGGCAGCGGCTTCCAGAGTCCACAATGAGGAGGCTGCTGGTCAAAGCGGCCACTGTAAACTTACCCTCATGCCTGAGAACGGAAGGTGAGTGATGGCATTGACATACAAGGAAACAGCACATCACTATTAAAATAAGAATGAGAGGCTAGAAAATGGAGAAAATACACAGAAAATTGCAAGGCCCCCAAAAAGACAAGTCACTACGTGCCCAGTGATTTCACTGCCTAAAAACCAATGCATGGGCAACTACACAAATTAGGAAGAACATAAAAATTTGAAAAGCAAAAACAGGTTTCAAGATATGAAGCAAATAAGGCAAAATATTAACATCTAAATCTGGTGGTCAAGATATGGGCGTCTATTAAATTAATTTCGGAAGGCTTCTTTGTGCACTTTGGGTCTCTTTTTAAACTTTTTAATTTAAGAGTCATTTGGTTAAGTTTCGGGTATTTTTGTTTAGTGTTTAAGTATTCTCATTCTCACTGTAAATCTAGCTACATAGTCAAAAGAAGCAAAACTTGAACATCGGAGCTGCTAAAAAACTGATCACAGGTGAAAATGAATTTGAGAAAAGCTCCCCTAGGCCTGGTTCTCGGGCTCTCTCTGTTCCCCACACCCTCTGTCTGGCTTCTCTCCATCCCTCTCAGCCTCCGGGGTGCTGACAGCACCTTGGACACCTCTCCTGACCTTGACCCCTTTGACCCTTCAAGCATGGGCCTGCCCATTTTCTAGGACTACAGGATGCCGGCCTGGAATAGAGGAATGGCTTTAAAGGGAAGAGAATGCTTACGCTGTGGGGCACCTAACGTGTGGGCACGTGCACAGAACGGCTAAAACAAAGGCCTGGGTTCACAGGCGGTTTCTCGGGGCTCGGTCACCTGTGGAGAGGTTCTGGACGACGCCGGCCGCCGCGGTGTGGAAGATGATGTCGGCACCCTCGTTCAGGTAATGCAGGTTATTGCGACAGTCAAATCCTCGGTAGCCGAACACGTGGTCGAGAGCCAGCTCCTACACGCCCACCCGGAGATGAAAGCGGCCCTCAGAGGAACAGCCCGCACGGCAGGCACAGCCACGCCTCTCATGGGACTGCAGGGCCCGGCAAACAGCCAACCGCACACTAAATACATTCTGCTTCTGGTCCCACTGAGGATAAAATGCAGTCTCCCCCCCGCCCCCAACACCCCTTTTTTTAACTGCCTGGAATGCTAGGGGCACAGGCTAACACCTAGAATTATAGTGAGTTTCCTAAACAAATTAGATTTGCTTCCCAGCTCCTCAGGTGAGCCCAAGTCTACGGGTTTGATGCCCTATAAAGGTTACCTAGACATTTGTCTGCGCCTTGGCAGGCATTCGTAGGGGAACTGAATGGTGGCTCCGAGATTTGCTCTGATTCCCACACACGCAGCTGGGCCTGGCAGAGCAGAACGGGGAGGCAAATGCCACGCTCATTCTGTGGCTGGGTGCACGCCCTACAAAGTTTCTACAGAATTTGCATTTTTTTTCCCCAACAACTAGATACTGTGCTGGGTTTATAGTCTTTCTCTTCTTCCTGTCTTGTCTCCCATGACAAAGAACAGTGGCTGAGATGGATCAGACGCGCTCCTAATTCCATCTGACGCACATGTATTGTTGGCAGTGCCTCTGTGCCAGGCGCTATGCTGGTTGGTGGGGGAGGAGAGTAAGAAGTGGTGAGTTCCTTTTTTTCCATGATCTCTGATTCTGGCCTTTTCTTTTTCTAAAGCTCACCAATTGCAGACATCAGATTAATTCTCCTAAAACACCACACCATGTCCTTACTCAACAGCATCTGCTAACGCTCACTGCCTATGGGGCAAAGCCCAAATTCCTTAAGCTGGTACAATCAGCCCCTACACACATCTCCCTGTACTCCTTGGTCAGGCTGACTTATCTATTTAGCCATGTACCATGAGCGTTCCTATCTTTATGGTTTTGCTTTTAAAAATATCTCTCATCTTCTCCTCCTTTCAACTTTCTGAATGTCTGCCCAGCCCTCAGTCTCCCCCGATCCCCACCCTCACCCCCCTGTGTTTCCCGGAACTGTGTGTGTGTAATTGTGTAACCCCCAGTCCTGGTGGACAACTGACTCAAGCCGGGCCAATCCCATGGTTTCTCCCAGGACTTTAGAACTGGGGACACTGGTAGACCTGGCTGTTGAATTAACTGAGGAGATGTAGACTCGGGTGCTGAGTAGCACCCAAAGTCCACCAAAGCAGTTAAAAAAAAAGTCAGACACACAGTTGGGGTAGACGAAGGCACCAACTTCGTGCTGTGCTCCTGGGTCTGGTCTCTCCTGAAGCTCAGCTGTATTTCCTGACCTGTGCTGGGTTCCATGATAAACGACCCCAGCGAACGCCTTTTCCAATGAAATTTGAAGATGGATTTTTCTGACCTCCGTGAGTTCACAGTCTCGTAGGGGAGACCGCTGAGCCACAAATAATGGCAGCAGGGTGTGCGGCAGGGAGCGGGCAGGGTGCAGGGGGGTTCAGGGTGAAGAGCATCAGGGAAGAGACGTCAGCAAAGAGCCTGGCGGGACCACGGTGTGGGCAGGAGGAGGAGCAGCTTCCGATCTGAATGGAGCTTGAGACGTTCTAATCAGGGGCGTGAGAGCCCACGGCAGCTCCAGGACACTGAGCAATGGGGGTGGGGGTGGAGATTTGTGTTACAGTGAGAATGACGGGAGAGGAGCTTGAACGGTAGCGCCTGGTAACCCCGTTATTTGAATCCCAATCGGTGGGATGTGGGAATCGACTGGGTCTCAACGCCAGAGTGAAACGTGAAGTTATATTTCAAAGAGCGGACTCTGCGGGCAGCAGGGCATGAGAGAGAGAGGGACGTCCGAAGATGGGAAGAACATTAGGAGGCCTCTCCCAGAAAACAGCAGGTTACCAGCGCCACCATCCTAAGGCTCAACCACTGAGTCCACACCCCTCGCCACTTCCCGGCTTGGTGACCTTGGGCAGCGGGCCTAACCGGTCACTGAGATGCCCTGAGCTCAGGTGCTCCTTTGCAAAATGGAAACCATGCAAGTCTTACCTCCTAGGTGTGAAGCACAGTACCTGGTGCAGGGTGAGTGCTCCAACCACAGACAGTGAATAAACGCCCGCCCTCCCTGCGTGGTACCAGTATAGGGAAAAGGAACCAGGTTTGAAGGACCTGGGACGTTTTGGAGTTAGTACTGATAGGCCCAGGGGCAGGGCTGAGGGAATGGGGCGCAGTGGGATGGGGGACACAGTGCTGTGTAGGAGGGAGCAGGAACGAGAGCCAGCGGATCCATCCAGGTTCCCTTGAAGGGACCTGCAGATGATGTCCACCAGGTGTTAGAACATCGATATCCAGTTAAAAGCAAAAGCGTTTAACCTCCTCACCTCAACCAGTTTCTTTTTCTTGGTGATGTTGTTCTTCTGGAGTTTCTCAGGCTGGGGAGCTGCTCTGCTGACGGGTGGCCTGGAACAGAGTGGCCAGGAGAAACAGTGCTGACCAAAGGCAGCAGCAAGCTTGCTTGTCGGGCGCGGCTCATGAAGGCCAGGGCCAGCTCCTTCCCCCTCCCCGCCCCCAGAGGACCCTCCACCTAGGCTTATTCTGTCTTCCCCCCTTGCCCACCTCCACCCACCCCCTGAAAAGCTTCTGACATTGAGGGTCCTGCATGACGGGGCCTCGGTTCGCAGGCACTGAGGTGGCCGTCGGGGGTCAGTCCCTCCCTCCCGGGGGCCGGGAAATCCACGTGACTGACTTTATGGCTGACTTTAACACCAAAGAGGAGCCTGAGCACGAGAAGGCAGAGGTTTCACTTCCTGAACCCGCCGGCCATTTCTCAGACAGGATGCGTCAAAATTGTTCGGAGTTAGGTAGTGAAAAAATCACAGCACGGTGAGCAGTGGGACTTGCAAGCCAGGCCTGGGAGCCATGAGCTCAGGTCATTCTCACCACACAAGAGGGCCAGCAGGAAGCAAGAGGTCAACAACAGAGAACCCCTCTGCTCTGTCCCTCAGGGCTCTGGCCCAGTTCCACTGCGGCCATCACGGCAGAGGTTGCTTTTCCCTTCTCCGTTTTGGAGATCTGGGCCTCTCCATTTACTTCAGAGATTTTATCGTGGCGGAGCCCTCAGGGGTTCTCATGGGAGTCGGCCAATTTGGGGTAACCTGGGGTTCCTTGAAATCGACCTATTGGAGTTTAGGAAACCACGGATGGGTAGGGGAGACCTGCACCAGCCCCGCCGCACGTTCCGAATCCATTCGCCGTTGCTCTTGGGTTAGGTGAAGAGAAAGGGTTATTACCTTGATCCCCTTGGCAGCAGCAAACAAAGCCAAGTGAGAAACTTAGTACAGTTTAGAGTCACATTAGCAAGCACCTCATTCATGCACAAGCACTTTCCCAGTGAACAGACATTCCTGTGTGGCACAAACCATGCTTCCCGGGCATGCCAGCAAAGAACTAAAACAGAAATGAAAGAGTGCACCCGTCTACAAATTCAGAAAGCTCATACCCTGGCGTCTCTGGGCAAACTCTGCACTAAAGCGCCTACAGAATGGGGAGAGAAAAGGAAGCCCTGTCAATGCTTCCCACGCTCGGGGACCTGGCGGATGCGCCCGGGGACTCTGCTGGTGTGCGAGGGTGCTGGGGACACGCGTGTTGTCGGAAGAACAACCCCGTCCTCCTGGATGGCGCTGGGAGCTATGCACAATGGATGCTTTGTTTTCCAATCAAGTTCAACTCATAATTTGGCCTAATAATTCCCCGTGTTTCTCGGTAGGGCAGCTTGCCTGCTGGACCGGTTTCCATTTCTGTGCCCGGGGGTGGGAAAAACAAACAAGCTACCTTCATTTTCTCCGAAACTCTTCAATCAAAACATGTTACGTAATCATAAATGATCACTGGATCCCACGGCATTATCATCAGCACCGGAGAACGGGTAGCGAGCACATCTCTGCAAAAGTGACAGCCCCGGCGGACGTCATCGCCGCCAAATGGGGCGACACCAGGAGGCGGGGGCTCGCCAGTCCTCGCAATTTTAGACACTTCCTTCACACTAATTATCGCCTCCCAGGACATCTGCTCTTTCTTCTGTTTTAGTGGGACTTTCAAATGAAATCCGTGGGTTTCTTCTTTCCCCTAAGAAGGTTTCAGTTATGACAAAAGCAAGCCAGGGTCTGCGATGGGCGCGCGGGGACGCTGGGACTGCAGCATGGTTCGTAAGGCAGAATCTGAGGCTCAACGCGGGGCTCGCCTTCAGGGTACACAGGGTTGTATAATATGGCACATATTATACAGCGTGTACAGAGTATGCATACAAGCACAGACACTGTGTATTAATATATACATGCGATGTGTATATATGTACACACGCCGTGGCAACCCCGCAGATGCTTTTTTGTTTTCACCTTGATTTTCGGTTAAAAACGGAAAAGTAAAGCAATCTCAGGATGTTCCCTTCATATTCACAAGCACATGTGTACAGCTGCATCGCCTCCACGCTGAAGATGAGGGGGCAAAGGGAGAAACCTGCGTGGTGGCACACTCCGCGGCCTGTGAGTCCAGGCCCTTGGCGGAGGTGGGCTCTGCATGAACGCTTAGTGCCGGATGCTCACCGAACGCCGGGGCGTTGGCAGAGCGCTGTGAGTACTTACTTGACAATTCCCTGCCTCCAAAGGAAAGCAAGTTAAAACACAATACAAGCATTAAAGGCTTCTCTCCGGGCATCTCTAAGCAGTGTTCGTAACATCAGACACGGGGAGGGACTGCCAAGCATTTCAAACACGGCCGAAGGCTGGAGGGTTAGCATTTTTCAGCGGCTCTAAGAGTCCACTGGAAACCTGGCCCTGGAAAGCTTTGCTGAGGTAGGAAAGGGCAGAGCGCATGAGAGCATTCCCTCACGGCTCCGTCCAATGAAGTCTTTGTAGCTGGCTGTTTCCAGCTGGCACACAGGATGTGGGGGAGAGCGAGGAAGCAGGTGAGTGCCATCGGGAGTCAGCAGGGACACTCAGAAAGGTTGGGTTGGACGGTAAGGGGTGGGGGTTGGAGGTGGAAGGAACCCAGACACAAAGGGGCCTCCTGGGGCAAGTGGGGCTTTGAAGACTTCCAGGGAGACCAAGGAGCAGGAGAGCTTCCATTGGGCAAGAAATGTAAGGAGGGAGCCTGGCAAGAGAGCCAACAAATTGGATGATCCGGAGAGAGGACGATGGACTAGCTTGGGCTTTGAGAGCGGGAGAGAAGCTTTGCCAAGGAAGAGAGGGTGACGACAGGAACCCCAAGAAGAGGCCTGTGAACTCGGGCATGTGCCTGGATGCTAAGTAAGGAGCAGCCCTATTCGTGCCCAGTGCAGGGAGTGTGGGCTGCTGAAGACCCACCGCACGCCTGGGGTAGAGTCACCACCTCGTGCCCTCATGTCCCCTATGGAAACGGCACATTCTGTGGGCGGGGAAGGCCAATCCCTGCTGTTACCTCATTGGCCAGCAGCTGGACTGCAGAAGAGGAAGCTTAGACTCCCGTGAAGATGTGGAGTGTTCCCTGACATAGGCTCTCACCCTACAAAAGGCCCCCAAGGGTGGCCAGTGCCTGGGTGCCTGCTCCTTTTTGCCTCCTCCCTGGGCTGCTGGGCGGGCAGAGCGTGTGCTGACCTGAGTTGTGCAGGAGAGGGTTCAGGGCCTAGGGTCCTAGGGAAGCTTCTGAAATGACCAAGGAAGATAGGAAAAGCAGTCACAGCCTGACAGCCGACGGGGGAGTCAGGCTTGGAAATCCAGTGAGAAACAAAGTGGTTCCAAGCAGCTTCTATAAAGAGGCTGTGGGTAGGAAGAAACTCAACTACCCTGAGCCAAGAAATGCAAGTTTGAAATTGTTTTTATGTTGTTACTCAGACAATGTTCAAAGTGTCGTTGGAGGAAATGTCATTATATTCCAAAATGTGCTATAAAAATGCTCCAAGAGTTTTCAAAATGTCTTGGGAAACCAAGTGACTCTTCCTCTTGGTTTTAGATGGAAACCAGTGGATGATCTGGAGACTGTTTAGAATTGTCCACAAACAAGAGCCATCACCCCATGGATGGGCTCAGGGGCTCAGTGAAAACCCTGGCACTCATGCCAAATTGTGTTTGCACATGTGCATCTTTCTGGGGAGAAGGGAGCATGCTTTGATCAGATTGTCAAAGATGTCTGTGGAGAGGGAGGGAGAGAGGGAGGGAGGGAGGGAGGGAGGGAACCAATGTTCTAGGATATGTCCAGGTTTAGGAAAAGTGTCCAAAGCCATGGGGGGCTCTCTGTCATCAAACCCAAAGGAAGTGGATTATGTTAAATATATTTTTATGTCTTCCAGAACCATCTGTAGAGCTGCTCAGTGGTGAACTGGAGTGGAAGGGAGTCAGACAGGAGAACTATGGGTGACCCCAGGGCCTCCCATCTTACAAATGCTCTTGACTAAAGCCTATAATGCAACCCTTAAAAAAGTGGGGATATAGTCCCAGAAATGGCCATTTTAGGCAAATATCAACTTATTTGGGTGAAAAATTGAGGGCATAAAGGATGGAGTGAAGGGAACCATGAGTAAGGGAACCATTGAAGAGGCTACTATAATAGTCCAAGGGAGGGATGATAAAGATCTTGACTAATGCAGTGGTTGTGGAGAAGGAAACAAGTGACGATTCAAAGAAATGTTGGTGAAACAGACTTCAAGGACTCTAACTGATTAGCTCTAATGAATAAAGGAGGAAGAGCAATTCAACTGGAATACCAGTTTTTTGCTTGGGCATCTGGGTAGATGGTGGCACCACTGATGGCCACAGGAGAAGATTTATAAGGAAAGACGATGAGTTCAATTTTGGTGTGACAAATGTTGGATATCTGCGGGTTGGCTATACTAGTTGGAAGTTCAACTGAGAGGTGGAACTCAAAGAGACTTAGGACCTTGGGCATCATCCCCCAATGGGGGGAATATATGAGCTTAATCAGGGTACAAAGGAAGGGTGGCCAAGGGTGAAACCCTGAGAACCAACAGCATGTGGGGGGCTGGAAGAGGAAGCAGAGACGGGACACTGAGAAGGAATGGTTGGAGAGGCAGGAAGAGGAGAGTGGATTGGACTTGGGAATTAGGAAGTCACCATGTCAGCAGAATGGACAGCAGAAGACAGATGGAATGGGCTAGAGAGTGAAGGAGAGGCTTGGTGAAACCTGGATGAGAAGGAAAAAAGGGAGGGAAGGAGAAGGTGGGGATATACATGTCAGTGTATAAAATAAGTCAAAGGATTTCTTTTTTTCTTGAAGAGAGCTGGATGGGGATGGGAGAGACTGGAATGTGTTTCTTGGCTTCGGACATGGATCTAGCTAAGGGGAGTGACAGAGGAGAGATGATGAGGGAGCTCGGACAGTGGGGGACTGAATAGGAGAGATTCACTTCCTCTGAGAAGAAAGGAGGTGAGTAGTTTATGTGGGATGGAGGATGGGAGGCAAGATAGAAGAGACAGAAATGTGTATAAAAGTACAGTTCACTCTTATTGGCTTCTGTTTTCTCAGCGAAGGAAGATTAGAAAAGCCATCTGCCAGGAGTGGAGGGGTAGGATTTAGGCAGAAGGTTGAGGAGGGGGACAAAGATCTGTCTGACTGCTGATTTGGTGGCAAAGGGAGCCAACCAAAGACAAGAATGAAAATGAATGAGCAGACTCTGGTGAGGCAATCTGCACGGATGTCACTTTCTAGTCAGAAGAGTGAAGAGATGGGTTGTAGGAGAAACATATGGGTGAAGAGCTTAGAGGACTGGAAGAGTGACATTTACTCAGGCAAAAAAAGTGAGGCCAGGAGGGAGCTGATGAACCTAGAAAAAAATGGTGGTGTCTAGGCACTGGATGTCATAATGAGGATGAAGAGAGGGTGTACTGAGAATGACAAATCTAAAGGAGATAAGATTAAGGACACTGAGGAAGAGAGGCACTATGGGTAACAATGTAACCCATGGCATGGCAGGAGCTGAGGTTGACCAGTTGACTATTACCTGAACTCCTCAGAAACACGAAGTTGATAAATGACAGGAAGGAAGGGTGGAAGAAGGCAGAGCATAACATGAACTTCAAAGGAGTGGGTGGGGCTGGTTTAAAAGCATGCCAATATATTTAAACACACCTATAAAAAGCACCCTGATCCCACCTTACACCCAATAGCATCATTTCAAGGGGCACAAGTCGTGCACCCTAACAATTGCTTCTGCAAATACCTCATCAGTTACCACATCACGACCACACAACAGTAGGAGAGGCAAGGTGAATGACCCCAGTAGTATCCATTCCCTCCAACTGGATATCTCAGAGATGTCTGGAGACTAGATTAAAATAATTGGACCCAACTCTGCCACTGTCTTCTAAGAGACGTTCCCTTTCCAGAGAAAAGCGCTCACCTACTTGTGATAAGAGAGTGTGTTTGGGTCAACTGATTACACTGTAGGAATATGATTTCCTAGGTGCATAAATATTTTTTAAAAAACATTTTATATCACTTTACCTCTGGATTTCTATGGCCTGCAACATTTTTTACAATAAAAAGTAAGGAAACTCCTCTCTAATGAATGGCAGGTTTAATTATCCATTATGTAGACATCATTACTTTGCTTCAAACAATAGAAAATCAAGAGGTTTGAATAAAGAAATCATTTATGATGGTAACATTACATTCCCTTTAAAAATCAACTAACTATTCAACTTCTGGTGGAGTTACATAGAACTCTCACCAAATCCAGGGGCGACGGGAAGGAGAATTTAGCCGAGAGAGCAACGCTCTGGAGGAGCAGGGACCCCCTTACCCGGTTTGCCCTATGATGTGAGGTTTGAGCTTCACGTACCCTCAACATATATGCAATGGCAGGTCCCTGTACTAACTCCTGCTATTTAAGGTCACTCTATCATCACAAAGGGGGTTGAAATGCAGAATTAGAGGTTCCTCCCCATTTATGGGACCAAGCATCAAGATAGGATATAGCGGTTTTGACAGATCTCAGTCTGGTAAACTCAGTAGCACCTGCTAGCAAGATTGTCAGTTCTTAGCAACTCTAACAATATAAGCTCACAAAGCAGCTATTGATCAGTGGCGACAAAGGGCCTCTGTCAGGCCTGCGGAGCTGCGGAGTGTGCCAGGAGAGCTGGGCTGTTTATTTGTTGACATCACCCTGGAGGGGAGCATGGCTGCTTCCTGGTGCTCATTGCTCCTCAGGCAAACTTGAAATGTGAATTTACTGATTAAATAAAGCTTTTTTTTTTTTTTTTTTAATTGAGGGCAGGTTCTCCCAGTGGATTTCTGCCCTTCAACATAGCATAAACGTTTAGAAAAAAAGTGGGATTACCACTAGATAGATGGTGATTTGTTTCAATTCAGGGACAGGTATCTAAACATTTCCAATATTTTTAAACTTTGCCACCAATGAGAATATTCTCTGTTTCACTGCAAACCTGCCGACAAGGAAGCTTTGTCTGTAAAAATAGGTGTGATGGCTACAACAATACAGAATTTCCTTCTCAGTTCTTTTGACCTCGGATTACTGAAATTTAAACCAAATAAACATTTTAATTTCTAACAGACAGATGGTATGAAGATTAAAAAAAAATCATTAAATCAAGAGCAGTCCCAGGGCCAGTTGGGACATCACTGGATTCCACACAGGGTCACACAATTCCCCACAAAGAGAAGACCACCTAAGATGCTAACAAAATGAAGGTAAAGGTTGTTGACAAAGAATGGATTTGTAGGCCATTTTGAGGACAGATTAACTTGTTTCAATATTAAGAGAAGCAGGCTAAGTAAATTCACCCACTCATCTACTCCTCTGTTTACTATGTAGTTTGTGTAAGACGCTGCGTTAGGCAGGTGGTGGTAACCATGATAGACAGTGCGGACCCTCAAGGAACCAAGTCTCCTGGAAAGTTTACAACCCAGTGGAGCTTTAAATACCTTGATGCTATGGACCCATACATTAAGGAACCGACATTAAACCTTTCCCATATTTTTAATGGGAACACTGTAAGGACTAAACCTTAAGCATCAAAGAAGGATATTAATTTTGGGGCTGAAAAAAAAAAACACAAACAAAACCCAGTTAACATTTCTTTATAAGCCCATGGTGTACAGCTGTCTTTATAGGATTTCCTTTTTGCCTAAACTCATAAATCTGTATAAATCGATTTGGAATGGATATGAGAGAGTAGGAGAAGATAATTCTTAGGGCCTTCCTGAGTCAGCTATAAACACAGTTTAAGACAAAGTTTGGAAAACCCTAGTGCTGGAGTAGAATTTTGGGGTCATTTCATGGGAGAACCTGTGAATTCACCCATGTGGGAACTGTCATTGCCTGTTTCCTTGGGACCCTGGGGATTTGGGAAAAGGACATTGCCTGAGGCAATGCTGTTGGCTCCTGCCTTATGTAACTGTATCTGTATCTTTCCATACATTCTACAATTAAAGAGACAACACAATGTCTAACTTTTGTACTGCCATCTTTCCATTATTCACATCACTGTCCTATTGTGACCAAGCAGGTTGGTGTCAGAAGTGAGATTAAAGCCAAGGACTCCCTCACGCCCTTGCCAGATGCAGCCAGCCATTTTTCAGGTTAAGTACTGGATACCTGATGAGATTTTAAATGTGAAAGAAAATCCAAGGGAGCTGATTTTTCTTTGATTCTCACTGAGCTAACACTTTTTTGTAAATGTCACAGACTCAGAACTAAAAAAGGAGGAGGACTGAATATGTCAAAGGCTTCAAACGTTGGAAAGCAGGAATAACAAAGTTGATATAAAACTCTGTCACTAACCTTTGCTTTAAAAAGTGGCCAAGATGGAGACTGATTTCACATAAAAATTAACTGTGAGAATTTCTACTTTAATATGTGCACTAAGTATTATCCCTTATAGTCAGCTGAACCTTGTAACTTTGTCATTTAAAAAAAAAAAAAAGATATTCAGAGGACAGAAATTAAAAAATAATTTTCTAACTGTATTAAGGACCCCCTTTCTGGAAAGCAAATAGTCTTTAATTAAGACGAAGCTTGATTGATATAAGTGTATCAAAATAATCATTTCTTGAAACTTATTTTTAGAAAATGATTGTGTACATATTACACAGCCAGGCAAAACAGCTGAATATCTAGACCAGATATATCCAAAATAAATTGATGACTGAAACTGTAAATATCATAATTTCTAAGGCAAACTACATTAAACTTGTGCTAAGACAATACAATTAAGGGTTAAAAAACAACTTTTCTACTTCCGGCTTTTTTTGTTTTTAAAGGGAGATGATGACCTTCCCCATCTGAGATAAACAGGAGAGGCTGGCCGAAAGCCCAAGGCCTTTCTAAGGAAGAAAAAAATACACATCTGCTCAGGGTGGACTTCTGAGTTGTGGCCATAAGTTATGCAGCTGCTGTAGTGAGAAGATTGGGGGGAGGAGAAGAGTGGGGGGAGAGAAACCTAGGGTTTGAATTTTCCCTATTTTAGTAGAAGGTAGAAAATGCAATAATAAGTAAAATAATGTTTTAAAGATGGTGTAGAAATAGAAGGGGTTAAATCCTGTTCATCCCTGGATAGATAGCAGAAAGCTGCAAGCCTGAGCACTTGTTAATAAAAGGCCTTAAAAAAATACAGACTGCGGACTCCGGTGCACTGAGACAGCAACCTCTGAGCTAACTACTGCATCCACTCAGAAAGACAAAAGATAGTGAATATTGATATGCTGATTTCCATAAAGCAAGTTCCATTTGTATTAATTTTGTATCTTGTCATTATCAACTTAGTTTTGTTTTTTTCTCAACGCAAGTCCCAGGTTTCAACAGAATATATCAAATAAAAAGCTCAATTATTACTATTCCCCAGGTAGATGGTTAAACTAAGCAGATTGGTGAGAAGGAGGAGATGAAGACCATGTGTCAAACAGCAGATATTTAACAATAACTTACAATCCATGGCCCCAGCAGATCCAGCTAGAAAGACTAATGTTGGTCAGCTCATCTAGATTTTAGTGAAAGTCCACAGCCTATACTTGGGGATATTATTAGATCCTATCTATGAATTATTTTTGAAATGCCTCGTGATTCACCTCTCTGGTGATCATGCAGTTACACAGAATGCAAAATTGGGGTTGCATGATCATTTGATTCATACAAGCACATTGGATATTGGCACTACACATGTCTATGGTTGTAAATTTCTGATTTCTGGTTTTTGTTTCCTTAGTGTGAAAATAAACACCTTTGAAGATGGGCTAAAGATGTTTAAACATTATTTTAAAAACTATCTGGGACTATCACCCTGTAATGCAAATATGAAATTTCAGTTACAAAAGTCAGACTTCTCAGTGTGCTCGAGTCTTTTATAACGTGATGTGGGGGCACCCCAACAGTGGTGTCCAGGCCAAGCCTCCTCAAAACTGTTCCACTTAAACTGGGTAAAGTTTTATTGACCTGGCTGTATTCACTCGCATCTTTAATTGATTGTATATACACTGCTGTAATACTGGGTAATAAATACCTGTGTATCTTCAAAGGCGTTTACAGATGATAGTAATTGCTGTTTAACATTAAAATGGCCTGAGGTTCTTTTCGGTGATAACAACACCTGTTTCCATTGGGGGGCGGGGGGGGGGGGGGGGAAGGAACCTCAAGGAGAAGGAGCTGGGTATTTCCCACGCGCCCTTTCATATCTCCACCCTGCTCTCCAAGGCCGCCTCCGGGGACTGCACCACTGAATTCGCCTTCAGCTTCCGACTGGATTCAGCGCCAGAGAGGCTCCAGAGGAGAGGGTGCACGGAGAACGCCATCTGTTCTCCTGATACCTCCTGGCTGGGCCTCCGGCTGGTTACCTTCAACCCTCTCCCTCAGGTCTCGGCTCTCATAATGTGGCCCACTCCTGCCGCTGTTCTCCCCATCTGGCAACAGCTTCCTCCTTCACCCCTCCTGGCCCACGTATGGTAATGGCTTCCAGCTGTTGCTGTCCCCAAGGCTGCCCCATCCCCGTTGTTCCCCTTATTATTGCTCAGACCTTTGTTAATCCTTCCTTCGTTAAGCTCTCCCCAAACTACTCCCTTTTCAGAGTATTTCTCTTTTTCTTGCTGGGGCCTCAACTGCCACAGAGTTCAGACCAAACTTGAAAGATTTAAGATTATTCCTTTCATTGTCTACTAGTTTTATGAAATGCTATTTCAGGTACTACGTGTCCTATATTTTTGTATCCTATGAAGCCAACATTCGGGAACTTGAGACAAGAATCAAAATTAGAGAAGAGAAAGGTCTCTGAAGTTTTAGGCCACACCATCCAATATAATCTTCAGAAATACAACACACAACATGGTGCAGTCAAGACAGCAGAAAACAAAACACAAAAACTCCCACTGAAACAAGGCTAAAAAGAGTTAAATTCAAAAATCAATATAACTTGAAAAAAGAGTATTTTTTTTTTCTATTTTAGTCTACAATAATTTAAGCAACCTCGTCTAGCGGTTATGGGGAACAAAGCAATGCGCACTCGATAGAGACCAGATTCCATGCGTAGGACAGGAAAGCCAAAGACAAGTGTGGATCTCTTGTCAAACAACAAGGACAATTCCAGAAATGTACGCTGGTGTTATAACAAAGCCACATACACCAACCCAAAGAAGGCTCAGTTAAAAACTCAATAGTGACAAGTTAAACATGAAACAATAACAAGCCATTCGTTATAATCAGTTGAGCCTAAAAGAGTTATACATACTATTACTTCAAGAAACAAATAATATAAACCTTGCTTTAAAAAAGGAGTATATACCAATAGTCATCAATTAACTTGTGCTCAGTTTATCATAAAAAATGAGGTTAGAAAAAAAGAAATGAGGTTAGGAGTGAAAAATGACTTCTTGATTTAAAAAATAAAATCCTGTTTTTTAATTGATATGCCTTCCCCTGGCACTGAATGGGTATTCCAAGCCCATGTCTCTTGTGGTCCTTGAGTCTTTGTCCCCCGTTAGTCTCATGGGCACACGCTTGGGTGTTCAGAAAAAGCACCCAGATCCAGGCAGGTATCTGCAGCTACACACAGACAGGAACAACAAGGGGAAGGTCAAGCAGAGCCTCGGGCCTGGAATCAGCAGGGCGTGATGTGGTCAAAGGGAGCGGTCCTGAACACTGCCCGGAGAACCTGGGTGCTGCCTGGCCCCGGGCTCCTGTGGTCTGAGGCCCCAGCATTTCTCTGGCTCGGCCTCTCTCTCACTCCTGGGACACTGGAGTCCGTGGAACCCAGTCTGTACCCTAGGCGAGCCCTCTGCTGACTGATCGTTAGGAGCCCTCCCTGCCCCAGGGGCTCCTGCCCCACCTTCCCTTTCTCACCCTGCTTTCTCACAAATTCTCTGAAGGCCCTGCCTTACCTGGCACCCCTTTGTCTTTTCTCCCGTTCAGAGCTGCCTACCGTCATATCTCTGAGGTTCAGGCTCCCCTAAAATTACCGACAATGACTGGTGGACACCGCTTGTTCTCAGTTCTGATTAGGGTTTGCCCCATGGAGGCTGCTAACTCAGACACCATTCACGGTTCCTCCTCTGCTGGCCCCTTCCTGCTGTGGTCTGCTTTGCTCCCAGCATGCTGTGCGGTGCTCTTTGCTTTTAGCCCCAGTGGGAACTCATGCTGGTGTTAAGTTATTGGAGACACTGCTATGTACAGAAAAGGCTTGATTATTCCTCTGGACCCTGTGTTTATCTTAAAATTGTGTTCTTCACAACATGTTTTCTTCACTATACCCTGGTGTGAATTATTTTTTTTTAATGCCAATCAAGTACAAAAATAACTCCCCCCCATATCTCATAATACTATGAAGCATTTTTTTTCTTTTGTATCAGCAAAAAAAGGCAATCCTGTGTATGCTATGAACAAGTTTTCAATCTGGCATATTGAAGAAAATGAGGAAACTTCAAAATTCTGGATTTTAAGATAGAAAATTCTTCTCAGGGTCATCTCTACCTTCACCTCGTCCACCTCTTCCTTCATTGAGCGGAGGAACTGCCCAGAGACACACCAAGAGCAAGAAAGGTTCAGATGAGCCTCACTTTGGGTTGGAGATCAGCTGTAGTGTTTGGAAGTAGGCATTTGGTTAGATTACTAATCTTAGGGGCCATTCTACAAGCACTGGCTGTAGACATCGTCCACAGCAACCTTGGAATAATAGCCAAGTCAACTCATTACCTAATGTCATGTGAAATTGGAAAGATTGGGTAATTTTCTTTCAAAAGAATGTTTAATTTATGCCAAATGTTTTTGGTTTTTTTAAATATATATTTTTATTGATTTCAGAGAGGAAGGGAGAAGGAGAGCGAGACAGAAACATCAATGATGAGAGAGAATCATAGATTGGCTGCCTCTTGAACACCCCCTACTGGGGGATCGAACCCACAACCCAGGGCATGTGCCCTTGACAGGAATCGAAACTGGGACCCTTCAGTCCCCAGGCCGGCGCTCTAACAACTGAGCCAAACCAGCTAGAGCTGCCAAATGATTTTTCAAGTAGATTATTTAAGTGGAAGGCTTATTCATGGACATATTCATAGTGCATATGGTTCTTTTTTTTTCTTGGTTCTTAATATTAGTCCTTTACATTTATTGCCTCTTTTCAAAAACTACATTGCAAGCAAAATAAACTATAATTTACAGACTACTGCAGAAATACCTAGATAATTTTTTAAAAAAAAATCTAAAGAGAAGTCTGAACCTTTGTGGTAGCATCTGGCAAAGATTCTAGGGAGGAATTACGGTTTTTTCTCATCAGATTCAATCTTCTTGCCTGCAGCACACCCACCCTTTCTCAACTGAAGCAGGAGGGGAAGTGGCATTTTATCTCTTTGTATCATAAGTCCTACCTAATAGCAAAAGGCGCTATTATTAAATAGTTATTATTGGGCAGAAAGCCATACTGCGTGCAAAAAACAACTTGAGTCTCATCAACTACAGACATCAGGGTATCCATCAATGTGAAGAGCCCATAGAGAATTCTTAAACATCTAAGATCCATGAAGTTCTCTTTAGATGTTAAAAGTCATTATCTAATATTTATCTTCCCTCCTATGAATATGGCAAATTAAGTAATAGTAGTACATTTAAACAAAATTTTTAAACAAATGATAGAACATTTGATAATTTCTCATATTGATTACAATAATAATTTACAAATAGCACATCAAAAAGGCCTAAAATAATACCAGCAACTTTCCTTCCCCACAGAGGATCCAAGGCAACCAAATCAATAGGCCTGGGATTGCCAAACACACCTGAACGAATGTGGGCAGGCGCAGACAGTAAGAGAAGGTGCACCACGCGACACAGAGTAACGCGCAGACTCTGGTTAGAATGGAGGATGACTGTCACACCCACAAATATTCCCTCCTGACCCCAGAAGCCCGCCCTCCCTCCTACCTGTCTAGTCAGCATACCCATCCCATTCAGGACATCCTCTGGCTATCCTGATATCCCCTCTGGGCAAGGGAAGCCTTGTCCAACCCAATCTCATGTCTGTTCAAGTCATTCCATAAATACCTTTGGCAAAGAGTAACCCACCCTTTGCCACATACTGAGGGCTGTGGGCAACTTTCGCCAAATTCAGCTCATGTGCAGGTTAAGACTCTGTGCATACACATAAAAGACTAGCTTAGGTAGCAACTTGGAGGGCAAAGAAAATGCCCTGTGGTTTACACGAGTCTCTCGTCGACAGGTGTGATAAGTGCAAATAAACCCGGCGACGCCATACCTTTCTTCCATGGAAACCTCTTTCATCTGCTGGTGTGGTTTGGTGCCCTCCATTTCCCTGATGCTCACGGCATAGATCTTGGTGGTGTAATCAATAGCCTTTTCTCTGGCAACATCACTGTCATAGCCTCCAACGACAGAAAGGTGGGGAGAGGAGTTGGATGGCCACGGCTCAGGAGGGGGTGGAGAGGGAGGTGCGGGTGGCACGCGGCTGTGGGGACTCACCTCCATCCTCTTCGGCGTCGGTGTCCGACTCCTCGCTGTCCACCAGCTTGCTCTCCTGCGTCCCCACAAACTCCCTGGTCCAGATCATCAGGGCCGTGTCGGCGCCCCCTACCGTGAGCAGCACGGAATCATTGTGCAGCCACCTCACGTTGGTGACATGGGCGCTGTGCCCCACGTACTTCTTGAATCGCGCGTGCTGGCCCTGTGAAGCCAGAAACTGGCCATTACCCCATCGGGAGCCCCGCGGCTCCTGCCTCCGGGTCGTCTCACCCACGTCATTCTCTAGAGTGGCTTCTACTGGGCACGAGTGAAAACGTTTAGGCAGCAATTCCCTTACCTTCCTCTAGCCTGCAAGCTCTATGAAGGCAGGGAACAGGTCTCGTCTCCCCCTAAAACATTACCTGGCTCATCACAGGTCCCCAGTAAATAATTTGTAAGGGAACAAGTAAAAATGTTGGACTATAGAGGTTATTTCTGGGAGCGTAAGGAAGTAGAAGAAGCCTGTTTTTGTTTCTCTCAAATATCAAATGTGGGTTCTCCCCAGGGCTCTGGCATAAACCCCTGATTGCGAGTCTGGCTGACATTGGAGATCAGAGGTGTCCTCCCAGTCACTCCCCACAGTGGCTTTTGTACCACAGCCCAGACTGGGGCTGATCAGCAAGGGACTTCTAATCCTGGGGCCTCAAGAAAGATTTGAAACACACACACCGGTTTCTGCCATGGACCCTGGAAACACTTTCTGACACCAGAAACACTCGACTAATGGATTTAAAAACAAAGTAAGCTGCTTTTCAACAAACACATTCGAGTCAACAGAACCCAGGTTGTTAGTAATTTCCGAGAGCTCTTCGGAGTGGCGCTCAGGCCCCGCCAGGCTTAGCCCAGGAGGGGAAGGACACGTGAATGTGAGCGGTGGCCCGCCCGCCCGCCCCCCTGCCCGGGGCAGCCCGGACAAGTGATGGGGATTTGCAGCTGACATCAGACTCCGGCTTGCATTTCTGGCTCAGGAGCCAGAGTCTGGTTGGCAAAAACAGCTCCGGCATGAGCCATTTAAAAAGGGAGAGTTTTTCCATCCTCTGGCAACTCCCGGGGAATACCTCCCCAGTGTGGGAAGCTGCATGTCCTTTCTGAAGTCCTGGGAGGGCCGTCAGTGCCCCAGAGGAACGCTTTATTCAATAACTGACAAGAGGCTCCCAGAGGGGTTTGGACCGGCGCCCTGGGGAACCTAAAACCGCCACAAGCAGGAGGCAGGCAACAGGTGCAGGGGAGTGTGTGACTTTAAAAGACTCTTGGTCGGATCGCTCTGGATTTGGCCGACCCTACCTGACAGCAGAGTGGGCCCGCCCACTCGTCAGCAGAATGCTGAGTCTAGAGGATGAGGGAAGCAGGCAGGTGGGCCGCGTTTCCAGGAGGCCCTCCAGAGCCACTAGCTTAAGACGGGGAATAGGCAGAGCCAAATAAGGGTTTCCCCCGGGAACCACCGTGTGACCAGATGAGACCCAGAGGCACGGACGCGAAGAGGACAGTCAGGGTGGCAGCCGCTGTGGGTCCTGCCAGTCTCCCTGCTGGAAGCAAGAACCACGCCATTATGCAAGCTGGGTTCTTGAGAGAAGGAGAAAGTAAGAGAATTTGAGAAATGGCTCTCCATACTCACTCACATGAAGGAACACGGGGTTTTTAGATGGGGGTGGAAGATAGAATCCAAAAGGAAAGGGGAGGGCGGGGGGCGGGGGGAGGAGCAGAAGGAATATCCTAAGATGATCAATCCGAATCTTTGCAGAGGCAAAGAAAGTGGACCAAAGGGGTAAGAAAAAGGGAACGTTTCCGAGTCAATTCCAGCAAAGGGTGATTCAAGATTCTCACAATAGGAAGCAGGATCACTGCTCCATGGAACAATTAAAAGGAATTCACAGTTCCCGGAAGGTTCCAGGAAAGCAGCTGCTCCCCGGGAGGAAGAGGCGGGCAGGGGTGATTGGCGGTTCTCTTAGGGCCTATGGGAGCAGCCTCCTGAAGAGCTGGCACGGCCAGTCAGACGCCCTGTCCTTCTGGGTCATCATGCCAGATCCGGCATTTCTGCTACAGCCATCAGGACTCACTACCACGACTCTCCTCTTCCACCAAATACTGAACGAGTGGAGAATCTGCCCCGGCCAGAGTGGCTCAGTTGGTTGAGCATCATCCTGTGCACCAAAAGGTCACCAGTTCGATTCCTTGTCAGGGCACATGGCCAAGTTGTGGGCTGGGGTGTGTACAGGAGGCAACAGATCAATGTTTCTTCCTCACATTGATGTTTCTCTCCCTCCCTAAGAAAATCAATAAAAACATATTTATAAAAAAATATGGATAATCTGAAATATGTCCCCAGAGCAGTTAACTGTTTTTAGGTGAGTAATTTCTGAGAATATGATGAAAATTATGTACCCTCTCCCCACATCCACAACATTTCATACAGTTTCTCTGTATGAAAAACTTGCCTCTTTGAAGAACAATTCTTTCTCTCTCTTTAAAAATTCTCTTGAGCCCTGGCTGGTTTGGCTCGGTGGATAGATCGTTCAGTGGATAGAGCGTCGGCCTGCGGACTGAAGGGTCCCAGGTTTGAATCCAGTAGGGGGCACATGCCCAGGTTGTAGGCTCGATCCCCAGTAGGGGGCCTTCAGGGGGCAGCTGATCAATGATTCTCTCTCATTATTGGTGTTTCTATCTCTCTTTCCCTCTCCCTTCCTCTCTGAAATCAATAAAAATATATATTTTTAAAAATTCTCTTGAGCCTTTGACATTCTGAGAAAGAAACGGAAGAACCTGTGGGTTTTAAAAATGGAAATGACATGGTGATATATATATTTTTATCCTTAAGTTTCCTTTATTACACTTTTCCGGTGGAGGATATGAAGTCACTAAATTACTGGCGATTTTACAATTTTGTGAGAGAGAAAAAAAATATACAAATGAAAAAATTCAACAAGGGGTCATCAACATACAAGTTCTTGATACTAAACACTAAATTATAGCTAATTTCTAGGTGAGTAGGTAGCATCTTTAGGAATGACAAAGTCCACAGAGCCTTAAAAAAAAAAAAAGGTGAGAATTTAAAAAAATGACATAACTACAGTAAAAAGTAAAAGTTTGGGATACTTCCCATATGGTAAGCATTATTCTAAATGTTTATAAGTAATAATTTGTATAATGGCATAGTATCCAACTAGAGAAAGATTTGTTCCCACCTTACAGAGGACCCAACTCTGTCACAGAGATTCTAAGAAATTCCCCTTAAGTCAAACAGTTAATAAATATCACAACCAACACCTAAATATGACAGCCAACACCTATCACAGCTTTAGAATGGAGGACATGGTGATATTTTAAACTCTCCAGTCTAGTGGAAGGGCATAGCTTTGAAAAAGAAGGGCGGATATGGGAAGCGATCAGCGAGCTTGTCGAAGGACAGAACTGTATGTGGTTTAACTGGGAAAATGGGTGGGCTCTGGCAAAGGAGAGTCTATCTCGTGGAGGCTGGAAACCATGTGATTGTCAGGGAAATAATAATGTCATCACAGAGATTTTAAACTATGAAACTGAATATATAAGTGTAGGGAGCCTCGGACTGACCTGCTGGCAAAGTCGCAAACAAGTCCCAGCTTGGAGGGCACAGCCCTCTAAGCATAATTAAGCTTGGTCTTGTGACTGCTCCCTAGATATTTCCTGGGTAGCTAATGGGCTGTGGGAGGTGCAGCAAGTGCTACCAAAACAAGTGAAACTTACAAGAACATTGTAAATTACCTTGTTTACCTCTGACTATAAAATAAACCATCAGCTTACAGACTGGATCTGTTCTGTGGCCTCAGCCAGGCACAGAAGATCCACCCAGAGCCTAGACCCAGCTCATTCTCTTTGTCTGTCTTTTCTTCATCCTTCACCGGCCCTCCCTCAGGCTCGCGGAACCCTTGGCTGTGCTGGCGCGGCACATATAAGGACCCATGACTGTCATGAAAGAAAAATGCTCGGAAGACATACCTAGTAACTCATAGGAAGGGAGAACAAGGAAAAGGGCCAAGAAGAAGACATCACTTTAGAGTCTAACAAATGGAACTTGATCTTTGGACACAAAGAGAGATGTGTGGTGATTAGATGTCACCAACACTTGATGACATGGAGCTCAATGCTAGAATATTGCAATGGGATGCTGTCTTAGTCCGGTTGGGCTTCCATAATAAAATATGACATGCTGGCTTAAACAACAAATTTATTTCCCACCGTTCTGGAGGCTGGGACATGTAAGGTTTGGTTTCTGGTGAGAGCCTTCTTCCTGGCTTATGGACACCATCTTCTCACTGTGGGCTCCATGGCCTTTCCTGGGTGCACTGGTGCATGGAGAGAGAGAATGTGCTCTTTGGTGTCTCTAATGAGGGCACTAATCCCATTGGATGTGGGTCCCACACTTATGACTTTATTTGGCCTTAATTGTTTTTCTAAAGGCCCTGTTCTCAAATATAGTCACATTGGGGGTTAGGGGTTCAGCATTTGGATTTTGATAGAGACACATTCAGTTCATAACAGATGGTCAACTTTGTCTAACACACCCAGAGCAGTGGGGTAGTGTAAACAGACAGGTGGAAATAGTCATCAAGTTGGGTCTATGTATTTGGAAGGAAAAGTGTGCCAGAAAATCATATTTTAAAAAAGAGGAGGAAGAGAAGTGATACTATCAATGGTTTTCGAATGCTTTTAAATTATGAAACTATTTCTTCAACCAAATGTTACAAAGTAGTACTGAAGAATAAAAAGATAAGTAATCCAATGTAAAACAATGGACAAAAGATCTGTACTTCACAAATGGCCAATAAGCAAATGAAAAGCCCTCAGCATCATTAGTCCTCAGGGATATGCAAATTAAAAACATAAAGCCCTCATACTACCTACACCCAGGACAGCTAAATTTCACAAGTCTGACAACACTGATGTTGGCAGCTAGAACTTGCTTATATTTCTGGTGGGAATGGAAAATGGAAAAAGATCTGGCAGTTACTTAAAAAGTTAAATACACATTTTCTCCTATGACCCAGAAATTCTACTCCTACATATTTACTTAAGAGAAAGAAAACATATGCCCACAAAGACTTGTCCATAAATGTTCATAGCAGCTTTATTATAACCGAACAGTGGAAAAACCAGGTGTCCATCGATAGCCATGTGGATAAACAAACTACTGTATCCATACAGTGGCATTCCACTCAGCTATAAAGATATGACTGACTGTTCTTACCCACAACAACATGCAGGAATCTCAGAAACAGCATCTGAGTGAAAGAAGCCAGACACAAAACAGCACCTACTTGACTATTCCATTTCCATTTATGTGAAGTTCTGGAACAGGTACAACTAACCTATGATGAAAAAACACTGGAATATTTTTTTTCATCTGAGGGTAGAGTGGGGGTAGAGACTGGCCTGGAAGGAGCATGAGGAAACTTACTGGGGTGATGATAATGTGTTTGGACAGGTGTTTGGATTATGTAGGTGTGTTTGTCTAAGTTCATCAAAAGGAACCTTAACACTTGTGCATTACAACTGTATATAAATTTTACCTAAAACATACCACAAATAAACGTTGAATTCTAGGTAATGATATGCATAGTAACTCATTAGGGGTAAGTATCCTGATGTCCAAAATCTATGCTAAATTGTAGACTCTAGGTGGTGGGGTTCACTGTATCATTCCTTCACCTTACCTGTATGTTTGAAATTTTTTTTAACAAACTGTTGTAAAAAAAAAAATCTTACACAGAGAATCAACATATGAAATAGAAAACACAGTGACTAGTTGAAGCAGAAGTGGGGTCCCAGGCCCCTCCCACTGCCCCCTATTCTGTTTCCTGGGGTGGTCCCTGAGGAACACAGGGTGACATTACTATAAACAGCACACCTGGTCAGGCTGGGATGGGGGTGATGAATTCCAGGACCAACAATAAACCTAGCCCTGGAGCATGATGCAATAGCATTTTGGGGATTTCAGCTATCTGAATATAGGCCCAAACCTTAGTCTACCAAAGCCAGGACATCCCTAACTTGTTCTGCTAGCAGTCTCATTTCAAATAATGTAAAAGTAGCAAGGAAAATTGCTACATAAAAGGGAATTCTGATCAAATAGGAAGAGCTGGTAACTGACAGTGAAGTGTTGATCACTGGGAGTGAATCTCAGAAAAGACCACCAAAAATTATTTCCTAACCAGATATTAACGAATGAAAGAGGAGAGAGGAAGGCATCTAAAGATACCCAAATGGCTGTGGAGGGAACTGGTGTGTTCAGGTAAATGTACAAATGAGAAGAGGAGTGAAAAACAAGGATGAATACAAAAGTCTTGCACCGACAACTCTGATACAGTTTTAGAATATTAAAGTAAAAAGCTAAGAAAACTGAAAAGGAATTTCTGTATATAAGGCTAATAAGAAAAATACAGAAACACTAGGAACACTTTTTAGATCAGATGGTTTAATATGAACAGAAAGCAGACTTACTGCCTTAAAGAGAATGCTCTTCAAACCAGGAAGGACAAAACAGAGCGCATGTACCTGAGTACAGGTACCTTGCAATGTGACCACAGGAGTAAAATCAGGAATGCCCAAGGAGTTTAGAAACCAGGAGAGGCGACATCGAACACAAAAAGGCTCCTCTATCTAAAAGGGAAAACAAGTGGACTCTGGCAAATATTGATTCATGAGTTGATGCAATCTCTGGAAAATTCTAGCGTGAATTATTACACAGAAGGTCTTATAAGCACTTGGAAAAGGAAGCAATGATTACTGGGCAGCAACAGGGCTTCACTGTGAACTGACCCCACGTTTTCCATCGGTTGGTTTGTTGGAAGGGGAGATTAGGGACACCAGAGACACACTCAATCTGGCTTTTCGCAAGATTTGTGCCAAGTCTGTAGTGATGTCTTGTTGCACTAGAGAGGGAAAGGTGAGGTCCAATACAGCACAATCAGATAGAGGTAAATGTCTGTTTCTGACTGAAGAACTGAAATTAAATGTGTGCACGAACAACAGCATGCCAGATTGAATGGGGGCTCCTGGCTGAGGCAGTTGGATGTTCTAGTCTGTCTTTTTTCTTTCACGTGACTTAGAGCTCACACTGGTGAAATCACAGGATGACGTGAGGCCGGAAGGGAAAGTAAATACTCTGAGAAAGTATTTAAAAAATGTTGACAGGCTGGAACAATGAGATAAAATGAACAAGATAAGTCTTATTTGGTACAAACATGAAGTTCTGTCCTCGGAATTTAGGAAGTTAGTTGTGTACGATGGGGGTTATAACCTAAACATTTTGGGCAATGACGTCTATGATTCGATTATATAGGGTGGCAACCAAGAGCTGATGCCATTTTAATTTAAATTAAAACAAATATAAAATCAAGACAAGAAGATGAAAGTCCTCCTGTACCCTGAGCTGCTCAGAGGACATCGGAAGCACTGAGCTCAGTCTTAGATGAGACAATCTGAAATGGAATAAAATGGAGTGTGCTTCCCGGGAGGGGCAGCTGGAAACCATGTCCCACGGGGAACGGTGAAGACCTGGGGATGGCAGCCTGGCGAGAAGGAAGCTCTCGGAAGCCAAAGGTGGCCCTCCTGCGTCTGAGGCCATTAGAGGACCCGAGTCAACCAAGGACGATTCTGAAGGCAGAGCTTTGGCTGAAGAGAAAACATTTCCGTTCAAGATAGAACAGAAACGTGTTAACAGCTGGGACTATTTTCAATGAATGGGATGCTTCGGGAGGTTAAGGAGTTCTTCATCTCGGGAAGTATGCCAGTACATGTTAGAAAGACACGGGTCCAAGAGGTTCTGAAGAAAATTCTTACATGCCGTTCTGTGAGGTGTTGGATTTGATGACCAATGAAGGCCTTTCAAGGAGAAATCCAATGCCACAGACTGACTCAGATTAGTAAACATACCATCATGAAGCTTGGTATTTATACAGCATACATAACGACGGCACTGTAGGCAACATTGTTGATGGGTATGCCTTCAATGTTTAAAAATCCGCTTAGGTATAGTACGTAGATTTCGGGGTGCTTAATGAGACTGAGCAAGTATATATATATAATAAAGTGCAATATTACCTTGACAGGATACGAAAAAAGCTTGACGAACCCGAAATCATCTCCAGTGGCTAAGAGGGAGCAGTCTTTGGTGAGACTGGCAGCGTTGACGTCGGTCACATCGCTGTGTGCGGGCCAGATCCCTTCGCAGGTGGGGCCCAGGACGCAGGTCCACGTGTCCCACTCTATCTTCTCAATCTTAAAAAGAAGGAAAAGAAAATTAATGTATTTTTTGCACAGCCTAGAGATCTTTAGTTTTGTTTAAGAGGAACCATTTGAGGCTGAGTTAGCGCTAAATGATGACTCCGCCCACCTCAGGCACCTGTGTTGGGTGCTGAGGTACACGGTTCTAAGTTGCATTTTAAAGTGCTACATGTACTGTCTTAATAAACCAGCACTGCAGTCAAATATCCATAGTCTTCTCTAGATAAGATGAACATTTTGGGAATTATGGAAATTCAATGCTAACATTCTTTAGTTCTTACCTAGATATTTATCATTGTACTAGAGGCCCGGTGCACGAAATTCATGCACGGGTAGGGTCCCTAGGCCTGGCCAGCAATCAGGGCCCATCAGGGCTTCCCCTCTGGCTGCCAGCAGACACCCAGGACCCGGGCTTCCCTCACAGCCCTGGCTTTGTCCGGAAGGTCGTCTGGAAGAATGTCTGGTCTAATTAGCATATTATGCTTTTATTATTATAGATTATTATAGATAAGCCATATAAGCTAGATCAGGGTTTCTCAGTGAAAGCACTATTGACATTTCGGGCCGCACAATCCTTTGTTGTCAGGGGCAGCGTCCTTGTCCTCCACCCACAGGATGCCAGTAGCACCCCCTCCCCAAGTTGTTCCCAGACAGCCCCAGTGACCCTGGGGCCCTTGCTCCCAGTTGAAACCACTGAGTACACTGATCAATGAGATTATTTAGCAAACTATTTTAAAAAGTTACAAGATATAACTTTTTATTTTTTATGGCATGCTTCCTTGGAGGAAAGAATAATCAGATTCTGCAGCTAGCTCAATATTCTTTATGCTCTGGAGAGACTATCTGAAGAGCTGTTCACACTGATATGAATGTACAGCATTTCGGGAAGCCTTATAACATGAATTTCCCTCTTATGCGTATTCTTTTACATAATAATTGTTCATCTATATCAAGTTGCATCCTCTCTCCCTCCCCCCATCATTTGGTTAAACTGCACTTTATTTTAGTGTACTTATTTGGGGGCACTGGAACAGGATGGGAAAATAAAGGTGAAGTGATGTAAAAATGATGCCTAATATATAGAAGATACCCAGGTAAGAGTCACACACAGAGCCCTCCAGATTGGGATCACAGTTCCATGGTCTTATTCTCTTGGAATCTATTTCCCTATATGTAAAATGATATTGACAACCCTCACACAAGGCTTTTGTGAAAATTAAAATGCAGCCATATGAAGTGCTTGGCACATTCAACTAATGTTCAGGGAATGAATGACACAATTAAAAATATCCCCTACTCGCGGCTATAAATGTTTCTCCATATGGGACAACACAAATGGATCTTGATAATATCATGCTAAGTGAAATAAGTCAGACAGAAAAGGACAAGGAACATATGATTTCACTCATATGTGGGATATAAAACAAAAAGCAACAAATGAACCAACAAAACAAAACAAACTCATAGACACAGACAACAGTATGATGCTTACTGGAGAGGAAAGGGGGTGAAGGGAGGACGAAGAGTTTAAAGGGGTCAAATATATGATAATGGAGGGAGACTAGACTTTGGGTGGTGAATATACAACATAATATACAGATGATAGATTATAGAATTGTACACCTGAAACCTATATAATGTTATTAGCAATCATACCCCCAATAAATTTATTTTTTTAAGTTAAAATGAAGACTGATCAGAGGTGAATAAATTGGAATTGGAGGTGTGAGACCAATTGATCAGTAAACAATTTCCATTAATACAGTGTCATCATGTACAACAACTTGTTTTCCTAAGTACTGCGCATAGACTTCCTTTAGAAATGAGGAAAACACTATGAATGTACGTGTGTCCAATTATCTCCGAGACTACTTGACAATACTGGGATAGTTTATATTACTGGCAAACTGAAGAGAGAGGCAGGTGCTTATTCCCTCAGTAGTGTACTTTTACCCATTTTCCTCAAAGGAAGCAGTATTTCCTTTTCTTTCACCAAAGTTTACATTGCCAATACATAAGTCAGATTGTCTCCCGGGACTAATAGGACATTCTTAGAGCTCAGACGAGCAATGACCTTTTGGCCATGAGGGTCATTCTCTGGAAGCACTGTGCAGCTAGCTTTCAGGAAAGAGGCAATTCGTGGATTCAAACATTTTATCTAGGCTTTGATTTCAACAATTAAAAAGTATGTATGGGCCTAAGGACATGAGGAAAACAAGGGAAAAAAAGTCTGATAAATCAGGATAGCCAGATCGTGGATAGCTTTTGCTTTGAAAGATCATTTGTCTTGTTATTGTTGCAGAAAATATTATTACAAATAGTAAACATTGAGAAAGTATGTTTCAAAAATTTACGTTTATAAGAAGCTTTGCACAAAATAACATGTTGAATGGGATGAACAGAATATGTAGCATCTAAATGCTAAGAATATGTAGGATCTTAGTCATTGTCATCAGGCACAGAAAAATTAAGGAGAATTTGAACTGTGCATTGCTACCTCACTGGTATCGGAAATCCATAAATCCCCAGAAAGCAGGAAATCAGACTAAGCAACCAGATTTAAGAAACTATCAAGTATAAAGGTATACTAAATGTAACCCATATTAGTGGATAACAACTGATAGGTTTTATTAAAAATATAACCCATAATAAAATAAAAATATTAGTGGATAAGAATTGATTGGTTATATTAAATCTTTATGAAATATATATTTTAAAGTTTTGTGTAAACTGTTACCTCTGAAGGTCTTATTATATGCCGTTTGCCTCTTGGAGCTTCAAAAAAGAGTTGTTCTTTGGCACCTGAATTAACTTGCAATAATTTTCCTGTTATGACAGAATGAAGTAGAGAGACGATTAAGCTCTTTACTTATTTCTTTTATTATAAAGTGGCTGCAACTATTTTTATTCATTTTAGTCTAAGTTTCATGAATTGAGTAAATACATGGTAGATATTCCAGAAGTAAAGGCAATTACATGCCATGGTACAAATCCCAAAGCTATGATTTTATTGAATATGGACCTCATAAAATCTGACCTTGAACATCCTTCAAGAATAGAAGAATCATGTTTGCTACGCTTTACTCTGTTGCACTGAAAGTAGCCATTTTTCCAAAGCCTGACAAAATCCACTTTTTGCTCCTTTTTCCTGTTGCCTCCCAGCAGCAATGTAGTCAGAGCAGACTGCTTTGGCAAGAATTATGGCATCGGAAGTGAGAGCCTTGCTGCAAGGATTCACATTTACTCCAGTCTAAATTCTCAATGTGCCCTTTCAAGCTTAGAAACAGGAAGATAAGGACACACAAAATAAACTACGAATGCTCATTCCCCTCTCCCCTCCCACCTTACTTGAAAATTTGTAGAGAACTCCAAGACTTTCCCAAAACAAAATGTTGAGCAAAAATAGTCTTTCACTGTGATATAAACGTATAATCTTGGGTTCATTTTGATTAACGTTGAAAAAGATAAGATTTCCTACTTTCCCTCCAACCACATCAATAATCCTTTATGGCTTGAAATTTAAATGACAAAAAATAGAAACACTTTATAGTATTTCTTCAGCATGTATATACATACACAAATAGTATTTCCCCCCTTTCTGTTTTCCCATAACTGTTTATATCTAGTAGTCTTAAAATGTCCTTTCTTGGAAAAATAATACCAAAATAAGAACTTTGTGGGGTTTATATCATGTTCTTTAATGGGGGTCACGTGGACACCACCTAGGTCTGAGATCTCGAGTGGCTAACCTTCAGAGTTATAGATCTATTTCTAAATGATTCATTAAAAACAAGGCTCTCGCCCTGGCCAGTGCGGCTCAGTTGGTTGGAGTGTCATCTCGGGCACCCAAAGATGACAGGTCCGATCCCTGGTCAGGGTTCGTGCAGGAGGCAACTGATCAATATTTCTCTCTCACATTGAAGTGTGTGTGTGTGTGTGTGTCTTCCTCCCTCCCGCTCCCTAAGAAATAAATTTAACCTTTTGCACTCGGATGTCGAGTGTGACTCGACACGGTTAGCATCGGTAGCAGGAATCGAGAAAAAAGCAAGCGAGTGCAAAGGGTTAAATCTTTTTGTAAAAAATAATAAAAATAATAAAAACAAGGTTCTCTTAGTTCATAACTGAAAACCTCAATCATTCATAATTTGCTGAGTTTAACACGGTGGTGAGGGGGTTTTGACTTAGCTGTGGGGAGCAAGTGAATTTGAAAATGTTTCCACTAAAAATGGGCATTTTCCTGACCTTTTGGCTGAACACAGATACACAAATGAGAAAAGAAAAGGAAATTAAATTAGCTTTGGCTATTTAGCATTATAAGAAAATGAGTAACCAATATTTTTTCAATGAGCAAATATATATTTTAGGACTCTCAAGAGGGATTGCAAGTAACAAAGGACGTGGAAAAGGATTCAATAAAAACATTCTTTGAATATGGCTAATTTTAGAAGATTTTTTGGCCACAGGATACTAACAGAACTCAAAGGATTCCAATTCTCAGATGATCCTAACAACTCAGTTTCAAAGATCACACTTAGAAAAACAAACCAAAGACTTTTAAAATAGCTCAGCGAAGTCCTTTAGGGTTGTAAGAATATTGGAGAATCTAAACACCAGAGAGCAGTATGAGAAGTGCTTCGCAGAACCGGAGACACGTGGGGGACCTGCCCAGCCCAGGTCCCCTCCCTGAGAACTGCCCTCCACGTGACCCAGAGGCTGAGCTGGACAAACTCTCTCCAGGAAAACTGGAATCTGGAGGCTGACTGAGATTAGAAGCGAGCTTTGGGACTGAGGGTGGCATTCTGGGGCAACAGAGAGTAGGCCACATGCAAATGAATTAGGGAAAGCCCGTGGGTGCAGACAGAGGGGCCAAAAGCAGACACTGAAACACGGCAGGAGAGGAGGGGAGAGGACCTGCCGGCCTGGTTTCTGGGTTCTCCAGTTCATTCCGAAAGCCAGTTCCTAGGCAGATGTTGGTTCCTGTTATTTGGAGTCTATGCCATATGCCTATGTCTCTCCATAAACTCATCCTTTATTATTATTTTAAAATTGAAGCTGGATTGAGTAGGTTTCCGGTTCCTTGCAACCCAACGACATGAAGGAAAAAAAAATTTTAAGTCAACTATTCGTGTTAGGAAGGTGGAATTATGGGTGTGTATTTCCCCCTCAATTTTCTTTACTGCTATTATTTCATTGTCCTTTTTTTTTTTAGGCATAGAGGAAATATTTAGGTCACCGCTTCTTTTCCCACTGCCTGCTGCCGTGTAATAACTACTGAAATATTCCGAGGACAAGAGCAGAAACAGAGCAAAATGTTGTATAACCCATGTATAGATAATTCACCCCTGAATAGAATAACAGTAACCCCATTCTTTCAGAATCCTCACATTTTTACTCACTAGAAATGTCTACTCACACGGAATGAGGAAACTGAAAGATACAGATGTCCTCATTTCTAAGTAGGTACAGGACATCACACATCCTGCAGGTACACAGAGCTTCCTAGTCCACAAAACGATTCCCACACATCACCCCAGCTGGTACATTATTTATGAGTTAGAACAATTCTAAAATTGGTGCTAAATGTACCAAACATATCAGGCCATTGGCAATGAAAATGGGAATGAGATCTATGGTGGCTCACACTGTTAATTGTTGAAAGATCGCATAGTCCCGATATCTCCAGAAATGAACTAATAGCAGCCAGAACATATCCTTCCATGATTCCTCTCTCTCTCTATGTATATTTCTCTCTCTCAAGCATTCTGTGCAGGAGCTTGCAGTCAGGGGTAGCTGTTGTTTCTGCAAAGGCCCGATGCACTTTTTGATTTTCCTAGGACCTGTGGTTGCCATGGACACGAGAGGCTGCTGAGGCTGTGCCATTCCCCACCAGAGGAGCCAGCTGGCTCCGGCAAATGTGTTCCCTCTTTTGACAAGATCAAAGGAATGAAACAGATTCCTGCTCCTCAATTCTGCGGTCTATCCTTTGCAAACCCTCGGGGCTTCTCTGTGAAAGCGAGGCTGGTCTTGAGGCAGCCTGGCCCATTCTGGAGGGCAGGCATTTGCGGCACACGGAGATCAGGAATATAAGAACACCGATATAACACATCGCATGACAATGAAACTGGACATAAACCAAGGAAGATTCACGGGCACACTTGCTGTTATTCTCCCGATGGCCTACCCCCTCCTCGCCCCTTCCCCCCCGACCCAAATCAGAAGTATTCTGTTCTCCTCTCAATCCTAGAAACCATTGGTCCAATCCTCTCATCTGACTGAAGGGGCCACTTAGGAAGAGAGGCGAGGTGGCTTTTTGAAAACCTCAGCATCTTAACTCCCAGTCTCTTTCCCATCACCCTGGACCACAGACACTGGCTTTGGGCAGAATTTTGGAAATAGTGAGGTCATCTCTTTCCCTGCAAAAGTGACGATTCCACATTGGGTGACTTTAATAGACCTTCTCCTAGGCCCGTGGTCGGCAAACTGCGGCTCGCGAGCCACATGCAGCTCTTTGGCCCCTTGAGTGTGGCTCGTCCACAAAATACCACGGCCTGGGAGAGTCTATTTGGAAGAAGTAGCGTTAGAAGAAGTTTAAGTTAAAAAAAAATTTGGCTCTCAAAAGAAATTTCAATCGTTGTACTGTTGATATTTGGCTCTGTTGACTAATGAGTTTGCCGACCACTGGCCCAGGCCCTCCACGGGGCAGCTCACTGATCTCGGCCAAGATCTTGTTCTTTCCACCTGGGATTTACTCTTTTTTTTTTTTTTTTTTACAGAGAGGAAGGGAGAGGGAGAGAGTCAGAAACATCGATGAGAGAGAAACATCAATTAGCTGCCTCCTGCACACCCCTTACTGGGGATGTGCCCGCAACCAAGGTACATGCCCTTGACTGGAATCGAACCTGGGACCCTTCAGTCCGCAGGCCTGACACTCTATCCACTGAGCCATACCAGTCAGGGCAATTTACTCCTCTTTATATTGCTAACATTCAACCCAGGGCTTACACATTCGAGGAATTAAAAAAATAATCCTCTCAAAATGTGAGTCAAACTACAAGGAGATACCACCTCACACCAGTTGGATGGCTGATATAAAAAAAATAAAACAAAGCAGAAAACTCCAGAAAATAACCAAGTGTCGGCAAGGATGTGGAGAAGTTGGTGGGAATGTAAAATGGTGCAGCCACTGTGGAAGACAGTATGGTGGTTCCTCACTTAAAAACTGATTTATCATTTAATCCAGAAATTCCACTACTGGGTACATACTAAGCACTTTACACTAGGTTCACAGCAGCCAGAAGGTGGACACAACCCCAGTACTCACTGACGGATGGATGGATGGACCAAATGTGGTGTGTACATACTATGGAATACTGTTGAGTCTTAAAAACGAAAGGAAATTCTGACACATGTTACAACATGGATGAATCTTGAGGATATCATGCAAAGTGAAATAAGCCAGTCACAAAAAGACAGATACTGGTTCTACTTAGTACCTAGAGTAATCAAATTCTTAGGGACAGAAAGTGGAATGGTGGTTGCCAGAGGCTAAGGAAGGGAGAAAGAGGAATTATTGATTAATAAAGTTTTAAGTTTTATAAGATGAAAGGAGTTCTAGAGATGGATAGTGGTGATGGTTGCACAATAATGTGAATTTATTCAATGCCACTGAATTGGACTCTTCAAATGATAAGAGGGGAGGGGTGTTGGGGCTGAGTAAAAAGGGTGAAGGAACAAGATGTACAAATTGGTAGTTTCAGAGCAGTTAGGGATGTAAAGCACAGCATAGGAAATATAGTCAATAATATTATAATAACCAAGTACAGTGCCGGGTGGGTACTGGACATATTGGGAAATCACTTTGTAGAGTATATGACTGTCTAACAGTGTACTGTACACCTGAAACTAAAGCAAAACAATGTTGAATATAAACTGTAACTGAAAAATAAAATAAAGAAAAATGGTTAAGGTGTTAAATTTTGTTATGCATCTTTTTTCACAGTTAATAATTTTAAAGCCCTGGATGGTGTTCTCAGTGGTTAGAGCATCGCCCTGAGGACTGAAGGGTTGCAGGTTCGATCCCTGGCCCCAGTTGGGAGTGTGTGGGAGGCAACCGATCGATTTGTCTCTCACATGGATATTCCTCTCTCCCTCTCTCTCCCCTCCCTCCCTTCCACTTTCTCTAAAAATCAATGGAAAAAAATATCCTTGGGTGAGGATTAACAAACAAAAATTATAATACTGATTTTAAAGAAATCTTCTTGATCAAAACTTATTCCTCCTATGTCCCATTTTCTTGTAGCTCTTCACTCCCTAATATGTAAATAATTAATTGGTTTTAATCCCCCCATGGTCATTGTAGTTGTGGGATTTCACATTGTGTCAGGTAGTGTGTGTGTGTGTGTGTGTGTGTGTGTGTGTGGTGAATTTTAAACAAAATTCCCCATACTCTAGCCTATGTCCACATAAGGCTGGCCCTGACTGGTTTAAATCTTTCTCACAAGAAGGCATATCTAGGCGTGTTAGCCAGAGAGTAAACAGGAAGAAATCACTGCTTTTGTTTTTCAAACAATAAAGCGGCGAAGTGGCTGCTTCCACCTGCCCCGTCAGCCTCCTGGCTCTGAGGTGACTGTCGGGCGCTGTGTCCTCAGGCGGCTGGTGCCCGGCCCAGTCACAGACGCCAGCCCAAGCCCTCGGCACTGTGTCCAGCATGGCCCTGACAGGCGATGGGAGGGACTTATCTGATCTCCTTTTGCCCTTGTTGGGACTTGCAGCTCTTCCCTCCTATCTGGTGCACTACATAAATATGCCTGCGGGTTGTAAAGCTCAGGTAAAGTCCAAATTCCAGGGCAGCAAGCACAGTTACTACTAAATACCTGTCTTGGCAGAAGGATCGGTTTATGGTTCCTACTTCAAGAAATACTTAAAATATTCTGGCATCTCTGAAGTAACCTTTTTGGTTGAGGCGCTCATTACCCCCCTTTTTCCTGGTTTATTTTAGATGCTTTCCAACTCCAGGCTCACTCACCCTCCAAAAGCTGGTGGGAAAGGCCCCGTCCAGGAGTTACCTAATGCTATAGGATAAAGTGCAGTGTCCAACTTCCTTGCGTGGCATGACGTCAACGTTCCTTTACGTTCTGTCTCTCCACACTCGCTCCCTTCCCGCTCTCAGCCACTCAGCATTACTCACTGTTTCTTAATCACCCCTGCTCTTCCCACGTCTTGGGACACCACGTTCCTTCGGAGCCTGGAATGCGCGTCCTAGACTTTGCAATCTGGTGAATTTCTGCTCATTCATCCTTCAAGATCCATCCCGAAGGCCACGCCTTCTGTGAAGGCTCCGTGGATTCTCGCCGGAGCTCTTCCTCGGAGCCCACCCTGGGCTGGGTGCTCTTCCACCACAGTACACTGACCCTTCCCGGAAAGGTGGGACCCTGCCCTTTCCTAAAGGCCTGCCCCCGACTAACATCAGCCCCCCCTACCCCCCAGGATGGGACTGAGAAGTGCCCCACCCTGCAGCACTGCTGCTCCACCTGCAGTGCCCACTGCTGACCTGCCCATCCCCGCCCGCCTCACCCCTTCCTCGGTGACTCACCATGCCTCACTCCCGGGCCTTACCCAGTTTGTGCCCTTGTATTATTCAGGGACCAGGACGTCTCCCTCACCGAGTCATAAACGCTGGGGAGAGCAGGAACCATGCCTCACACTTCTAGATCCCCCACCATTTCTGGCTTAAGACTTTGCACTTGGCAGAAGCTAGATTTGTCAGATAAGTAAACAGACATGTCCGCCTGGTGTTTGTGGGCATGATGGAGGAGGCAGGGGCCGGCGGGGAGTTTTAGAGAGCAGAGAAACTTGAGGTAAGTGGCACGTAACTCCCCACCTCCGCTGAGGATGAAAGCGGCTGAGGCTCCGGGGCAGTCGGGGTGGGGGTAGGGGGGCGCGGGTGGAGCACTGGGAGGGGAAGGAGCACAGGAAGGAGGGACCAAGGCAAGGACACCGCTAGGGAAAGCAAAGGGGAGGCGGTGGCTGGCGAGGGTAACAGAGACATCGGATATCTTCAACTGTCTGCCAACTCAATGGCTGGAATCAGTGACACCGATAATGAAAAACACCCAAAATGTGAACAGCAGCTGTCTCTGGGTTGTCAAATTACAGTCAATTTATTGTGGGATCCCCCCCTGTTTTTCTCTAAAACTCAACTGCCATCCTCGCTAGAAACAATATGGATGCACACCGACTTTTTTTAAACAAAAACTGTATTTTAAAAGCCACAACATACTTTACCTCGAGAGTCCCAGTCGATGTGCGTAACGTAACTAGAAGCACCTTTGCAGATGCCGACCCGTTTGCTTGTAAGCACGTTATAAATATCCACGAAGTTATCGTGGGAGGCCACGGCAAGGTATTTTCCTGTATCTGTACAGAAGAAGGTGCTGTTACTATCAAAACATTGTACGTAAGACTTGGCTTCTGTGAACGTAGCGTTTTAGAACGGGTAACTGTCAAGGAAATCATGAAAACAGTCCACTGTTGTAACTTTTTGTCCCAATGCATTTTCGAAAGTTTTTGCCGCCATCTTTACCTTTTGAAAATTTAATATCAGAGATCATTTCTTTTCTGTGGTGGAAGGAGACCATGTCTTCAACCGTGTCAGCATTGACAACCAGGAAACTCCCATCATTCAGGCCGACCGCTAGGGCTTTCCCATCGGGGGAGAAGGCACAGCATCTTCCACCTGCAGACGGACTCACAGAACCACACGCGTTAGGCCTGACGTGACGACCAAACAACCGAGTGGGGAGGGGGCGGGATCGGCGTGTGTGCTGAGGCACGAACACGGGCTGTGTCTGTAGCATGGCTTGTGAGAAGAACTAAAACGTCATCATTTAATCATCTCTTCCCTCCAAACCCAAGGACAATGACCAACATGTTAAACACACATTTTCAATTTCTTTGAGGATATCCACTCATTTCTTGGTATCTGCATACCTGGGGTTTCCAAAGGGTTAATATAACCAGTCTCTATGCTGCCAAGAAAAGAGGTGGTACTTAAGAACAGACGTTCCATAATAAACTTTCTAGAGACTATTTTTTTAAATCAGGTTGTACATGTAAAACTTGCTTTAGAGAACCTTGTTCGGTTCTCTGATCCGTGGGGTCATGATGCCTCATTCCAGAGATGAAAGATTTTGTTCCTGCCTTTTCTGTCATGAGAAGGATGGAATGTGGACAACATTCTCTCAAGAGGCATCTGTAAAACTAACCATGGCTGATGCTGCCACATGAGCAATGCTTTCTCCTGTTTTGTAGGGTCACAGGGAGACACGTATAATGAGGAGTATGGACTCTGGTGGGTATGTTTAATAGGAATCATAAGAATATGCCCTCCATTCTTATTTTGAAGACTTTGGTAAGCATGGCCCCAGGGATGGGACAGTCATGCGGCCTCGTGCTAAGGCAAGCATGTCAAACTCTCGGCCCACGGGCCACATGCCTCATTTAGTTGGCCCGTGTTAGCATTTGAGTTTGACATGCTTGTGCTAAGGCATTCCCTCTGAGCTTCCACGCACACTCCTCAGTCACAGCTCGTGGGATGATGAAAGCTATGCTCATGCCAACAACGGCACATCAGCTCACCAATTATATCTTCCTCCCTTCGCTTAGCAAACAGTTACTCACCTGCGGTGAGTCAGGGCTGGTGCTAGTGCAGAAAGAACAAGAAGCGGGCCCACCCTTGAGGAGATCACCAGACTGAGTTAACCATATACTTATCATCCAAAGCTGGACACTTCTGAGTGAAAGGGAGAGCTATTAATAATTACACCAGGACAACAGCTATAAACTGGGCTGAATGGTCGTCTTATCTAACATAAGTTAGCAACTGTCCTTTTGAACTGATTTCTAACTAGTGAATAAAGTCCACTGTCTGACACCCAAGCCACTCACAATGAGGACTTGGTCCATCGTTTCCCCAATATAAATCGGCGTCCAAATGAATCAATCCTGTGGTGGTAAAAGGCATGGGCTCTGGAGCCAGACCTGGGCTGGAGTCCTGGCTCCATTAACCAACGCCCAGGTGTGCAGTGGGAAGAGAGGAATAAGGCAGGAGGAGGCAGTGCATGCAGTGGCCACAGGTGTGCTCTCTGAAGCCCCATGGCCTGGGTTTCAATTCAGTTCCGTCACTTACAAGCTGTGGGACTTCCGGCAAATGACTTAAGCTCTCTGCGCCTCCGTTTCCTAATTCCTAAGTGGTAACAATAATGACCTTACTCAGTGGGTTCCCACCAAATGCAGAGTGCTAGCACAGTCACTGGCTCAGCAATATTAGCCACCATCATCGTTGTTACTACTGACACCTTCATTTTCTCCTAGAATACACTCCCCATGTCTCACTGCTTATAAAACAGACCCCAATGGCATCCTTTCCTGTCTCAATGCTCAGAAATCCTTTGGGCCTCAGCTCTCTTTTTCTTCCATGATGAAGCCGACCCTGGCAGCAGGCCTTCCTCTGTGCCTCCTGGTACCTGGTTTGTGCCAGATTATCTTTGGTTGCCCCTCCACACCCACTCTCCACCCTCTTCAGTGCCTGGAGCTGGCCTATACAGAGGGCATCAATGGGCCTTCTTGACCTCTGGCTTCTGATTGGGTTTGGCCAAGGGGGAGCATAGGCAGGAAACAAAAGAGGAAGGGAGGGAGGGAGGGAGGGAGGGAGGGAGGGAGGATTCCCTTGGCTGCCTCCCTGGGGTCACTGCATGTGGCTGAATCTCGGCTGATGGTCACAGCTGCTGTCAGGCTGCATCTCACACAGCTCTCACTTTCAAGGTTCCGGCGATCGCTCCCTCCTCTTGCCCTTTCAGGCCCAGGGCTGGTAAAGGTACCAGCTGCTAATAGCTGCACAGGGCTGCACTATCCCTACCCACCCCTTTACAAACAGTCTTGTTTTTAGGCTCTCCTCACATTACCCAATTTGAATGGACCATCTGTTGCTGGGACTCTGCTCAAATCTTGTCCATCTCTGACACCAGAGATGGGACCATTCATCTTGGATCCTCCGTGCCTGACACACAGAAGCTACTAAGTAAGTATTTGCTGCATTTGTACTTGGTATGCCTCTTAGTTCTAGTGCATATAGGTGTTCAATACATATAATATTTACTCATTTCTTGAGTATTACTTGAGTAATATTAAGTATTACTTTTTGTTTAGCAGATTGTCATTTTTCAGTAATAAAACCAGTTCTGGAGATGGTTAGACATACAATTAAACAGCACGTTTTACAAGCGGATGTGTTTCAGCTGACGCACACAGCTCTCGAAGAGAAGAGGAAGGACATGTTGCCCCCAGGTGGCAAATGCCTGGGAAGTGCAAGGAAAAGCAAGTGAGTAACAGAGCTGGGCAGCGACAGATCAGGCCAGCCTCCGGGAACAATGTGAAGCCTGCGGAAGTATGACTGCAGCAACAAACACTGAATTCCCTTTGCCTGACACACTAGGGGGCATCCAACAGGTGCTGCAGTGAATATCAGTTGAATGAACGAATGAACCCAACCCGTTCTGTTCTTTGTAAATACTCTTGCAGACGTGTAAGGCGATGTCATGTACCTTTTTTGAGTTTCCGTACCGCCAGCATGCGGTGCTGGGAGGATAATTCCCAGATGCGCAGGGTTTTATCATCGCTCACGGTTGCACAGATGGGCAGGAGAGGGTGAGCTGCCAGCCCCCACACTTCTCCCTCCATGTGCCCCTGTGGAGAGGAAATGGGACAACAACTCGGTCTGTGTGTCTTGGCTCGCTCTTTGGCAGCCTCGTGCTGCATATGCAGCCCAAGCGTCTTCCAAACAGGTTCAAGTACAAATAAACACAGTTAAAGCTTCCTGGAGCCAAAATGATTGCAGTGAATACGCTTTTCACTTGAACTTGAATCTAAAGCTGGGCTGACATGATGCTAAAGCATTCCTTTGGGAAGCACAAGAGGGATTTGTCGCTTATAAATTTTGTTTTATATGATGCCAAACATCTTTTCATTTAGAAACATCTGGGTGAATAATGAAGTGCCTTCATTGTAATCTGTTGTTTGACATCAGATAAGCACAAAAAATATATATCTCCTTATAAGACACAATTTATTGATCACAATAACACAATAAAACCAGATTCTAAAGGCGCAGGGACTACCTATCTTTGGCAGAGGAATTAGTCAGCAATATTCTTGTCCATTTATTTCCATTTTAGTCCTTTGAATGTACAGCATTTTGCAGAACAGAAATGAAGACAGTTAAATTTTTCACTTCAAGTGTCCTGGGTTCAACATTTGCTCACAAATTCGTCTATCCAATGGACTTTGGAAAACTGGGAGGTACGTCATAGGCTCCAGGCCAATTCCACATATCTATACTTTATCACAAACTTAGAATAATGACTGAGATAAAATAGTATCTCTATATATAAAAGGCTAGGTGTCCGTCTGTCCAACCGGTAGCTATGACACACACTGACCACCAGGGGGCAAATGCTCAATATAGGAGCTGCCATTTTAAAATAAATGGTACCATGGACTTGGCACCGACAAACCAATACTCAGCTTCCCCCAAGTGGGACACAGGCTCCACCACCACCCTGGCGCGACACCCCACCGAATCTCAGCCAATGCTGCCAAGTCCCTATGGCACAAAATGCGGCCCATAGCCCAGCCGAGCCCGGAAATGGTCGCTGTGGGTGCTGGGTAATGACCTCACGTAGTAACGCCCAGCTTCATCTCCCTAGTGACTAGCCTCCTTGGAGTTTCTTCAGCCCAGAAACCCAACTTGCTTTATAGCCAGGTGCAAACATTTTACAGTTTAACCCTGTGGTTGGCAAACTGTGGCTCGCGAGCCACATGCAGCTCTTTGGCCCCTTGAGTGTGGCTCTTAGGCCAGCTTAGGAGTACTCTAATTAAGTTAATAACAATGTACCTACCTATATAGTTTAAGTTTAAACTATTTGGCTCTCAAAAGAAATTTCAATCGTTGTACTGTTGATATTTGGCTCTGTTGACTAATGAGTTTGCCGACCACTGGTTTAACCAAATGTTTGTGAAGCATTTTCATGTGCCTCATCTCATTTGATCCTCACAGAAGTCCTGGAGTAGGTAGATAGGAGACTTGGTAGAATCCTATTTTCTTTTCATTAGCAAAACACGAATAGCGATATTAAACTACTTCTTCGAATTAATTTCCTTTCAATGTGCACGAATCTGTGCACCAGGACACTAGTTTAAAAATAATTAGGGAGAAAACAAATCCTATTCCTATAATTTGACTCTCAGTAAAGCCATGTAAACAGATTAGTGTATGGGGCAATAAGACAGAGCAGATTGTTAACTCAATTTCTACTTTTAGTGGCTAATTATAAAAAGGCTCTGCTCAGTGACAAGAAAAGAAAGACCATAGACAGGCGCCTGGAAAGTGTCTGGAGTTGGAATGCTTTGGGGAAGAGGTGGCTTTCCAGAGGAGAAATCGGATGATTATGGTTTGACTGGGAAGCTGTTTGAGCAAAACAGTAATTTGGCAGAAGACACAGAGTTCCAAATTCAGGTGACATTCGAATACCTGTGGAGGGCTGAAGGGTGCAAATGTTAATTTATTGCATTTGGAGCATCCTATATCCTAGTTTTCTTCCCTTCAGAAGCCTCCCACCTCCAAGATCATAGTCAGAGGATGGTTCTGGCATCGACCCCCGCTTGCCCCCAGCCTGCAGCTGCTTGGAGCTCTTTTACGGGCCAAGGCCCTTTGCTCATTTTGCTTGAGGACAGGCTTGTGGTGCTCCGAGGCCCTTTCAAACCACTGCTTCATATATTGACTTAAAAATTGTATTTCCTTAATCTAGTATGCTTCTATTAACTCCTGTCTAACATGGCCATGGACAGTGAGCGAGGCAGGCTGGGAGCACCTCGAGTGGCACAAGGAAATGAGCTTGGGATCTTACTTACCTACTGTGCCTCCCAGCTGCACGACTGAGATGACTATATTCAAAGTGCACACAATGGAAATGGTCAGAAATCACCTCATGTCACGTCTCTCTTCCCCCAACATAGCTTTCCTTCTCTTAAAAATAAGCAATGTATTCTGAATGACACTGGATTGCCATGCTATTGAACTTGGAAAAGCGGACCTGCAATCTTCCCACAGCAGGCTAGCTGATGGTCCTAATCGCGCTGCCTCTCCTGTCCCTGAGCTTTCCCTCAGTGTCTGTCTTCTCAGAATGGGTCCAAGAGCCTGGGAACAGGAGGCCCTACGCTCTGTGCACAGCACAGGGCAAATCTCGGCAGGAGCCCAACAACGTTGACTGAATTCAACACTGAGTTCTACCTAGGAGGAAACGGCACAGGCCTGATAGGCCAGAGGAGGAAGAGATGCTGAGGAATAAGGAAATGAATGTTGCACATGGAAGAAGAGATGGTTCTACCAGCTCCACAGCTCAGGGCTGTGTTCCAACGTCTCCACGCGGAGACACAGAGAGAACAGCCTGGTGCAGTGACAAAGAAAGGGCTCTGGTGTCTGACAAATTTTGGGTTGAACCCCAGCTCTGCAATTCTTACTGGGCTTTGGGTCCGTCATCAATAAAACAATTTCAACAGAGCCAATCTGTTGTGGAGATGAGAGAGATGTTGCATTGCTGGACACATAGGAGGTGCTCAGTAAGTGGTACCTGTGGTTATTTATACAATTAGAATGATAGAAATATTTTAAAAAGTAGTGCAGAAAACAAAAAAGTAAAAAGCTTTTATTGTCGAGTTTAAAACATATTTAAACAACTATAACACAATACTTAAGAGTTTAAAGTTGGAAAACTTAGAGTTTAAGTCTTACAGCACTGTTGAAGTCATATTATGGTAAAAACTTTATAAAATATTAAGCAATATAGCATGTATGAAAACAATTTAAAGTCTCAAACATGGGCATTAAGAAAATCAATAATGAACTAAGAAGACTTTAAGTTGTTTACATTGAAACAAACACTTGCTTTTCAATAAAATTAAGTAAGAAGTCATAGCCAGAAAGAAAAAGAAATGAGTTTGGCAAGAAACAACAAAAATGCGAGCAGTTGAGAGAACAAGACAGTCACTCCCAGGACACATCTCAACCCTGCTGCCTGGCACAGTCAGCTATAGAGCTTTGGAGGTTTGTTTTTAACACAATTTTTTAAAACACAGATTCTTATTCAGGACACCCAGAGAAGGACGTGAGCACCTGCATTTCTGAAACCTCTCGGTGATCTGTGTGCAGACCTGTTCCCAGGGGGAAGTCAACCAGAGGACCCTTCTCAGTGGGGTTTTGGGACTCATCCCTAATAAAGCAAGCCCACAGGCATGGGCCAGGGCAGGGGGAGGAGGCAAAGCTCCTCTACTGGACCCACAGAAGTGCTCAGTGCTCATTCTTCCACTCCACCTTCTGAACACACATGCTCTCCCTCCCGTGCCTCTTCCATCTATAAATCAGGTCCATCCATCACCAAATTGGGTAGGACTACCTACCTACTCACCCCCACATACTACTACCCACTCAGGTGAGACTGTATCATTTCTTTGATCTTTGATATTTATTTTAATCATATTTTACCTAAATACAATTCTTGAGGGCGGGTAAGGAGTATGTAGTGTGTTTCTGTGAATCAAGGCTGAGGCTAAAGTGAGGCACAAAATCTAAAGAGGTGATGATATGTTTGATGTGTGTGGAGCAGAGAATGTCTTGTTAGTTTTACAGATTGACAGACTCAGAGAAAATACCCCGACGGAGCCTTAGGCACGCCTGGAATAGATTTAGATGATGAGATTGTGGACTTTGAGCAGACACTGCAAATAGATAAGGCTCTTGGAGACCTTGGGAGGAGGGAATGGATTTTGAATGCATGGGAATATGAAAAATTGGTGGCCAGAGGAGGGTTGTGATGGACTCTTGAGGTGACTCTCAAGATGCTCATGATTTTCACACTCTTTATATAATCACCCCCCTTTGAGTATGGCATAACCTGTGGCTTATTTTCAATAAAAATATATGGCAAAGGTGATGGATGTTTATGACTACATGTATGTGATGATAGGATTATGTCACATAAGACTGCAGTGCCTATTTTTCTCTCTCCCTTGCTGGCTTTGAGGAAGTAAGGGGCCACGATGGAGAACCCCATGTGGCAAGGAACTGTGAGCAGCAGCTAAAAGCTGAAGGTGGCCTCTGGCCAACAGCCACCAAGGAATCTACAACCACAAGGAACTGAATGAATTCTGCCAACAACCTGAGTGACCTCAAAAGAAGATCCTCCCTCAGTTGAGCCTCAGATGAGACTGCAGCCCTGAATCTCCCTGCAGCCTTGTGAAACCTTTAGTAGAGGAACCAGTTAAGCCATGCTCAGACTCCTGACCCACAGAAATGATAAGATAATAAATGTGTGCTGTTTTAAAAGCTACTGTTTAAATTTTGCACATTAAGACCTCCCCTCCCACACCTCATCCCAGGTCTGGCTCTGGTGTGAACTGTGGTTTAGAATATGTACAAACATGGTACCTGAACAAGCAGTGTCATTGGGCCGCTTTTGTCAATTTCCAGGATCTCTCCATTTTTGGTTCCCACCAGGATATGTCCATGTCCCAAAGTGATGGCACGAATGGAAGGATTATCTTCCAAAAGCAATCCTGAGGGGAGGAAATGTATTTAATAGAGCAAAAAATAAAAAGGTTATTACATAAATTCTATTTCGTATAGTTCCAAAACTAGACAATCATCCTTGACATTTCTGCCAGGGGCTTAGAGCTCTCAATGTAAAAGAAAAAGAATTGATTTGATCATGGTTTTCCAAGAACCTTAGTACTACCGTCTCCATCCCTATGAACAGAAAGGTTTCTACTGCATATTTGGGCGTGGCACCTTTAGAGCTAGTCGACAATGCTGCTCTTTTAATGGCGTAAGTCTTCAAGCATCTTTCAAACATATCATCCCAGAGCTCCACAATGCCGTCCTTTCCACCTGTTACAAAACCCTGTGAAGGCACACACGGGAAGAATTACATACACATTGAAATGAGCAGTTGCCCACCCAGCCCCAACAGGAGTCGCCGTGGGTAAAGCAGCTTTGTGTGTGTTTTCTTCTTAAGTAGAGGGGACTGAAAAGTCTGACAAGATGTAATAGCAATATGATATCTTCTGGAAGCATCTCTCCCCTACTTCTCTAGCAGGATCAAGGACATTCTCAGTGTCCACTGCACTTCCTCCAGGCCTTAGGCTGGCTCTTGGTGCACCGGGCCATGGCCATTCCTGTGCCCAGCCCCCTGACTAGAGAGTGGGTTCCTACAGAACAGGACCAGCCTCAAAGTCTGGCAGTTTCTGGTATCTCCTATACTCCTCCTGAATGAATGTGAATTAACATCACAATGAAATGATTGTTAAATATTTTTAAATTAAATAATTACTCCTAGGTGAAAACATCCTTATTTCTTATTAAGAGTGAATTAGGCACTTCATATAACAAAATGGTCCTGCTAATTTGTTCAAAAGACATCAATTTCTACAATAATCAAAATCTGGATTAATTTTTACAAAACCTGGAAAGTAAAAAGCTTAACATATTGGATATATTTTAATGAACAGTGATCTTTATTCTTGTTCTAAATTTATGATTTCTTGGCCTTACCACTTTTCCTTCCTGGCAACTTATCACATATACCAACTGTTCTTGGAAAAGTCGTCTTCTTTTTTTTAAGAAAAATACTGAGTAACTCATTCTGTTTTCTCAGAAACTTTTAATTTACTGCATTTTAATGATGTTTACAAGGAAAAATGTTTTTTAGTTTATTACATTAAATATTCTATTCTTACTATAGATTTTGCACCCAGGGAGATTCAATCCCCAAATTAAATTTAAATGCAGTATATTATACTGTGATATCCTCATCTTTCTCCATGATTTGTCAGCTTAAGTTACCAAGCAATAAAAAGTTTAAACACATTGTATCACATCAATTTCTGCATTCTGCTTTCATCCCTTCTAACATTTGCAGTTTGCGGTTTAACCAAAAACAAGTTTGCTAGTTAAAAAAAAAAAAAAAGCTTAACGACTAAAACAACCATCTAGGTTTGCATAAGCACACTTTATGTTAGTACAACTCTGAGCAGGGACAAAATCACCTAATGACTCACCGTACATGACTGTGTATGTGTATGTGTATGTTGTATATTCTACTGGTTTTATTTCTTTGGAAAATCCTAAAGCAGCTGGTTAAAGACTTCACTCTAACACTCTTGTTAAAGCTGTTAACAAGATGTTAGAGTGCAGGAAGAAACTGGTTATCAACATCACTTTTGTTGGGTGGAACAATAATCTAACCACTTGGTACTTCTGGGTCTCTGCTCTCTATGCCACCGAGGAGAAGAGAATGCTGAAATATTTCTCAAGTCTCTTCTCCTACTCTGTGTTTACATTTATCCCACCACTAATTCTTAAGGAGCTTTAGGAATGAGAGCCAGGAAGAACAAGTGTGAAAAAAAGTGGGGAGAAATTGCATATAAAAATAATTACAAATGGAAGAGAAAATACAAACTATTTGCACTCCCTGCCTTCTCTTGACTGGAGGTTCATTACAATGACTTCCTAATTCAGACAGTTCTGTTTTTAGACACAGGATTCTCTTGGTGTCTACTTTCCTAAGACTAACTGACAATTTTAGAAAGCCGAGGAGGAAAATGAATGCTGATAAAGAAACCATACCTTATCCAATGCATACATAGCAAACACGGGCCCGTCATGAGCCTTCACCGTCTTCAGGAGTTGAATGTCTTTCCAAATGAAAATATCTCCTGTAGCTGCTCCTGAGAAGACTAGGTCTTCCATCCGCCCATAAGAAACACACATCATTGTTTCCAGTTTTCCGACACTTCCAAAGATTCCCCTTTTAGAGGTGAAACCCCCACCTGGAGTGGACCAAGAGTATTTATTACGTGGTTTTATTTTTAAGCGACACCTTCTATGAATGTGTAGAATGACTACCTTCAATGGAAAGCCCAGTGTGTCATTATGTGTATACACAGAGCTGTATGAAAACAGCATGAAATAGCATAGACAAAAATATAAGGGGGTTTTCATTCACTCAGGCATTTATTGAGTCCCTACTTTGTGGTAGGCTCGGTGGTCAAGGCTGGGGTAGAAAGATGAAGAGAGAGTTCCTGCCTTCAAGGAACTTAGGGTCTGGCTGGAGAGAGGACTTGATAATCATACGCATCTCAAACAAGAGATCGTCCAACCAAGGTTCAGTGCTAGGTCTGGGACAGCCAGAGGAAGGAGTGACTGGGTGCCTGGGGGAGATGGGACCATCTTCCTGAAGGCTGAGCAAAAAGAACAGACACAGCGCCAGCTGTGAATGTGAAATGTAAACATGTTATATATGTTTTGCCTCAGTTTTTATCACAGCAGCTTTGGGGTGAGAAAAATGAATCACTGTGTAGGAGAAGGTACATCAGATTCGTCCCTTGGATGTTCTCATTTCCCTGCACTTCCTGACTGGCACAGAGAAACACAGACTCACTCCAGACAACGCCACGCAGGCTGGCTCTCCCGACATGCTAGTGCCAGCATCCTTTCTTGAAAAATGGAAGCATGGGAACAGCAGCTTTTTTATGCTATGACCAGTATAACATTGGGCTTGGTATTAAAGCTGATACTAAGCGTTCAGAAGCAATTTTAGTAACAGGTATGACTTATTTAGTGAGAAGAATAAGATATCAGTATATGTTTTATCATGTTTATTTACTCATCACTTATTACCAATATTATAATCCACAAATATTTATTTTGACTACTTACTGGGTATAGTGTCAGGATTTAATTCATTCTTTGAATTCAGTGATAAAGGAACCCTCCCTGAAAACTGTATTCACCCAACCAAGGTGTGATTATTTTACTTCCTGCGCAGTAGTCCAACATCATGACTGCTTTCAGATCAGAGGGATACAGAGAATTATTTTCACAGCAGAACATGTTCCAAAGCTTTCTAGATATTGATGAATATGCATAGCATCATATAGAGTGCTTTAAGTTTCACAGCTTAGACATTAAGCAGTCCAAAGTGAATTTGGGAGAGAATATCTTTCAGGAACACTTTAATTTTAGGCTGCAGAGACATGGTCATGGTCTTCTCCAGCTCTCAACCACATAAATGATAAACCCAAACAGCGTTACCTGCTTGTTGCCAGAATTTGATGTGCTTTATCCCAACTGTAACCAGTCTGTCAACATGGTGTGGGTTACACTTTACCACAAATATCTTATCTTTATGTCCTCTGTAAGAGATAAATAAGAAAAAAATTCTAATTTTGATGGCAGCAATGATATCGAGTTTTAATAAAAGCATGCATTTGGTCTAACTGTCATTAAGCATATGTAATAGGACAACTAAATTAGAAGATGACTTAAATTAGACAGAGTCGACATTAAAATAAGATTTCTTTGCATGTTTGAGCCCTTTATTCTCACCTTAATATTGCTACCAAAGTCTAGTTAATTATACTTTAAACAAATTAATGAAATATCTAAAATAGATCAGAATGTCTCTGTAAGATAAAATTAATGTCGTTGCCATAGGATTGTGAATAATTCTTGGGTTATGGAGGTCTGATACAGTAGGAGGGAGAAGACACTGCAATAGCATTAATGAGGAGCTTCCAGTGTAATATTCTTACTGTGGAAATCATAACTTTGGGTTTAACAGAGTTAGTTTCACCTAGCAATGTACTCACTGGAAATCCAAGCCCTGGCTCACATCCATGGAGAGAGAATGGATGTTATCTATTGATTCAAGGAACGTTCAGATGCTATGCATTCAGAAAGTTAGGTTTATAACCAAAAGGCAGAATATGAAAGTGAGAACTGGTTCTAGACTGGAGCGACAGACCTGGCATGCCACAGTGCCAGGGACATTTCTGCCTTAGAGTACAGTCCTCACATTAGACTCTAAGGACTTCCTGGTCTTAATGCACTACTTGATGGTCTTCTATGGGATATCCCAGTGGTCGGCAAACCGCGGCTCGTGAGCCACATGTGGCTCTTTGGCCCCTTGAGTGTGGCTCTTCCACAAAATACCACGTGCGGGCGCGCATGTACAGTGTGATTGAAACTTCGTGGCCCATGCGCAGAAGTCGGTTTTTGGCCTGGGCGAGTCTATTTTGAAGAAGTGGCGTTAGAACACTCAAGGGGCCAAAGAGCCGCATGTGGCTCGCGAGCCACGGTTTGCCGACCACTGGGATATCCTATATAATAAAAGGCTAATATGCAAATCGACTGAATGGTGGAAGGACCAGTCACTATGATGCGCACTGACCACCAGGGGGCAGACTCTCATTGCAGGAGCTGCCCCCTGGTGGTCAGTGCGCTCCCACAGGGGGAGTGCTGCTCAGCCAGAAGCCGGGCTCATGGCTGCTGAGAGCAGCAGCAGTGGTGGGAGCCTCTCCTGTCTCCACGACAGCGCTAAGGATGTCCACCTGCTGGCTTAGGCCTGCTCCCTGGGGACTAAGCTGGCAGTCGGACATCCCCTGAGGGCTCCCGGACTGCGAGAGGGTGCAGGCTGGACTGAGGGAACGCCCCCCCTTGAGTGCACGAATTTCATGCCCCAGGCGTCTAGTTAGGACATATATTTCATAATGTAAGAGAAATGCAATTAACAAAAAGAACATGACTGACCAATCTCCCTTATGAATATAGACAAAAAAATCTTAAATAAAATATTAGCAAAGAGAATCCAATAACATATTAAAGATAATACATTGTGACCAAATGCAAATTGGTTCATTATTAAAGAATCAAATAGTACAATTCATCATATTAACATATATAAGAAGAAGATTTATGTTATAGTCACAGATGCTGAAAAGATATTGGACAAAAATCTAACAGTCATTTGTGGTTTAAAAAACACTTGTCACGGGGCGTGGGGGGGGGAGCAATGGTGGGATAAGGACATATATGTAATACCTTTAACACGTTAAGCGCCCAGCCTGTTTTGTCTTCCGGACGGAAAGTATAGTGTCAGTCACCAATGACTGACTGGGCGCTTAACGTGTTAATCAATAAAGAAAAAAATAAATTAAAAAAAAACACTTGTCACTCAATGAAGTAGAAATCAATGGATGCTTCTGACTTTTCTATTTCCCCGCACTCCTTGACTCTCACTGAGAAACCCATGTTCATTCAAGACCAACTGTACACAGGCTGACTCTCCAGCAACGCTGTGCCCTTGCCTTACCCTTTTTAAAAACCAAAAGTGCTGAAACAGTAACTTATTCCTGGTGTGTGTGTGTGTGTGTGTGTGAACTCAAAATCAGATTCTTACTTAACAGTATTCCCAATAAAGTCAAGAACAAGGCTATTATTAACACTTCCATTTAACACTGTATTGAATATATTAACTAATACAGTTAGACAAGATTTCAAATATTAAAGGCACAAGAACTGGAATGGAAAAGGTAAAACTTTATTTTAGCAGAAGATATATTTATATGTCTAGAAAATTCACAAGGAGATAAGGTAAAACAACTACAAACAAGAGAATTTAGTAAAGTTGCAGTATAAACTCATAGAGAGCAGGCGGACAGCTCTGCTGTGGGGAGTGAGCAAAAAAGGAAAAAAGAGAGAACGCATGGACATGGGCAACAGTGTGGTGATTGCCAGGGTGAGCGGTGGGTGGAGGTGGAAGAGGGGACTCCGATAAAAACAGCACTGGATGTTTGTATTTAATCTGGAGTTAGATACCTTGACTTTTAAAGTTATTATGAAAGAATAAACCAACAGGAATGGCCAGATAAAGTCTGAAAAAGAGCAAAGTGGGAAGTATAACTCTCTTAGACATTAAGTCTAGAAGCCTTCATAACTAAAACAGTGTGGTACTGGTGCATGAGTTGACCGACACATCCATGACAAAATAGAAAATCTAGAAGAAGACCCAAAAGAATATTGAAATCTGGTATATAATGAAGACAGGGTCTCAAATCAATAAGGGAAAAGAGGAACTTTTAAAACAGATGGTGTTTGTCACCAAATGCTCGTGAAGATGTAGAGCAACAGGAACTTGATGCATTGCTGATGGAAATGCAAAATGGTTCAGCCACTTTGGAAGACAGTTTAGTGCTTCCTCACAAAACTAAACATGCTCAACATAAGATCCAGCAATCGTGTTCCTGGGTATTTACCCAAGAAGTGAAGAACTTGCATCCACACAAAAACCTGCATGTGAATGTTTATAGTGACTTTAATCATAAACTGTCAAAACTTAGAAGCAACCAGGACGTACTTCAGTACGTGAATATATAAACAAACTGTGGTACATCCAGACAATGGAATATTATTCAGTGCTAAAAAGAAATGAGCTATCAAGCCATGAAAAGACATGGAGGAATCTTAAGTGAATACTACTAAGTGAAAAAAAGCTAATCTGGAAAAGCTACACACTGTATGCTTCCAATTATATGACACTCTGGAAAGGCAAAACTCGGGAGATAGTAAGAGGATTGCTGGATGCCAGGATAGAGTGACAGGAGGGATGAACAGGCAGAACACAAAGGATTTTTATTTTAATTTTTTTTCACAAAGGACTTTTAGAACTCTGAAACAACTCAGTAAGATACTATAATGTGGATATGTCAATATACATTTATTAAACCTCAAAGACTGTACAAGGCCAAGAGTGAACCCTAAAGAAAACTATGGGTGTTAGGTGATAGAGTGTCAATCTATTGTCATGAATGTACCACTCTGGTGGTGGGAATATGGAGGTGGCTGTGCATGGGGGCGGGGGGAGTAGGGGAGATATAGGAAGGCTACTTTCTGCTCAATTTTGCTCTGAACTTAAAGGTCTATTTAAAAGGGAAAAGAAAAATGATATTTGGAACACATCGACAGCCATATGGAAAAAGGATAAAATTGGATCTGTTCTTTATAACATACTAGGATAAATTCCCAAATTGTTTAGAGATCTAAATGCAAAGAAGAAGCTATAGCAATGAGAAGAAATTATGAGTGATTTCCTTTTAACCAGAGAATGGGGAATACACTCCTAAGTATGACTCAAAATCTTGAAACATTAAAAAAATAATTGGAATTTTTGACCGCATTAAAATAAAAACCTTTAGCATGGCAAAAAGCACCATAGCAAACTCAAAAGACAAATGATAAACTGGGAAAAATATCTGCAAATTATAGACAAAGGACAAGTAACCCTAATATATAAAGAACTACTTTCTGTGTGAATTTTATTTTGTGAATGGTGCATGAGGAAAAATTCTTATTTATAGAAGAACTCTAGCTAATATGAAGAATGACAGAATTAGAAAATTTTAATTTTAGACCCCCTAATCAAATAATCAAAACATTCCACAGTTGAAAATGGATGCTACAACCATTGGATAATATGTTGATGTGGAGCTTTATAATGGAAGGATCAGGCTGATGCTACTAGAAGCCACAGTTGAGCTGAGTGTTACTAAGCGTAGGACAACTAGACATTTCACCCAGTGGTGTACCACAGGGGTGTGCCCTGGGGGAGAGGAATTCCATCCCAGACATTGTTTAGAATGGCTGGTTCATGGGAATAATAAAACGCATACTGGCTTTTAGTTGGTTTTCTTCTTTTACTTTTTTCCTACAGATAATATAGCTCTATTGCTTGCACCCGGGAAGTACTACTCCCAATGCTTCCACCCTCGACTGTGCCACTGATTATGTTTCTTCAATGTGATGAAAAATGAAGTACCTATCTAGTGTTCTTGTCTAAAAAAAAAAAGTAGATGAAAATATTTGCAAATCATATATCAGATAGAGAACTTGTATCAGAATATATTTTAAAACTCCTACAACTCGATAATAAAAAACAAACCTCTATTGCCCGGCCGGTGTGGCTCCCTGGTTGAATGTTCCTATGAACCAGGAGGTCAGGGTTTGATTCCTGGTCAGGGCACATACCCAAGGTGTGGGCTGGATCCCCAGTAGGGAGTGTGTAGGAGGCAGCCGATCAATGATTCTCATCATTGATGTTTTTATCTCTCCCTCTTCCTTTCTGAAATCAATAAAAATTATTTTTTAAAAAAACCGATTAAAATGGGTAACATATCTAAATAGGCATTTCTACAAAGAAGATATGCAAATGGCCAGTAAGTACATGAAAAGATGTTCAACATCATTAGCTATTAGAAAATGAAAATCAAAGACATAATCAGATACCACTTCACACCCACTAGAATGGCTATAATAAAATGACAGACAACAATAAGTGTTGACAGTCTGTTAAAAAATGGAACCTTCACTCATTGTTGGTGGAGATGTAATATGGTTTGGCCACTTTGAGAAATATTTTGATGGTTCCTTAAAATGTTAAACATAAAACTACCAAATAATGCAGCAATTCCACTCCTAGCTATAAACCCAAGAGAAATTAAACATACATTTACTCAAAATCTTGTACACAAATGTTCACAGCAGCATCATTGCCAAAAGATGGAAACAATCCAAACATCCATCAGCTGAAGAATGGATAAATAAATGTGGCAGATCCACAGAATGAAATATTATTCAGCAATAAAAAGGAATGAGGTACTGATATATGCTATGATACAGATGAACCTTAAATATTACGCTATGTGAAAGAAGCCAGTCATGAAGGACCTCATATTGTCTGACTCTATTTACATGCAATGTCCAGAACACAAAAATCCAGAGAGATGGAAAATAGATTAATTAGTGCTAATGGGCGTGGGGCTTCTTTCTGGGGTGGTGCAAGTGCTCTGAAATTTGACAGTGGTAATGATCGCACAACTCTGTAAATGTGCTGAGAACCACTGAACTGTACACTTTAAATGGGAAAATTGTACGGTATGTGATTTATCAATAAAACTGTTGGGGGAAAAACAACATGAATCTAATGAAGGCTGTGGATCTAACTACCATTTTTAGGAAATGCAGGGAATGCCTGAAATGCTCCCAGGAAGAATCAGTCAAGCTTAGACTGTGAAACATTCCATAGGTCAAACGACCAGTTCCTCAACTGCATCCATGGCATGAAAAGGTGGGAGGGGAGCTGCTATAAAATAAAAATCTGAAAGAGGCCTAAGAGAGAGGAACCAAATGCAATGCCTGGGCCTTGTTTGAATGCAAATTTGAACAAATCAACTCTCATCTTTGAAACAGTCAGAAATGTTTGATTATGAATTTGGTAATAAAGAAATTACTATTGCTTTAGTTAGTTGTGATAATGAAATAGTGGTTTTAAAAAGTATCTTTTCCTCATAGAAAGTGGGCAGACAGCTCTGGGAGAAGGGCAGTTTGGGGGGGGTAGGAATTGAGCAACAACAACAGTTGGGGACATGGACAACAGTTCGTGATTGTGGGGGGTGGGGAGAAGGGTGGTGAGAGGAAGTGAAAGAGGGTATAGAGAGGGTGATGGAAAAATAAATAAATAAATAGATGTAAAATTAGCAAATAAAAGGTGTCTTTTCATGTAGAAATACCCAATAAAGTATATACAGGTCAAATGGCATGATGTCTTAAATTTTCTTTAAAATATTATAGCACAGCCTGGCCAGCGTGGCTCAGTGGTTGAGCATCAACCTATGAACCAGGAGGTCACGTTTCAATTCCCAGACAGGGCACATGCCCAGGTTGCAGGCTCAATCCCAAGTGTGGGGTGTGCAGGAGGCAGCCAATCAATGATGCTCTCTCATCATTGATGTTTCTATCTCTTCCTCTCCCTTCCTCTCTGAAATCAATAAAAATATATTTTTAAAAATACATTATAGCAAAAAAAGTAAAAGTAAAAAATGAGGGGAAAGAGATTTGTACCATTGGTAGGATGTTGTAGTTGGGTGAGAGTTCATGGAAGTTCATAATGCTCTATCCTCCACTTTCGTCTCACCTTGAAAACTTCCATCACAAAAATTTGAAAGAACAGATCAGAGCATCTCCATACCTATTATGTGGGCCCTGCTACAGTGAGAGCCAGGAATGAAGGAACTGCTTTTTGAACTTTGTCTTTGTTGCTTTGAAAGTCAAAAGTGAAGCATGAACACGAGGGACAGGATACATCACTGGATGTATTGGGAACAATTAGGACAGAGAGAAAAAAGCTTAGATAAAAGAGAAGAGAAAATGTGCTTAATACAAAGTGGAGAAATGAACCGGATCACCATAAAGGACGTTTAAGCATCCAAAGATTTCCTGGTTGGAAGAAAATCCCCACAGATCTAAATCATTAATATACATCTTAGAAGATGCTAGAGAAAACTGAAATGAAAATTGAGGGCAGATATATTTTTTAAATCACATTTCCTAGATAGAAAAAAAGAGCATTGTTTTGTTTGCTGGTGTCTGTACAATGTCAGACATTTAGATAGAAAAATCTGTTTTGAGAGCACTTTTTAGTTTCCATCTAGTTTCTTGGTATAGAACACACAGCAACGTAGCTAAAGTTCTAAACTGACCGATGATGGCATGTAAATATTTAATTAATGTCCACATCTAAATAAAGAACATTCATGGGGTACCCCTGCTGTGTGTGTTTTATTTTTCCTTTAGACACTCATTAAATTTGTAGGGAAGTTGCCTACAACTGTGTGTGTAAGAAAAACAAAGTGGAAAAGTTTCTGTTTGTAACCGAGAAAAGAATGCAGAAGACTGCTGTTCCAATACAGAGCAGTTCCTCATGCCTGGGTCATAAGTAATCCACCACAGAGGGCCACATGTTAACCTCTAGCCCAAGCACAGGGGAAGGAGGAAGGAAAGCACTTCTAGAAGCCAAGGGCAGCTGGCTGTACCTGGTGAGTTGCTTTCCAATCTTCTATTCCCAGCCCTTTCATTTGCATAAAGGTCTGGTCCTATGTGTGATTTTGCTTTCTCTTTCTTTGTAAAAGTAGCCCTTAACAGGAAGACTGAATGTTTGACTTATATTCCATGTCTAAAAAAAGATTTAAAATGGCGTACCACATAGAATAATATAGAGTAAGCCAGGTAACATAAATTAGAAGGCAGTGAGATGATATTTGAGTGAGTTAAAAAAAAAATGCAGTTGCAGAACAGTATGCATTCTATCCCAGATATGAATAAAAATGGATAGAAATACTAGAAGATATACTAAAGAATATGTGCTAAAATGGTAGCCATAGTTATGTCTGGGTAGTGGAATTATGGATAATTTTCATTTTCTTCTGGGTGCTTTTTTATGCTTTCTAATTTTCCTATTATTTTGAAAACAGAGAAAAGATTAATAAGTGTCATTTTAAAAAAGAGATACACATTTAAAAAGTGAGGAGAAAAGGTGTGGGTTTGCTGTGCAGGAGACTTTATCATATTCACTAAATGGAGGTAAGGGTAGGGGCCTAAATAGCTCAAACAACAAAGCTAATATAGAAATGCATGCTCTGAGACTCCACATCCCTGCTCTCTGTGGGCCTACATTGGTCCCTAAGCTTTCTACTAGCACAACTATTTCACATGAACAATGGCAATATTCTTGTTACACATCTTGAGAGCTGTACCTTTTGCCTAAGATCTCTGCTAAAACCTCTGAGATGAAGCATGTCAATAATAATTGAGAGCCAGGAATGAAGGAACTGCTTTTTGAACTTTCTCTTTGTTTCTTTGAAAGTTAATCAACGGCCCCCACAGTCAAGTCCCCAGTGCAATGAAAATCCAAACAAAGGGGCAGAGAAGCACCTGACTGTCTCATTATTCTGCTCTGACACTGATATTGGGCCATTTAACTACTGCCAACAGAGACCGGCCTTGGTTTTTAAGTGGGTTACTTATATATTAGACTAAAATTGCAACAACCTTCAAAAGGGGGAAAAGACTAAAAATTTAATTTGTAATGGAGATGATTAAAATCATTCATGAAAAGCAGCAAAAACCTTCAAGAAGATTGGATTAAGGCTCATCAAGATCTTGCAATAAAAACTCTACGAGCCAATTCTGAATTTTTCTAAGCCGATGAGAAGTAGATTCATTTAAACATTGGCACAACGGAGGGGTGGCTTCTGAGAGCGCAGTGCTGTGCGGGTGGGACACCGTAGCCCTGGGTGTGCCCTCATGGCTACTGACTATGCCCCTTCCCCTGGGGAATCTCACCTCCTGGGGGAGGGCGTGTTCTAGAACCACCACCCTGCCAGAAGCAGGTCATTGTGAAGCCTTGCTGGTGACGATAAGAGACACAGAGTGCAAAGTGAGGGGCCAGCCACTCTGAGACTAACCCAGTCTCTCCGGAGGACGCTGACTCCCGGATGCCAGGCGGTACCATCAATGGAGGATTACTTCTGTTTCTCTGTCCCTTCTTTCCTGCCTCTGGTGTTTTTTTTTTTTTAATTTTTATCAATTGAAGCACTCTAACTTAAGGCCAGAAATAAAATTTGTATATTTTCCTGGTTACTTAGCCTATAAATTTTATTCTCGTTAACATTATATAAATAAGCACTTATAGAAATATTCATTATTTATTTCTTTATAACCTGACACGCTTCCAAAGAATCTGAATGACCCCGGAACGTCCTTCTTGGAAAGAGCACTGGCTAACGTTACAATTGCCAAAATGCCCTCTGAGGGCAGTTCCGCGGTGTCCTGCTTTGGGGATGTGACATAAGGTTTGGGAGCAATTCCGAAAATAAACTGTGTCATTCACATCATGGTATTAAGTCGCGTTGTATTAGTTAAATTACATAGAATGCTATCTGCAATGCATACCAAGTCTATACTTTTTCACATTAATAAGTACCGCTTTCTTCCACTTCTATTAATGCCTCTGGCATACACTTGGCGAGCCACCCATCACCGCAGAGGGTTTTCAAGCAGGAAAATTGAACTTCTGGTTTGGAGGCAGGCATGCGCTTTGCTTGAAATTACCTACTAATGTGGATGGGATGTTATCAGACATATTAAGTTAGAATTCCATTCATTTGTCTTGGAGGAAAGCAGCGCTCTGAGTGGGCCTGCACCTGAGTGCCAGAGGGTGACACAGCAGCGAGGAACAGGACGACGAGAGACCACAGGAAAACCACGTGGGCAGGTGAATTTATGAGCGGCCGTTTGCTGCCAAGAGCACCATCTATTCAATAGCTGCCATTGGAAAAGCGTCTCCTTTTCTCCCAAGATGGACAGCTGGAGTCCTCAAGGCTCCGACTCCTCCTCTGAGTCTCCAGCAATTTACAAATCTCTCCATTCATTCAATCAAATTGCCAAAAAACTTTCCCCCCACTTAATATTGTGGAGGGAAATACCAATGTAGAAAGTAAGTACTGGGGTTCAAAGCTATTCATTCAAAAATGATTTCATATTGCAAAATAGGAAGTTGGTGAATGCAGGGAAGAACTAGGAGAGAGGCAAATGGATCACACGCCTTGGGCAACAAACTGTATTGCTGGGCCTTGGCTGCCAGCTATTTTGACTTCTGACCACGTTTGGCAAAGAGCTACGCCCCGTGTTAAGTGGAAAGTAATGCTCAGACATCGGGCTGATTCAGCAGGGAGGGAGGCTAGGGTGAGGGAGGACAGGTGGTCTATAAACAGCAGTCAGTCTTGAGAAGTCTATTTATAAGACGGGAGATTAGGGAAACAATTTGCCTGCTTTGAAAGTGAGTGGCAGATGCACAGGTTGGGGCCTCCTTCCCAGCACGCCACGGCCTCATGACTAACGGGACTTCTGACTCCAGTGACATTGACAATCCTCCACCAGATGCCAAGACGGCGGAAAAACAAGGGGCAAGGCACCAGCCCGAGAAAAGCCGCTTTCCTCCCGCTCGTCAAAAGCTTGGACAGAGATAACGCATGTATTACTAAAAGCAAAGTGATGAGTAACTCTCCGGAGAGGATTTCGGAATTTTCCAGTTCCCCCGAAACAAACATTCACTGCTCTAGGTGAGGCCTGGCACCGTGAAATAGAGCAACGTGTTTTCTCTCGGGTGTTAAGCCTTCTGTGTGAATTTCATCTGAGTCTGAAGATGAAATCTTACCAGAAAATGAAAACTACTGACCGATGCCGAAGCGTGATAATCGGCAGGATGCCGTCAGACCTCGGCCGCTTCTTACCTTGTTGTGGCTATCTTTTCTCCCTTTTTCCAGTCCCAAAATACAATACTGTGAAAATCGTCTAAACCAACCGACACCAGACATTTTCCATCGGCTGTATGAAAACAACACAAACGTCAAATAACTCATTTCTTCAATGAAAAACCGAAACATTTTATATGCTATAAAGACGAATGAGAAATTGACCTTAAGATCATTATTAGGCTCAAATACATTAGGAGTATCTTATACTAAAGGGACCGCGCTAAAGGAAATGCATAACTAGTAGCAGTTGAGCTACTTAATGCATAAACACCGGTTGCACAGTAACTGGCTGCTGAATATAACCCCCGCCCCACCATTCCAGTCTTAGACACAAGGCTGGGGAGCCACTCTGGTAAGTCAGGACAACCCTGTCTATTATGTGCCAGACAAATCTCATGACATTTACTGGAAGAGCCATTTGGCTTTGCGACTCCATCTACTTTCAGCTCTAAAATACTGGGTTCTGTTAACCCTCCGAGATAAGAGCATTTAGAAACTAAATTTTAACTTCAAAAATTCTTTTAAAAGATAATTTTATCATTTAAAAAATCCCCATTTCTTAGTTTCCCTATTTCAAACGTAGTATGCTTGTTACAGGACATTTAGAAAATACGAATGAGGACATTTACAATCATCCAAATTTCTAGGCCTACATTTGATGTATATCCTGTCGCTACATAAATGTGCTTTAAAAAAAACAAAACCAGAGTCACAATGAACATACTATTATCTAATCTTTTTTCATTTGTTATAAGCATTTTCCTTTAGTATCAAATATTATTTGTAATATCAATGGCTACTGTAATTTAGTTGTTGAGGTTGTTTTCTAAAACATTTAAAAAATATATGTAAAATTAAATTTGAAATCAAAATAGCTCATTTGCTTTTTCCCTTCAAAGCAGAAGAAAAGTACAGTCAGTAAGTCTTTCCTTTGCTGTCTCCTCACACAGCTAGATTCACAGGACAAGCGCCCTGGGTCAGCTGTGAGGGGACAGGAGACAGGTGACCACACTCACTGTGCATCCGCTCAGCAGGTGTCTTCTCTGACCACAGAGGACCAACAACATTAGGGCAAAGAAACACAAGAAAGTGGTAAACTGCTTCTCCCCTGTCCATTCAGGGTCTCAACTGGCATGATTTCAAAGGCAGGTCTGGGGCAGATACAAAATCTGGGTTTCCAGGAAAAATGAGGGAAACCCAGTTAAACTAGAATTTCAAATAAACAAGGAATAATTTCTTAGTGTATGTCCTGTATAATATTTATATTTACACTGCATATTTATACTGCCTGGGACATACTTGCACTAAACAATGTATCTGTTTATATGAAACTAGAGTCCCGGTGCACAAAATTCATGCACAGGGGGTCAGGGGTCAGTCCCTCAGCCCAGCCTGCACTCTCTCCAATCCAGGACCTCTCAGGGGATGTCTGACTGCTGGTTTAGGCCCTATTCCTGTGGGACTGGCCCTAAACCGGCAGTCGGACATCCATCTTACAATCTGGTACTGCTGGCTCCTAACTGCTCGCCTGTCTGCCTGCCTGATTGCCCCTAACTGCCCTCCCCTGCCAGCCTGATCGCCCCTAACTGCCCTCCCCTGCCAGCCTGATTGCCCCTAACTGCCCTCCCCTGCCAGCCTGATTGCCCCTAACCGCTGTCGCCCTGCTGTGTGGGTCCTGGGTGCAGGTATCCGGCTCCCCCCGCCCGCTCCTGTCAGAGTCTGGGGTGCACCACCGGACCCAGAGTCAAGTCCCCACCCATCCATGCATGCCTCGAAATCACGCGAGACCCAGACCCAGCCGGCCCCAACCCCACTGGGCGAGACCAGACCCGGCTGGCCCCATCCCCGTCAAGCCCCACCAGCGCCAGATGGGGACGTAGCCTCCTGCTGATCAGTCGTTATGGCATGAGGGTATGATGACCATTTGCATATTAGCCTTTTATTATAGATTCAAATTTAATTGGACCTCCTGTTTTTTATTAGCTAAATCTGGCAACCCTCCCCCAAAAGCTGACCAGTGCCCAACCTGTGAGTGCCCTTGCCTGTGCCAGAGACCCACCCCTGCAACCACCTGGGAACAGTGGTCTGCTGCTTTTCTGGAGGAGGAAAGAGAGTAAGATCCTGGTTTAACAAGCCAAATAAATCCTCCCCGATGTGGTCCTTGATGACCACTACATATAAGGCAAGGATTTGAAAGTTACATGAATCCTTTCAAGCTACTAGGTTATCGTAGTATTACATGAAGACATTAACACTTACTTAAAGGGCTAAATCACCACACATTATAAGCAAATATTTTTTTTCCCAATTTTTTTTATTGATTAAGGTATTACATGTGTCCATATCTCCCCATTGCCCCACCACCCCACTCCCATACATGTCCTCACCCCCCAGTGTCTTGCGTCCATTGGTTATGATTATATGCATGCATACAAGTCACACCTAAATGATAAATCTTTATGCTTAAATGTTACTAAGCTTTAAATTGGGCAAGATCTCTTTATGAATTTGGGATAAGGGACAGGCAGGGACTTCCTAGTCATTACCAACAACATTGCTTTTTCCACACGTCTTGGCAGGGACTAGTTATATTTCTGTATTAGCATGCCTTTGTATTTGGTGATTTTATTTGTATTGCAATCTTCTGTCTCCCTTTTTAGATTATAAGCTCTTTTAAGGCTTACAGTAATCATATCATGTTTCCTTTATGATCCTTTATGAGTTGGTTTTCAAAGAATGCTGATGATACTTGGTGACGTTGAGGAGGAGGGAGAAGATCAAGTGCATATGGATGGTATGAAGGGAAAGGGAATGTACTAGGTTACATAGCTACACATTTTTGTTTTAATTACAATTACTTTCAAAAACACTGCACAAATACTCAAGGTCTCCTTTTTGCTTTCATTAATCCTATATTTTCTATTATTTTTAAACCTGCATAGCTATTTTAATATATTCTTCTTAGACTACAAGCATCCACACACTTAAGAGGATAGTTTTTAAAGTTTTTCCCTTTTGAAGAAGGCCTCAGGGTAAGTTGATTTTCATGGATTTTTAAAATTAAAATTTCTGCAAGTCCCCATCAGCTTGTCCTCACAGTTATGCCACTTTCCTATCCCTAGAAGGATACTGTGACTATGAGTAGCAATGGAAGAAACAGTCCAAAAGTGGAGGTGCCGCAACACTATACCTCTTCTTGTAGGAGAGTGACTTTTCCTTTTTTTAAAAAAAATTTTTCAATTAAAATTTTCATTCCATATTATTTTGTATTAGTTTTAGATGTACGGCATAATGGTTAGACAAATCATATTCTTTACAAAGTGTCCCCCTGATATTTCCAGTACCCACCTGGCCCCATACATAGTTATTACAATATTATCCTATATAATAAAAGGCTAATATGCAAATTGACTGAACGGCAGAATGACCGGTCCCTATGAAGCTGTGCTCAGGGCTGTTGAGCGCAGTGGCGGTGGGTGGGAGCCTCTCTAGCCTCTGTGGCAGTGCTAAGGACCCGTCAGGGTGATGTCCGACTGCCGGCTTAGGCCCGCTCCCCACAGTCGGACATCCCCCTGAGGGGTCCCAGACTGCGAGAGGGCACAGGCTGGGCTGAGGGACACCCCCACCACCACCACCCAGTGCATGATGTCATGCACTGGGCCTCTAGTTAACTATATTCCCTATGCTGTACTTTACATCCCATGAATAGTGACTTTTCTTGAGTTGTGAAGGTTTCGGCTATTTCAGCATACTACACACTTTGGAAATATAGATTTGGCTACCTTTCAGTTTTCATTCTCCCCCACAGAGCTTGACCTTAGCTTTGAAAATCCATTGTTCCTTGACTAGTTTTTGGTTTCTTTATTTTCAGCCATATTTTTAGAGCCTAGATAATGCTCTTTCAAATCTTTCCAGTCACAGTATGTATTAATTATGGATATTTTGTGACAAAGTCCAGAAATAATTCTAAGGCACTTAATGTCAACAGTAAAGGGCAAATTGGAAAGAGAAAATTTTTATTCAGACAATTACAAGTTGGTCCCTGTACTTGAAGCTCATAAAAAATGCATGGTGTTTTTCTTTTCCAGAATTCAACACAATGAAATCAAATTAGTCTTAGAGGTGCCCTTGTGGAACATCAGTATTATTCAATGAAGGTTTTAAAAATATGCGGATGATATTTAGGTTAGAAAATATTTATGGGGCTGAAAGTTTCTCTTTCTAAGCTGGTTTTCTATTCATGTGGAAGCACAGAAATAAAGACGGCTGTTTTCCCTCATCAGTGATGATAAACTCACAAAGAGAAAGAGTTGCTCAATTAAGTGAAGCAATCCTTGTTTACATAATTTAGTTATGGATTATGTCGTAAGAAATGTTTTTGACTAAAAATGTCTTATTTTTGTTTGCTTTGGGACAGTGGCAAGAGTAGATTAATCTAAATCCTTATGCGTAACGGGCATTTTTTGTTTAGTTTTCACATCTGCCTATTTTGTACTTCCGTGACAATTTTTCCTCTAATAAGAGACAAATGTGCTATTAGTATGTTTCCACATCACTTCCCCAAATGAGCTGATTTGTAAAAGATAGGTGGGTGTGAGGTACTGGGACACACAGATGGGGCCACCAATGAGCTGATAATAATGAGGATGCCCTGTCTACATGGTTAAGCAGGGAATCTAATCTCCTCTCTTGGGATATTGACTTTTCTATCAGTTTTCAAAAGGAAGGTATAGTTGCTCCTTTTGAGGTAACCGTGTGAGTCAAGGCTATTCTAGGTGAACTCCAAGCATGACGCTCAGGCCAAAAGTTTACACCTGCCCTGGTGGAAGGCAGGAGAAGGCAAGAGGACTGAGGAGGGAGCACTCCCCATCCAGACGACCCACCAGCCAGGAGAACTGGGTTCTAGGGCTGGATCTGCCACTGTTTGACTTTTTCTCTGGGCCTCCATTCTTGGCCTGTAAAGTGGTGCAGGAGTCTGTTGAAGACCGAAGTTGTATTGTTACCCAAAGTACCAGCAATAAAATTAAACCAAAGAAGCCTCGGCTCACACCTTCAGGAGGTGCCATCGAGACCACAAAGGTCAATCAACCCCCACAATTCATCTTCATGTAACTACTCAAGGTGACAGATCAAGCACAAGAGACACTAGTGGATGTTCTTCCTGAACAGTCCTTCATATCAGTGCATTCTAGAACTATCAACTGGTTTCCTTAAACTCCAAGACAAAAACCTCATTTTGCACAATCAAAAATAACACCATTGCTGAATAAATGGGCTCTTTCCCAGTGACTGTTACCTGGGAAATAGAGACTGTATTGTTAACACTGAAATTATACTTTTAATGCAGGATATATTTCATATCTAGAGATTTCTTTATTTGCCCAAGATGAGAATTGGAAGCAGTGAGAGAATCAGCTTCTCAAGCTCTCCCTAGAGTATCTGGTTTCTCTCCCCCGCCTCTCCCCTTCCCCCAAAGATCTGCAGGGCTGCCTCATGAGAGAAAGATTTCTAAGATCCTTCCTTCTTTCCTTCCTTCCTTCCTTCCTTCCTTCCTTCCTTCCTTCCTTCCTTCCTTCCTTCCTTCCTTCCTTCCTTTTTATTGACTTCAGAGAGGAAGGGAGAGGGAGAGAGTCAGAAACATCAATGAGAGAGAATCATTGATCGGCTGCCTCCCACATGCCCCCCACTGGGCATGTGCCCTTAACTAGAATCGAACCCAGGACCTTTCAGTTCGCAGGCCAACGCTCTATCCACTGAGCCAAACTAGCCATGGCTCCAAGATCATTTCTTGATCCTTCTTCTATAAAACTACTAAGCCCGGAAGAGATGTGAGTTCTTAGAAATTCAGAGACCAAGTTACTGGGTACCAGCTTACTCACTCATCTCATAATTAATTAATGTCTTTGATCAACATTCCTCTAATTCCTTTCTCTAATGGTATTTAAATAACATGAGTTAGTTCTTATGATTCTTCTAAATTAAAAAGAATCAATCAATTCTATGGGAAAAAATCTAATGATTGTTAAATTCTATTTATATTATTCTAAATTTCTTGCTACTCTGTTTATATGCTAATACACACACATACATTTTCAGATGAAATCAGTGAATATGTGCTATTTTGAGTTCTATTTTTCTTTTACTTGGTACATAGAAATATGTATGAAATACACATAGTCTACATACTTGTCATTTTGAATTATAGCTTTTATTATATGGTGCCAAATTGTTTGCTAGAATTATTAAGTTAATTTTCAATGCTGCCAAAATATGAATATATTAGATTCTTTATAAACTAGTCCACATTTAGGTTTTATTATTTTTATTTATTTTTGCTACTTTAATGGGTATCTTACCACTCTTTTAGAGCATACTTAATATTATTTTTATATTAAGTATACACATATATACCTGCTAGCAAACTTAATTTTAGGAAAAGGGAAATTTGGCCATTGAGAAGTGGAACTATGAAAAATATAGAAGTATTTGGAGAACTGTATTTGAACTCAAATTAGGGATTCCTTTAGATTTTACTGCTTTGTCAAGGACAGGTGGCACACCTACTATAAAACGGTATGTCCATCAAACCTGTGGGAGTTTAGGACTTTGTATCCGTTTATTGGGTGTGTTATCTGGACTTTCAACTGGCAGGTGATATGCCAAGAAGTTCTCTTTTCCTCAATACTCATGCCTTCTCTACCTCAGATGCCCACTAGTGTAGAGTGCAAACTGCTTAGCTTTGATTTTTACTAATCCAATAACCACAAAAGTATGATTGTAATATTGATTTAACAACTCAGATTTGTAGTTTATAGTATGTGAGAATGTGCATGTCATTAAAAAACACCCCAAGTTGCACTATGTTATTGGTTAGAGAATAAAGATAACTTTCACCCCAAAATGGTGAAAATATGAAGTTCCAATAGTAATAGTGAAAGTAAAAAAAAAAAAAAGTATATTAAACAAAACCTTATTTGTTCACTCATTCATTTATTCTCACATTTTTAAATGTATATATTTACTGATTTTAGAGAGGAAGGAAGAGGGAGCGGGAGAGAGAGACACATCAATGATGAGAGAATTATTGATATGGCTGCCTGCTGCACGCCCCCTACTGGGGATCGAGCCTGCAACTTGTGCATGTGCCCTTGACGGGAACTAAACCTGGGACCTTTCAGTCTGCAGGCCGACACTCTATCTACTGACCCTAACCAGCTAAGGCAATTCTCACATTTTTTGAGTAGCTTTTGTGTCCATAACACTACATGTGCAGTGGCAAACAGATATGAGCTGTGCTGCCCAAGTAGCTTACAATATGTGAAGGGCATAGGAGATGTCAACATTAATAACTACTGTACCACATGGACCCTAAGAGCAATGACAAATGGGTTAAGGGATGCAGAAGAAGGGGCACATTATTTCTCCCGGGAAGAATGGAGGAGAAAACTTTCAGCTTGGTCTTGAAGGATGGTAGGACTTGAATGGACACACAGCAACAGCATGAACAAAGGAACCCAGGCAAAAAGGACAAGGGTGCATTTAGCTTTACAGTTAGGTAGATGTAAAGGAGCATGAATGGGTTGGTGGGTGAAAACACTGCAGAGGAAGGCTGACCAGATCTCGGAAGGCCATGAATGTCCCTCCAAGTGATTAGCCCTGAGTCAGACAACCAAGGGGATCCCATGTGGTGGCGATACACCTGTGCTTCCAGAAGACTCCCGAAGTGTGCAGGATGGACTAGAGGAAGTGCCAGTGGGAATCAGAGACCAGCAGGACTACCAATGCACAGATGAGAAAGAGGGTTTGAACAAGGAGAGCAGAGAGTGAGGGACACAAGACAGAAATGGGTTGTGCCGTCATGGAACTTAATGACCAATATTATACATGTTGCACATAGTAAACATTTAGTGGGAGAAATAAATTATAGAATCTGTTTTCTGTAGAAAAAAATTAAGAATTTTTTTCTACTGACCTAATTTCTACCCTTGGAATTATTCAAATTTTCTGGGTAAAAACACCTTTTGCAATAGGTCCTCGGTCCCAGTTCTAGTTTAAGGAAACGGCCTCACTCGACTGAAAATTATAGCCACCAGCTAGTATTTTTATAGTACTGTGTTCAAACTTTAAATTAAAAAGATGGAAGCTTCAGTTCGATATTTCCATGTGAAATTTATTTCCAAAACCCATGTTGTCAGGTGGCCCTTTGCCAAGAATCCGCAGCCCCTGCTCTAGTTCTTCATAGTTTAAATCACTAGCGCTGGGCCTCCCCATTATCCGAAGAGTTAAAATTGATGCTCTGAGTCACTGCCAGACATTTGCAACTAAGTCTTTCAACAGCAACAGCTGCTCTGGATTTCAAATCGCTCAAGCAAATGCAGAACACAGTGCAAGCTCGGGGTAACGACTAGGGAGAGAGGAAATGAGGCAGACGAGGAAAGGACGTGTAATCTAAAAGCCACATTTCTTTATGAGGTATTAACATATCTTATTTCCAGCCTAAGACTGGGGAGCTGATATACCAACAGAACTCAGCTAAATAAGGGGTTGTTAGAAAAAGAAAAAAAAATCCTCAAAATAAATGTAGAACTGTTCGTCAATGGCCAGTGGAAAACGGGCTTACCTGAAAAATCGAGTGCACACACTCCTCTCTGATGCTGTCCCTTCAATAGTGACAAACACTTCAGAGTCTGCGTGTCCCACACATGAATGGCAGCATCTCTTCCAACCTTCAATAGCAGGATGAGTGTGTTAATTACTCATAAATTATAATAAGAATGATTCTGTTCTGTAGTCTAGTTCTGCAGAAATAGTTGCATGTCAAGTCTCAGAATAGTTGTCTCCTGTTAACCTTTGACCTTCATGCAAAATTTTTTATTGGATTCCACTTAGAAACTTTTTTAAAAAAATATACTTTACTGATTTTTTTACAGAGAGGAAGGGAGAGAGATAGAGAGTTAGAAACATCGATGAGAGAGACATCGATTAGCTGCCTCCTGCACACCCTCTACTGGGGATGTGCCCGCAACCAAGGTACATGCCCTTGACTGGAATCGAACCTGGGACCCTTCAGTCTGCAGGCTGACGCTCTATCCACTGAGCCAAACCAGTTTTGGCTCCACTTAGAAACTTTTAACCTTTAGTTATAAGCCCACGACAAAACTGAACAAAAATATAATCTGTTCATTGGAAGAAAAGAGTACAAAACTGAAAATACTGTTGACAGTATTACTACTTTACCAGCAAGGTAATAAATGTGAGTTTAACAGATGCTTTGTTTACTAAGCAACTCAATCGCTTTCCTTTCCCCACACAAAATGACTGAACACAGGGTGTTTTTTTTAGTAGCTTTTCAATTATAGACTCAATCCAAAGTTTAGACATTCCAAAATGGTTCAGATAAAATTAAAAAAAAAACTTTTGCATCAAGGTCAAAGGTTAACAGGAGACAACTATTCTGAGACTTGACATGCAACTATTTTCTTTGAAATGCAAAAATATAAAATAAGCCAAAATTCATACGACTTTAAGTTTTTAAAAAATCACCAGATGTTATAGTAGTATGAAAAGATGGTTCATTCTATAAACCTTCACTGAGTATTGAGCACCTAGGATATATTAGGTACCAAGTACACAGTGACAAGGAAAGTATATTAAGACTGCACATTCATGAAACTTACATTATTTGTTTCAGTTAATTCTATTCACAAATAATTCATGTTAAGGTGATCATCTCTTGGTATTAGAAGTGCTAGAAGTTATTGGCTGATTTCCCACCATCATGAAATAATCCAGCATTTACTACATCTTCAGCTTCCTGCCTCAGGCTTATTTCTACCAAGTGTTTCTCGAATTTCTAATATATAAAGTGGATTCAAAATTAAACCCTCCCTCTCTTTGGCTAGACCCCTCTCCCAGGAGAGGTATATACCTGCCCAGTGGCCACGTAGTCCTTCACTGGGTGGATGGTCAGGCTGAGAATGTCATCATCGTGCCCCAGGTACAGCCTCTGGGAGTGCTGCTGCCTGTTGTACACGACAGCAGCCGCAGCGATGTGGTAGACCACTTCTCCAGCTTGCGTGTAGAATAGATTGTTCCTACAGTCGTAGCCTCTGTATCTGAAGCACAGGTCCAAGAAAGGCACAGCGTTTGAATAAGCAGTGAATGAACAGAGCAGCAGTTGTCAGAAGGTAAAGCTGGCGTAGGGACATGCGCAAGTAGAAACCTAGGTGAATGCATAGTTGCTTAACTACAATGTTCGGGGAATGAGGACTTCTGAGGGCATGGGATGACTTTCTGAGGGGAAAATGGGCCCAGATCATTTTCAGATCCTCAGCTACTGTATATGCTCTTTCTCAAAACTGACCAGTCTGACAACACACCTGTGGCAGGCGAGATGCAGGCTTTCCTTTACAGCACATCTCAACTGTGACTAGCCACATTGCAAGTGCTCAGTGGATACCATACTCAAGAGTCTAATGGTTTCTGGGAATTAAATTTAAATCAAACTGCCCAGGCCAGTGTGGCTCAATTGGTTGGGCATTATCCCAAATGCCAAAAGGTTGCCAGTTCAGTTCCTGGTCAGGGCACATGCCTGGGTTGAGGGCTCAATTCCTCACGGGTAGGGAGTAGCCAATCCATGTTTAGCTCTCTCACCCTCTCCCTTTCTCTCTCTAAAAATCAATAAAAAATTGAACCTGTAGATATTTTTGAACCTATAGCAGAAGGTATGATAGGGTACAATAAAAGATTTACAAGCATAAAAAATATTACGATAGGGTAAAATTTTGTGGGAGAAGTAGAATGAAAATCTGAGTTCAAGAAGAAATATGAGTGGTTATAAAATGTCCTACTTTTACAGAAACACTTGTTCACATATTTTTTAAATTGATGATGGTGAGAATCAAATTCTATCTTATTAAAATCATTTTTTACAATATTTTCATAAGCTCCATTGGTTCCATTTAAATGAGGGATGCATTTATAAAACACTAGATATTATATTCCTCACAACCACTGACAAAAAGTTTTTCTGAAAATTTTTAGATTTCACCTTCAAGTTTGGAAGGTTATATGTAATTCCCAAACTTGAAAATGATTTGGCCATATGTGTTTTGAAGAACACATTGTCCTACTTGGAGCCAAGCAAAAGAGAGCAGCAGTTATGGGAACAAAGAAACCAGAGATGGGGGAGAGAATAAAGTAAAATAACATTGAGCTGAAGTAATATATGCATCATGGAAGTATATAAAGTATAAAAAATCTAGACACACACATTGTGATGGCCACAGAACACCAACTGAGAAAACTGGATGCAGACTAGTGGTTAAAATAGTAATCACAGGTAAGTGCAAACTGGAGAGAAGAGCCCGCCTGAGGGGGGAAAGCACAGAGAAGGGGACATCCTTCGCCTGATGCTGAGGCTGGTGACAGGCCACCTACCCGTGTATGAACTGGAGTTTCAGGCTGTCCTCAGGAGCCTTTTCTCGTTTAAGGAAGGGCACTGCATGGTTTTTCTCTTTACTTTGTTGCTTTAGCTGAGGTAGATCTTCTTTGTAAACCTTAAAGCATAACAAATGCATTTAATTGAGGCTCCTTTCTTCAGGTTTCAAAAGCAGTATCTTGACATTCTCAGGAAATCTTTAATTGTAGGAATCATATTTTTGAGAACATGAGGCTAAAAATGGTCATAAGAGACAAAGAAGCTCATTATCCTATATAATAAAAGCCTAATGTGCTAAGTGTCTGGTCATCCAGTCAGCCATTCAACCAATCAAAGTGTAATATGCTAATGATATACTAAGGCCATTCAACTGCTCACTATGACATGCACTGACCACTGGGGGGGCAGTCAGTCGGCCAGTCACTATGACATGCACTGACCACCAGGGGGCAGACGCTCCAACCGGTAGGTTAGCTTGCTGCTAGGGTCCGGACGATTGGGATTGAGTGAGACAGGCCAGATATGCCCTGGAGCCCTCCCACAATCCCTCCCCAGCCCCATGCAGGAGCTGCCCCCTGGTGGTCAGTGCACTCCCACGGGGGCGTGCTGCTTAGCCAGAACATGCTGGTGAGCACAGTGAGCACAGCAGTGGTGGCGGGAGCCTCTCCCGCCTCGGCTGCAGGCGGGTGGTAAGGAGCAAGGGGTCTCAGACTTCGAGAGCCCAGACTGAGAGAGGGATGTCTGACTGCCGGCTTAGGCCCGATCCCCTGGGGACATCCCCGAGGAGTCCCAGACTGAGAGAGGAAGCAGGCCAGGCTGAGGGACCCCCCACCCCAGTGCACAATTTTCATGCACCGGGCCTCTAGTATAATGATAAAGGGGTCAATTCTACAAGATATAACAATTATAAATATTTATGCACCTAAACATATAAAACACATTCTAAGAGAACTGAAAGAAGAAATAAACATAATATGGTAATAGTTAGGGCTGTAATACTCCACTCTCAACAATGGGTAGATCAACCAGACAAAGAATCAGTAATGGAACAGGAGATATGAACACCAGAAATCAAACAATCCAACAGACATGTATAGAACATTGCATCCAACAGCAGAATACACATTCTTCTCAAGTGCACATGAAACATTTTTCAGGACAGATCATATGTTAGGGAACAAAAGCAATCTCAACAAATTCAAGTAGAAATTATATCAAGTATCTTTTCTAACACTATGGTATGAAACTATAAATCAATAACAGAAGGAAAGCTGGAAAGTGCACAAATACGTGGAAATTAAACAACACATTTGAACAACCAATGGATCAGAGAAGAAATCAAAAGGGAAATCAAAAAACATCTTGAGACAAATAAAAATTAAAACAACATTCCAAAACTTTTGGGGTGTTGTAAAATCAATCCTAAGAAGAAAGTTTGTAGATATAAATGCAAACATTTAAAACAAGGAAAAGATCTCAAACAACTTAACATCATACCTTAAGGAACTAGTAAAAAGAACCAACTAAGCCCAAAGTTGAAGACGGAGGGAAAAAATAAAGATTAGAACAGAAATAAATGAAATAGAGACTCGGAAACCAATAGAAAAGGTTAACAAAACTAAAAGTTGGTTTTTTGAAAAGATAAACAAAATTGAGAACATAAGACCTCTCTTCTAATGAGCAAAACTAACATATCTTTTAAATTATTTGGGGTTAAGATCATTTTTTTCTTAATTTGCTATTATGTTTAAGTAATTTATATCTAGAAAATATGGTATTATTTTTAATAAATAATAAAGAAAACTATTATCGGTATAAATAAAATTATAATTTCTTCTAAAGCAAAAAATCTCGAGGATTCTGACATCTGCAAAATGTGGACCTTGAGAATCACGGTGATCACTCTTTGGAATTATTTGTCTTTTCATGGCCTCATACATCTTGACAGATCAGACTCCAAACTATACAGCAAAGCTCCTGGTCTAACTTAGGACCTACAACATACTGTTGACTGAGAGGACATTTCCTACAATTTAATTTAAAGGTACATAATAATCAGTGCTGGCTGGTGGTTAGAATGTTGGCCTGCACACCAAAGGGTCTCGGTTTTGATTCCCAGTCAAGGGCATGCATTGGAGGCAACCAATCGATGTCTATCTCCCCCTCCTTTTCTCCCTCCCTCCCTCCCACCCTTCCACTCTAAAAATCAATGGAAAAAAAGATCCTCTAGTGAGATTCAACAAAATAAAAAAGGTACATAAAAATCAATCTTTGTTTACCATGTATTTAAGCCCTACTACCAAGAGATATCCATTTAACACACTGAAAATTAAATACAATCTATTAATAATTTCTCATCTTCTTAAAGGAAAGTTTTCATTTGAAGAAACTACATTGCTAAAAACAAAATCTATGAAATATTATAATAAAGCCCCTGTTTAGGATTTGACCAAAACCCTTTTTTAAAAAGGAGGTCAGAAGATATCTCATTACTGTTCTATTACAGGTGCAAAGAACTAAGCTTTTAAAATCTAAAGATAACTATTTATCTGAACTCATGATGCTTTCATCAGCGCACCAACTACTTTAGAGCACTGAATCCTAGTCTCGGAATTTCTACTGCTTATTTGAACATCTCACAACCTCTGTGGGCCTCAAATTCCCACCTGTTGGACAGAAATAAAAATCCTGCTTAAGGAATAACTCAGGAATATTGTGAACATAAATCAAATAACACAGTGAAAGCTTTAACTTTAAAGGAAGATGTCAGGGAGGATATATAAGTCCTAGGCACAGATTTCAATACAATTAAGACTTTTCATTCTTTTAATAGCATCCTTTTATTAAATAAAAACTTCCCAACTAAGGAAATTTTTTTTCCCTCCTCCTAGATTTTATGTCCATTTTGCTTAAATTCCATTTCCCGTTGATATCAGGGCATAATGTTGTTTAGTGTTTGTGTGGTATTTGCACAGTAATAATTTCCTTTCAAAGCCTTATCTTTAGTTGCTTTATTGTGTAATGCATTGTACCAAATATACAAACTGATAACAGTCATGAATTTGAAACAAGCCATCAGTTGAATGCCATTTTTACGGAAAAAAATTTTCAAGCACTGAATCCATGAGTGATGATTATGGACTGAAAAAAAAAATCATCTGAAAATCAGTACACTCAGTGCTTATATAGAGGCAAAGCCAAGTAGTACATAGACTGTGCATTTTGGAGAGATGCCCAGATCTGCATTCTTACCCTAACAATACAGGCGATGTGGATGTGGGTACATTACATAACCTCTCAGGATTATCATGGGGTTGAACTTGGTGTATGTAAAGCACAGGATAAGGCCCCACAGAGACACCCAATACGTGGCAGCTGTCTGACAGTTGCTGGGTCTGAGACCTGAAATCCTATTTACTCAGTGTTCATGTAGAGAATCTGCTTCACATACCTTTGCTAAATGACAAGGAAGAGAACAGAACCCCTAGTTATTTCCATAACAAGGTAATGTGTGTCCAGATACCCTGGAAGGATTGCTCTGTTTAATACTTACTATGGTTTCATGCTAAAATAAAATGGCTACTTTAAAAAAATAAGGACCCAATTTGGATGTTATTGCCCAACTTTTATACTAGAGATGATTTCTGACTGGAGCGATAATGTGCATTGTATTTGGGCTTTTACTTTACTTATATGGATAATGGTCTCCATAAACTAAGAAAGTAACCAGGATAACAGCTCACTTGCAAACTACCACGGCTCCAAGACTACATATTCTGTAAAGAATATCCATGCTTTAACAGGCGTCCTCAAACTACGGCCCGCGGGCCACATGCGGGTGTTTTTGCCGTTTTTTTACTTCAAAATAAGATATGTGCAGTGTGCATAGGAATTTGTTCATAGTATTTTTTAAACTATAGTCCGGCCCTCCAACGGTCTGAGGGACAGTGAACTGGCCCCCTGTTTAAAAAGTTTGAGGACCCCTGGCTAAGAGAATACAAAATCTGGCAGCTTACTTGCTCATTGTTTTTCTCCAAATATTTTAAAGTTCTAGGTGTGAGGGAGGTAGAAAACCCCAAATATCATTCAGTCTTGAAACTTTACTCACTTCCACCTAAAAATATTTTTTAAGAATATGATCAGGTAAATGCCTTATTTTTAACCTGTATTTAAAGATAAGAAGTGTTCAACACCTGTCCAGTGTTTCCCAATGGTTAGAGCATTGGGCTGTGCATTGAAGGGTCATGGGTTCGATTCGCCGTCAAGGGCACCTGGGTTGCAAATTCAATCCCTGGCCCCCAGTTGGGGGCTCATGTGAAAGGCAACCAAGCGATGTGTGTCTCTCTCACAGCTCTCTCTCTCCACCCACCCCCCCCTCACCCTTCCCTTCTGCTCTAAAGATCAATGGAAAAATATTTTCTGGTGAGGATTAACAATCAATCAATCAATAAATCCTATATAATAAAAGGGTAATATGCAAATTGACCCTAATGGCAGAACAACAGGGAATGATCAGTTGCTATGACGTGCACTGACCACCAGGGGGCAGATGCTCAATGTAGGAGCTGCCCCCTGGTGGTCAGTGTGCTCCCACAGGGGGAGCTTTGCTCAGCCACAAGCTGGGCTGATGGCTGCGAGTGCAGCGGTGGTGGCAGGAGCCTCTCCCACCTCCTTGGCAGTGCTAAGGATGTCCAACTGCAGCTTAGGCCTGCTCTCCCCGGGGGAAGCGGGCCTAAGCCGCAGTCAGACACCCCCCTGAGGGCTCCTGGGCTGCCAGAGGGATGTCCACCTGCCAGCTTAGGCCTGATCCCCAGGGAGCGGGCCTAAGCTGGCAGGTGGACATCCCCCGAGGGGTCCCGGACTGCAAAAGGGCACAGGCCAGGCTGAGGGACGCCCCCCTTCGAGTGCACAAATTTTTGTGCACCAGGCCTCTAGTAAATAAATAAATGCAATTTGCCTTCTTCTTGTCTTGATTCTCTTCTGCCTAAGTACCAACCATTTTCAGTCAGTGTCCAAATACAATGGAATTTGGGTTATACGACATTTGTTAGGAGGCTGCTTGCTTACTGACCTGGCGATCATAATTGATTTGAGTTTCTTGCTCAATATCAGAGTCCAACTCCGGCACATCAGATAAATCTGAATCAGATTCTTCACTGTAGGAATCAGTGCCACCCTCTGTGGAAACACAACCCACAAGAACAGAGGAAAACTTTTGCACCTTAAAGAGCTAAAAATATTATTTAAAATATTTTCTTTCTTCTATCCTATCAAAGTAAACAAAAAATAACCACACCAGTTTTCATTTAAGGTAAATCAACACCCTCTCCCCATTTCCACACTTCTTTTAGATCACAGACCTTTGAGTTTTAAATCTTACCTAGAAAGGGGCAAAGAAAAAGGGGGGCAGGTTTTTACAAGGAGAGGGCTGGTTTAAAAGGAAATTCAACCACTTATTTCAGGAAAGATCTTCATTAGCCTGTTAACATGCCCACCAACTGTCAGTAATTGCCATGGTCAAGGTCGCTGCAGAATCCCTCCCAATAAAAATCTTTCCCCACATAGCTTTTCATTTTATTACCCGATCATTTCTGCTGACATCAAAATAAATAATAATAATAATAATAATAAAAAGACTACACATCCTTTGAGCTGGAAAACACTGGCCCAGATTGTGGAGCATTCACTGAAACCCATTCTGGAGGCAGCTTATCTATTCCAAAGGTTACCCTGTCGCCCCACAGCCCGACCGAGCAGACCCATCGCCCATTATAACCATCCTAAGGTGGTGGACACATACACGCTCATGTTATCTTCAGAGGTTAACTCTTCATGTAAACCTTAGACCTTCCACTTGCATTTGGTATAGGCAAAATCCTTTGAAGGAGATTAACCAACTGACCCATCGTTGTTTCTAAAGTTTTTTTCTGTTTTTTTTTTTTTAACTTTAAAATTTATTATAGGAATGAATTTTTTGAAATTGCTTTAACTCTTTACCTCCAGAAGAGATGTTACAACATTCTTTGAAACTTTTACTGAAAAGTAAACAGATGTTGAAGAATGATTACTGGCTTTACCCTGAGGTGCGGTCTCCAGCAGGCCGTTGCTGACACCTTCTGGAATGAATCTCCACTGGAACACCGAGTGGTCAGCCCCTCCTGTGCTTAACACCCACTGAAAGTCGTGAGACCAGCGGACATTGGTGACATGTGCAGAATGGCCCACATACTTTCTAAATTTGGCTCCTGAAGATATTTTTAAGAAGATTAGTCATTCATAAAAAAAATATATATATATATATATAATTTATTGGTTATAAAATTGCATTCCTATCCAGGAATATATTACAAAATAATTTTCAGTATTATATACAACAAATAAGCAAATGCTCCAAAAGATATCTCAATTATCCCAGTATGGATTAAGCTAAAAGTGGATCTGAAGCCCTCCTCCCCTCCCTCCCAAACCTGTTCCGAATAATGCTTACTGCTTCACTGATTCTGAAAATAAATGCCAAAGAATGAAGAGCTTACACATCCTCCTTTGAATACTAGATAAAATGGGTAGTCCTTGCAACTGGGAAACAGAAAATTATTCTGTGGGAAAAGTCAAATTACTGTTTGGGGTCATGTAGATGCACATTTGGGAGAACGAAATTTTTTCCCCTTAAATTGATTGCTTTACTCAGGAAACATCATCATCAGGTAGTGAATTCAATAGAAGAACTACTGGAACGCCTGCCTGTGGTTGAACTATGCGGCAGAGTCTCCGGGGTACTTATTGTTGGTGCACAGCAGCATAATGACACGCATGGAAACAAGCCCGGCACACCTTATGTGGAGATCCAGTACTCCAAAGACCATGGAAGGTTTAAGGGGGGCAACAAGCACCCCATCTCTCCTTCAGACACACTTCTACCCTTTACAGTTCCTCCTAATGAAATCTCTTTGGGGGGAAAGGCCATCTGTTCAACTATCACGTGTAAATATTGAATACCCACTGGAGAGGCAATGATTTAGATTTACATGAAGGTGAAAACGACGGCTACATGTCCCTTTCCTGAGAGCATGTTCTAACCAGGTGACGTCCTATTATGTTAGGGCCTCCAAAAAAGTCTAGGGGCGTGCTGCCATAGAGGGGAAAGGAAGGCCTTGGGTCTCAAAAGCAACCTTGCCTATTTCAAAGAGTTGCCTAAATCAGTTTTGGTAATTTAATAACATCCAACAGATTCCAACTAAGTCAGGTGAGAATGCTGTCTGATGATAATTCAATAATTAGGAATCAAAGTATATTCTTTCCTTATCTCCATAGAGCTTGTTGGGTTATCCTTTACTGCCCTCACCTTTACACCCTCATCAGAAATCATTTAACCTCTCTCTTTGCAGTGGTTTGAAAATATGCCCACAAATAAAATAAAAAAAAGTTAAACTCATAGAAACAGACAGTAGGTTTGGTTACTAGGGGTGTGGGGCGGGGGGCGGGGGGGAGGATGGGGAGATACTGGTCAAAGGGTACACTTTCAGTTATAAGATGAATAAATTTGGGGAATCTAATGTACAGCACGGTGACTATAGTTACAGTACTGTATCGTAGACCTGAAAGTTTCTAAGAGAGTAGATCTTAAATCTTCTTGCCATACACACAAAGAAAAGGTAATTAAGTAAAGTGATAGATGGGTTATCTAACCTTATAGTAGTAATCACTTCACAATATATCAGTATATGAAATCATTGTTCACCTTAAACTTACACAATGTTGTCAATTATATCTCAAAAAGAAAAAAAAAAAAGAAAAAATATGTCCATAAACTCTTTAATACAAATTAAAATGAACAGAACATGGCAAAGGTGAAGACGTGTGGCATCCCAGAGGAGGTTATAAAAGGCACTGAGATTCCTCCTTGCTCTCTTTCTTGGATCTCTAGATACCAGGCGGCAAGGACATTCCAGCACCACACAGAGGGGCTCACAGGGCAAGAAACTGCGGCCTCCGGCCAACAGCCACGTGAGCGAGCCGTCACGGCCTCACTAGCCTTCAGATGACTGCAACTACACAAGAGGCCTTGAGCTAGAATGTTCCAGCAAGCTGTTCCTGAATCCCTGACCCCCAGAAACTGAGCGAATAATGTTTGTTGATTTAAGCTGCTGAATTTGCTGGGGAGAGGAATTTGTTATGCAGCAACAGAGAACTAATATACATTTGGTAGATTGGAACTAACACCTGCGAAGGCATTTGTGTCAATATTTAGGCCTCTTTCTAATCGTTTTTCCTGTTTTCTCTTCCTTCCTCCTCCCTCCCTCCCCCTTTCCCTTCTCCCCTCCCTCCCTTCCTCCTTCCTTTCCCCTTCCTGCCTTCCTTCCTCTTTCTCTCTCCCCCTTTATCCCCTCTCTAGGCACACTGGCCTCTTTGCCATTCCTTAGGCATGCCAGGCACTCTTCTGCCTCTAAGCCTTGGCACTTGCTGTTCCCTGTCTGGGATGCTCTTTCCCTAAATACCTGAATGGCTGGTCCCCTCACCTCCTTCAGGTCTCTAGTCAGATGAAACCATATCAGTGACTCTTGTCTCGCGGCCTTATTTAAAGTAGCAACACTACTCGGCCCGACCTGAAAACCCTATTCCCACTGCTTGCTTGCTTTTTCTTCATGGCTCTTCTCATCATCAGACACGCTCATACTTTATTCATTAACTATGTCCCCTCAGAACAAAAGCTCCACGAGGGCACGGATTTGTGCTGGTTTTACTCACTGATGTATCTCCAGCCTCTAAGATAGCACTTACATACTTACTTAACAAATAAAGGCCACAGCCATCTCTTCCAAGGCTTTCCTGGGACAGTGAGTTTACCAGGCTTCTCTTTTTCCTCTGAACCACCAGGAAGATTCAGGCCTCAGCCCTCAGCTCCCTCTCTACTGATCTTTCTCCCCTGGTTTTAAATACTGTAGGTATGCTCACATCTGTCCAATGTTCATCTCCAGCCCTGAACTCCCCTGGAGTGCTGACAGTCAGTGGGCCATATCTCCCTGGGTGTCTAATACTGCTTCAAACTTATCGTGGACAGAACAGGCTGATGAGTTGCCCTTCCCCTTTTTCGCTGACTCTTATACCCCCATAAGACATAACAGAGACTAAACCTTTCCCTTTCTCATTTTCCCGTCTCTAGAAATGGAGCCATCATGCACCCCATTGCTCAAGCCCAAAATTTGGGAGTCATGCTTGATTTCTCTTTCCCTCTATCCCCACGTCCGATCCATCAGCAAAACCTTCAGCTCTACCTTGAAACTGCTTCCTAACCTCTACCACCTCTCTCTGCCTCTGTTCCTAAGAATTAGTCCAAGCTACATCATCTCTCACCTGGACTCTTGCCATAATCTCTCAACTTGAAGCCTCCCCTAGCCTAATCCATCATACACCATATCAAAACGCCTTTTAAAAACTTAAATTGGTCATGTCATGCCTCCATTTTAAGCCCTCAGTAGATTTCCACTGCACTTAGATTAAACCCACATTTCTACCAGAGGCTGCAAGGCCCTTCATGACATGGTCCCCTCCACCTTCTCCAGCCTCACAGTACACAGCTCTCCCTCACTCATCATGCTCTAGTCACACTGACCTGCCTGGCCGTGCCCTGCACTGCAGAGCAGAAAACAATCCTGTTTGCTCAGTCTTTACACTCTCAGAGTCGTCAGCCTCTGCTCGTATTTGGCTGTTTACAGGTTCAAAAGTGAGGGGAACATTGTCACTGGTACCCTGGGCGATAAGGAGGTAAGTTCCACCAACTGCTATTATTTCCATCAGCAAGTCTTATATAAACTTGTCTGCCAGTGGTTTGGGTGTAAAAAGGCTACAAAAGCCTGAATGTCCTGAGGCAAATTGCAAGATTTATAAACCACGAGCCATGAAAAGTAGAACAAGTCAATTTGCTATGAGAACATGGAAACTCCTGCAGATTACCGAGGTGGATTCTATTGCTCTCCCCATATTGTCACTGGCTGTCCACCTCTCCTCATTCATTCAGGCATCCCCTGTGTGCCATCACTCTCGGGGCTGTTTTTTACATATACAGGGTCTCATTTTGACAGACAGCATTGCTCACAACCTCCCTCCCACTTCCCCCAACCCTGCCATTCTAATACCTAACCCAAGCTCTACCTTTCCATTGCCATTTTCCAGGTTCAAGTTCACCCTACGAGGCTTGGTGATACAAAGGAGATACCAACTCTCATTGAGTTGAGTTGTGACCAGATGCTTGTGACCGACAGTATTGCTTGTGACCCCTCTGATGTTTCTTCTGACTCCCCAGATACCCTCTAGTTGCCTAACTTACTTTCTGTAAGTACATTACTCAATCTAACAAGATGTGCCCTATTACTCAAAAGACCCATTAGGGAGAGAGAGGAAAGTTTGAATTTGGCATGCTGAGGTAATTTTGTGCAAGTATTTTAAAACTGATATTCATTTTGTCAAGTGTAAGGGATGGTGATTTTGCTACGTATTTTATGTTCAATTTTGTACTGTAATTGCCATTGCTTCAAAACTGCTGGTTAGCTCAAAATGACTTTCTGATTACATTTTCGATCCCTTTTTCCTTGCTCAATCTAAAAAATCGCTCAAGTGAAAGAGTTTGCAGGCAGCAGCATGTCCCTGCTGATTACTTTGCTAAGATCAGATTTTCAGGGAGCAATCAGGGAGTCTCAGAGAAGTCTGTGTATGGGCTTTGCCTACACTTGCAAGGGAAGAGGAGGAGGTCATAAGAGGGTTAATTCAGCTATATTCTACCAAGCCTGAAAGTGCCACAAAAATTGAGGTAACAAGATTTAACAACAATAAGAGAAACAAAACCACAAAATGTGAAGGCAGAGACAGTTGTTTTGAATCAAACGTCTCTCTCAAAAATGTCACCACGTATGGAAATCTGGTTTGCAAAATCAGTGCTCTGACAGGGGGTGAATAAACTGTATTATCTGAAAGAGCCATCCCTTTCAGATTTCATTTTACACATGCCTAAAGGATTTGCTTTGCTTTGCCATGTATAATCACAATTAGCTATGAAGCATAAAAATTTAATTACAATACTTTAATGTAATATTAAATTATGGGTATGTACATAAATATAAATAAAATAGGACTTGTTTAAAAAGTGAAACATGGGGCTTATGAATCACAAAAACAGTGAGTAAAAACTGTCAACAAATTCTGACTTATATTTGCAAAACTCCGTATTTCAGAAGGTCAAAAGTGTACACCAGCAACACATTCTGTGGAAACGTTCAAGAGTAATATGAATATAAAGATAAAATTAATAGCCTGCAGGAACAGACACCAAGGAAATAAGCCTTGTGCATGCCTAGACACGTCTACATGAAACATCTCTTCTGGCCTCACCTTTCTTGAGACAAGGGAACTTGAACAGTTTGACCAGTCCAAAATCATCTCCGGACACCAGCACGGAGCTGTTGTAGTTCGCATCCACCGAGTTGATGTCAGTGACGTCCGTGTATTTCGGCCAAATTCCACTCACTTCCGGGCCTTTCACACACGTCCAGGAGGCCCAGGGGATCCCTTTGATTTCTTCTTTACTTGCTAACGGCTTCCCCGCTGAAAATAACGAATAAACATTCATGTAATATTACATTTATTTTTTAAAAAAATATTTTTTTATTGATTTCAGAGAGGAAGGGCAAGGGAGAGATAGAAACATCAATGATGAGAGAGAATCATTGATTGGCTGCCCCCTACTGGGGATTGAGCCCACAACCCGGGCATGTCCCCTTGACTGGAATCAAACCCGGGACCCTTCAGCCCCCAGGCCGACCCTCTATCCACTGAGCCAAACCAGGTAGGGCTGTAATGTTACATTTATATAAAAAGCAATTTTATTGTAAATGGCTAACACGGATTCCATATTTTTTCACATATGGGAAATATATATGAAATAGCAAGCAAAGAAAGTACACACAGAAGTATGCACCTAGTAATAGAGCATTAACTAATCTGACAGTGCAGAGACTTTAAAAAGTTGAAGTGATATTATGTTACACATTAATTTATGTTGATTAATTTTTCAATTAATTTCAAAAATCTAAGATAAGATACTATTTGCAGTAAAGATTTATGTTAATTAAATTTTTCCTCTTACATTAAAAAATCATAAAGATTATAATACAGAAATTTGTCTCTTATTTATGACATTTTAGTATCACCAACTGTTACTAAATGAGTATTAGGTAAGTCAGATGAACCACGTATAAAATTTACAGTGGGGTGTTACAAGTAAAAATTATATTTTTAAAAATGCAATTAATACATTTCACCAAGTAATCAAATAATAGGGGCTTCCACTTATCAAGAACAGAGATTTGAGACTAAAGCAATCACAGTAAATAAAAAATGTGACCCTCAAATCTTTAGTATTTTTAGTGTTTTGTAGAATTTTTTTCTTTCTTATCTCTAAGCATTCTTTGTGTATATCCTTTATCGTAACAATTATAAGTATTTATGCCCAGTTGATGCCTTGTCTTTGCATGGTATTCAAGATCTCTCTTATGGTGCAGTTATTTTTTATTTTAATGTGTCCCAATTTATTAATCTCTCCTTTGAGAGTCCATGATGTGAGGGTCTTGTTTCTGAAAACATTCCTTGCCCTGAGGTCATAACAACATTCTCACAGTTTCTTCAAAGTTTTGCTTTTCACGAACATCAGTGCCTGCGTGACTTACATGGCATTTTGTAGAACAGTCGTTCTCCTGCACCATCATTCGTCTGCAGGTATTTACTGTCCAAAGACCAGTCAATGTGCGTAATGAAACTGAGGGACTTGTTGCATTCTCCAATTTTCTTATACCGCTGGGCAACCGCGTAGACGTCGACTGGGCCATCATTGGATCCCACTGCGAGATAAGAACCATCTGGAGAAAATTTCATTTCATGAATGACTTCTTTTCGATCTTTGATATGAACCACTTCTGTCATATCTCTATAAGAATAAAGAGCAAAGCGATAAGCAGCAAATCTAGAAATAGGAACCCCAGGTCATGTATTAAAGTATATGTGTCAGAGAAAAAAATGTTTGAAAGGGAGGAAGTTCCTACAGGAATTAGAGAATTAACTTCTGAAAAAAAGATATAAAACTTTATTTAAAGTTTACAGCCAATTTAGAAAAAAATTAATATTTAAAATAATATTTTGAGCTTTCAAAGAACCAATAAAATTTAATGAAAAGCATATTTGCGTTCATGTTCAATTATCTATTATTTTTCTCTAAAATTTTTGTTGAAAAATTGAGGTTTATAAAATTGTTTTAAAATATGTCATGGAAAACAGTAGGTATATCAAGGTTAGCATAAAAATAAAAATCCTTTTTATATTTTAAGAACAAGAAAACTGCTTATTGCTTTTTGCTACAAGAAGAGCAAATTCAAAAAGCAGAAGAGGAAAAGTCCTTATTTTTAATGCTAAGTTGTTATGGAATTATTTAACTCTGACTATGAAAGGGCAATAATGCACACATTGAATCACCTGAGTATCCTATGTCCTTTCTGACCAGATTCTGATAAGAATTTCTGCCCTCACTTGAAAGTCACTGAGGGTTTTCCTACAACTGAGACAGGATTATGATTGGCAGGTCCCCTGAGCCAGTAAGGATGCCTTCATCAACTCCGAAACAAACTGAATGCATAAACAATGCCAAATATTTGCTCCACATAATTCCTCACACCGGCTGTCACTTAATAATAGCACCACAGTTTACTACAATGTCACAAAATAGGTGTGGGGGGATGCTTTCTGTGGTGTGTGTGGGTTTGTTTTTTTTTTTTGGCTTGGAAAAGCTATTAAAAAGAAAAGAAAATCTAGTAATTAGCCATCTTTCCACACATCACTAAGCAGGGAAAGAAAATGTTGCCCACCAATTTGGTCGTAAGTTATGTGTGGCTGTTAATGCGAACTCAGTGTAATAAACCATGCCAAGTGCCTTTTTCAAAGCTATCTAGAATTTGCTCTGTGCAAAACATGCCATACCTAATTTCTGGCTGCATTTCCTTTCTGTAATCACAAAATGGGTGAGCCAAACGAACAGCCAATGCCTTTAGAGGAATTACAAGGGTGGGTCATAATTTTTATCCTGTAAAAATTATATAGGGGATTAATAAAGTATGAAATATTCTGTCTTATTGTCAAATGTGGGTGGTAGACATCTTTGACGCAAGCTCACCTCTAGCAATCTGGTGCTGTTGGAGGCTGCTCTGCTCCTGCTTCCTCCTTTCCTGGCTTACTACAAGCACGTCATCCCTCACCTAAAACCCGTGGGACCAGATGAGCTTGGGAATTCACTATTCATTAGACTTTTTTAAAGGTTCACATATACTATGCCATGTAACATCACCAGTAGGGACTGGGGCAGCACCCTGCATTGATGCATGGTTATTCCTGCTAAGAGATTAATAGGTTATATACAGTCTCACATCAGTCCACTGAGGCAGGCTGTGCTGCCAAGTAAGTCACCGGAGAAAGAGGTTTGTATTTTCAGAGCGTGGATTTCATCATTACAGACAGGACTGTGAATCTGTACTGTTCCTATTTGAAAGAATAGGTGCCCATTTCCCCTAAGGTCCCAGCATCTATTTTGACCAGGAGAATCTTAATCCTAACAAAAGAGCCTTTTTTTTTTTTTTTACTTTTCTTTAAATACTATTTTTCAATTACAGTTTACATTCAATATTATTTTGTATTAGTTTCAGGTGTACAGCATAGTGGTTAGACAATCAATATATTTTACAAAGCGGTCCCCAATATTTCCAGTACCCACCTGACACCATACATAGTTATAACAATATTATTACTATATTCCCAATGCTGTACTTTACATCCATGACTATTTTGTAACTACCAGTCTGTACTTCTTAATTCCTTCACCTTGTTCACCCAGCCCCCACCCCCTCTCCCATCTGGCGACCATCAGTTTGTTCTTTGTATCTATGAGCCTCTTGATTCATTTATTTTACAAAAGAGCATCTTTTAATACCATTTTCAGGATCAGTACATGCCTGACTCGGAGAACAATGAAAGAGCCGTCCTTCATGCCCAGGGCCAACTGGGACCCATCGGGGCTGAAAGCCACACTGCGAACTGCTTCCTCCATGTTACAGCGGGCGATCAAGGCGTGGTCAGCCAGGCTCCACAGCCTAGGCACAAGGACAAAGAAACAAAACCAAACCGACGCTCACCACCAGGCCACCCGAGGCAGGCAGGCCTGCTGAGCACAGTGTGATAACAGCAGGAAAGGAGGCGGCCACTTCACACTCGCGTCCTTCCTGCCGGCACGGCACGTCTGGGAACCCGGGATGGGGTTTAGTCTATCTCTGGGTCATTTCCCCCATTAGAAATACCCAGCAAGAAATACGAGATAACATTTCCAAAGATTTTTATATTCATATATAAAAAGGAAATTTTAAACACTACCTTCACACAAAATCTTACTTTTCTCTTTGGAAATTAAAAATTGTTCTTTACGCATGCCAATCGTTATTAATAACTTACAGGATAAGAAGCACTACTAGATACTATTATTGTATCATTGTTCATATATATATATATATATATATATATATATATATACCTTTCTAGTAACTGTTATTTATGCACATATAGATTAAAATACACATTCTGTTTTGCTGGCCCCCCTAGAAAGAAAATCCAGCTGAGAACAGCCAATGATAGCCCTGCCCAAGATGGTTCCAAAGTCAGCTGTGCTCAGTCATATGCCAGCCTTCCTCATAAGCTCCCTGGGTGCCCCACTGCTGACAGGCCCACTCATGGCTGGGACAGGTACTCTCCACAGTGCCCCTGGCTGATAAGCATGTTACTGCTGAAGAAGCAGGGGTCAAGGGTCAAGTGCAGCTAGCACACACTTTTCAGCAGCTCCGGAAACCCCTATTCCAGGCACCTCAAACTGGGTAAACATGAACTAAATTTTTGAAGCTACGAACGAAGGTTTATATGTGAATTACAATTGTGGTACCTGATTTCTCCCTGTTAGTACTTTTAAGACAGTCTTCTCTTAACACACAACCAACATCTGTTAGGCAGACCGACAATTGAGAATGCTGCCACAGAGGCAAGAGTAAGTCACACGTGGTGGAGTTTCTCTAATGCATTCTGCCATCAGGAGGGCTGGGGCCAGCTCCTCACAATGCAGAGTTGCATGGTGAATAGTTTGCTGATCCTTTAGGCAGCGTGCACTGTTCAGTCTGAAGCTTATGGTATTCTTTCAATACCTCCTCGTCCATTATTCATAATCTCATGCTGTTTTTAGCCATGTACTATTTTCAGCAATGTAAGTTTTGCTTTACCCTCACTCCTCAGTGAACTGTACTAGCCTTACAAAGTCACTCAGCTAATCTTTCTCGGGAAATTATGACTTGTATCCTTTCTACATTTCCATACTCCATGTAAACTTACATTTAAAATGTTTGGCCAAATTAATGGTTGAGGAGACCAAGACAAATTCTGGCCATCAGGGCTCCTTGGGGAAGTTTGCGATTCTGAGACTCAACACATTTATCAAAATGCGAAAGCCAAGGACTCTCTTGAAAACATTTCCCTCTGGATGGTTATGAATCCAGCTTCTCAGGTGTTTGACTAACGTGGTGGCATTGTTTTGGCTGTTGGGGCAAAGCTCTGAGTGATGGAAGGAAAAGGAAGAGGAGAGAGTGAGTGAAGACCAGTGTAAGCCAAATACACATTTATGTCACGTGAGGGGACAACTGGAGTTGCCTTCACTGATTTTTAGATTGATGAGGCACAGTGCTTGGCAGAAACTAAAAACTGATTTTTAGATTGTACTTTACTGATGAGTATATTATTGTATCTTGATTAGATTCACAGACATATAGAGTAAGGGCAGGGGTGGGGGAGCAGGAGCCCTAGTCTAATTTACAAGGTTCTATTTAAACTATTAAAATCCAGAGGCAATCATCATCCAATTGATTAATCAGTCTCTTCCTCTCACCATCACTCAGTCTTTTCTGACCTGTTTGTTGTTAAGCACATTTAAAGCCTAATTAAATACGAAAATCCTGAAATCAGTGTAATAGTCTTCACCTTACACTTTTAAATCACATGTTCAGGCCTTCAACAGTCACACAGATATTGGAATCATACTAATTTGCTCATTTTACATGATGCCACGCTCTCAAAGAGGAAAACGTGATCCATCACGAGACCCTTTGGGGTCCTAATAAAACCGCAGACTTTCTCAGGAACCAGCACTTTCCTTTGACTTGAGGACACTGTTCAAGATTTCATCTGAGAAATTACAAAGAAATCATTATTCACCCACGTGCTGAAGACAACTTTGCAAATCGCAATGTACGTTCTGTTCTAATGGTTATGAGTGAGTGTCTGAGCCGGTGAAAATGCCGTGCAGGCCCCGGCCATGTAAGCACATACGAGGAGCGAAGGTATGAGGGGAAGATGCCGTTAACACGCAGGAGTGCACTTAGCTCCCAGAACCGGAAGCCACTCTCACCAGTAGTATTTTCACTTCTAAGAACAATTTCATGACTTATGATGGAGCCAAACAAAGATAAAATACCAAGAAGTCAACCGCTGTTGAGCTCACTGTCTTCACATTCCATGTGGAAGCTGTGTGGCTCTGCCCTGTGGTTTAGCCTGTTCCTGGGTAACAAGCAAATTTGGCCCAAATAAATCTGTTATCCCAAGTAAGTCAGTGAGGTGACAATGGCCACCGCGGGGTCCTCACCTGACAGAGCGGTCGTCGCTGCCAGTCACGGCCAGCGGCTTCTTGGGGTGCAGGGCCAGAGCCCAGAGCTCCCCCTCACAGTGGCCTTGCAGGATCAGCATGGGCTTGTCTCGTTCTCGCACAATCACCTCGAATATCTCGCTGTCCTGGGTCCCTGCTAGGAGGCGGTCTGCTTTCCAGCACACGCTCCGGATGGAGAGGCCTGGCAAAACCAGAGACGGCAAACAGAAGCAGGTCTTCACATCACTTACAAATAAGAGAAAACACCTAAAGTAAATACCCTTTCACCAGGACAGCGTCCAGTGCAGCACATTTTAACAATTCCGGGGGGTGGGGAGGGGGAGGAGTGGGGGAAAAATCCACATATCAGTCCCTGTTAACTCACCAGTTCCTTACACGTGCCGGTCCTTTCCCCCACCCCTCGAAACCTATTCTGCAAAAGCGTGTTCGCTTTTTCCTGTCTGACTTGGGATGATTATCTGTTTTTACGGCTGGATATTCATTTTAAGGGGAGAAATTGGTCTTTATGAAAGCCTAACCCTTTTTGAAATTATTTCCTTTTGACTTGTATGGAAAAGTTAATAATTACTTCACTCTTTAGGATGTTAACATTGCATTAAAATTATATGGGGCGGGTACTACAGAATGCTTAACTATCCTATTAGGCAAATTGAATATGTATTTGATCAGAACCCAGACTCATTTTGTGGGATAACAGATGCACCATGTCCCAGAAACATGCAAATGAAACTCTAATTTCAGTCTCAAAATATAATCAAAACATCAAACAATTGATGGAATCTTCTCTGAAAGCACAGTGTTCCTTTTAAATCCAAACTTCCACCTCTGTCGCATGACCCCCCCTTCTTGCCCTGCAATGAGTGTGACCTCTCAAACTTCCTGCAGTCTCTGTCCCTTACTGTGTTCAATATGTATTTACTCACACAGTGAAGTTTCTCATGTCTGAATTAGAAAAACAGAAGCAATCCCACTTTCATAACGACTTGAAACCAGGTAAGGATGTGATAGGCTTTGAGTCTTTAATGTAGAACAAGCATGTCAAACTCATGGCCCGCATGCCTTGTTTATTTGGCCCGGGTTAGCCTTTGAGTTTGACATGCTTGCTGTAGAAAGTACAGAAGTCAGAACACCTGGGCTTTCACCCTGCTCTACACCTGATTGGCCACACAAAGAAGAGTCCCTTTCACTCTGGGACCAGGCTTTCTTCACATAAAATGTAGACTATAACTATGGAGACCTTGTAATTTATCATCGAAACTGGGACCCACCAAAAGTAAAAGGAGGTTCTAAAAAATAATTAAATTTACATAATTTTTAAATTTATTTTAACCAAGAAAGTAGTTGTATGATATTGAAAGACTGATGTATTAACTAGTCCTATTAAAACATTTTTAATATTAAATTCTAATAATACTTCATTACAAGATAAAAAGTCTAAGCCAAAGGGATAAATAGGCAAAGCACAGAGGATTTTTAGGACTGTGAAACTATTCTGTAGGAATAATGCTAGATATACTTAGATATATGTTGTTACACATGTGTCAAAACCCATAGACTATAGACTATACAACACCAAGAGTGAACCCTAACATAAACTATATAGGCTTCGGGAGATAATGACGTGTCAACGTAGGTTCATCCATTGTAACAAATGTACCACTCTAGTGGGAGATACTGATAGTCAGGGAGGCTGTGTGTGTATGGGGTAGGGGACATATGAAAAATCTCTGTAAATTCCACTCAATTTTGCTGTGAACCTAACTGCTCTAAAAAATTAAGTCTGTTTTAAAAAAAACTCGGGGCAATGTTAAACCAGACAGGATGCTGAGACAACAGCAGGGTTAATTGGGGGGGGGGGGGGGGGAGGTATATGGATACTCTATAATTCTTAACTCTCTGTGGTCTTGAACCGAATCAAAGGAGAGAATTCATTTACTGATGTAATAGTAATTTTTGAAGCACAAAGCTATTTTCACATGAGATAACTCTCTTTATTCCTTGCTCTGAATTCATTGTTATGAGTTTTAAAAGGGAAGGAGCTAGCGCACAGGCAGACATTATTCCTGCTGTGAGGAGGAAGTTGGAATACCTTGGCAACGGCTAATTCAGGGTCAAATCTTTAGCTCGACTTACACAGAAAAAAAGAGAGAGGACTCAGCGCTACAAATGAAAACTATAATACAACTGATTTCACAAAAGTCCAAAAGATTATAAAGACTGCTATGAACAATTATATGCCCACAAATTGAACCATCTAGAAGAAATGCATACAGCCCTAGAAACATATAAGACTTCCAAAACTTTATCATGAAGAAATAGAAAATAAGAACAGACCAATAACAAGGGAGGAAACTGAATCAGTAATAAAAAAACAAACAAACCTCCCAACAAAGAAAAGTCCAATACCAGACGACTTCACAGGTCAATTCTACCAAACATTTAAAGAAGAGTTAATTAATTAATTAATCAATCAATAAATTGTGAATGAAAGGAGCCACATGCTAACCTGACAAGCTCAGGGGAGGCCTGTGTGGCTGTCTTGCAAACTCAGAGACCTAAAATAACCACAAAAGATGGTCTGAAAATTAAATATTTAACTACAAACAAGTTATAGTGGGTAGTCATGTCCTAGTCCGATATCTTCCCTGACAAAGATCACCTTAGATCTTCTTTACTGAGCCCATTTGCCTTTTTGCCTCTAAGATAACATATCTGTGAGATGTCTGGGTAACTTGTAACTTCCTTCTTTTGCTGGAGCCCCTGGGGCACAACCAAATGTGGTGGGCGCCAGGACAGATACTTCAAATTCCTTCATTATCATGTTAATTGTTCCTGTACCCACTTAAGTATGTGTCCATCATTTTACTTTTTATCCAACCCCAGGGGTTTCCCACCGTTTGACTTTATCCCACCTCCTTAATCTATCACCAATGAATTTCATGTAGCCCACCTATGTCCCTCCTTTGATGGCAATGTATAAATACAGATGTAACCCACCATTTCTTCGGAGCATTATCTCAATTCATTGAGGTTCTGCTTCCCGGCATATGTCGACAGTTTGGCTCAAATAAACTCACTAAAATTCTTTACAGGTTTCAATGGTTTTTTCGTTAGCAAAATCAATCCTTCTGAACCTCTTCCAAAAAATACCACAGGAGGGAACACTTCTAAACTCGTTTTAGGAGGCCAGCATTACCCCGATACCAAAACCAGACAAAGACACTACAAGAAAAGAAAATAACAGGCCAATACTCTTAATGAATATAAATGCAAAAATCCTCAACTAAATATTAGGAAACCAAATTCAACAATGCATTGAAAGGATCTTACAGCATGATCAAAAGGCATTAATTCCAGGGATACAAGGATGGTTGAACATTTGCAAATTAATCACTGTGATACACCACATTAACCAAATGAAGGATAAAAATCATGGTAATCTCAATAGATGCAGAAAAAGCATTTGTCCTCAGTAAACATGAGCATGTCACTTCTCCTCATGGCCTCCCACAGTGTGTGTGTCCAGTCGCTTAGGCTAAATGACTTGAAAACTAAAATTTCTCCCAAAGATCTGGCATTGTCTTTGGTCCAGTGTGCAAACATTTAATCTCTCCATCACCCTCTCGATTTTTTACCATCTTGTTTTGGGGAACTAATTCAGAAAGGTATAAGAATAGTATAACAAACAACCTACCACCTGGAATGAACAAATGCTAACACTTTTAAAATATCTGCTTTGTCTTCCTTTTCTTAAAAAGAGGTTTAGGAACAAAGAAGAACCTTCCAATCAGCCAAGACTACTGAGCCAGTCGAGTTACACAGCGTCTCCAGACTGTGTCCAGGGAGCTCTTGGATTCCCCAGTGGAGCCAGCAGAGAGCCAGCAGAGAGCCAGGATGGGAGAACTCAGGGCGCCGAGTCTGAGGATCCCACCCTTGTTTTCCCCTCAGATCTCCTAATCTGTTTTGCAGGAGGTTTCATTTGAAAAAAAGCGTTCCGCGGAACCAACCAACGTAAGATGGAAGCTTTACACAAAGCAAAGGCAGTGAAGTCAAATCGATATAAATACAGAGAGGGAGGGAAGGGGAGATCGTGAGAGTTGTTCCATTTTCATTGTTTACAACATAAACGTAATGAGCTGTGAACATTTTCTCTCAGAAACCAGCTCAGGCTCTTCACAAACACTCAGTGCCTCGAACAGATACATTGCATCTTGTCACATCAGACAAGTCAGCCCCAGGGGTCCACCCATGACAATAGACAGGACACCGCCATTCTCACTTTCTACATAACCATTTCAAGTAGGAATTGCTTCCTGAAGACACCTCAGGAGGTGGAGAACTGTATTCAAGTTTCCTAATCACGTTCTCTTTTCACCATTTCTGAACCTCACTGCTGCTCTGCACGCAAGCCAGAGTGAGAAGAGAACAGCTCGGTCTCTGCTGGGCACATTCTGGAGAGTCCCTGGGGAGGGGCAGGTCCCTGGCAAGATTCTGATAGCATTTCCCTTCTCTGTCTACCCATCTGGCTTGGTTTTAACGTCTCCAACACCAATGCAGAGCACAGTAATGTGGTCTCCTAGCCAGGCTGGCCACTGCATTGGGAAATTATTAAGCTGTCCTTGCTTCATTATGTTCTGCTCTGGGAGTCCGAAAAACACGAGGCAATGTTTGGAATATGGTTGTAAATCCCCCATAGTGAACAGAGACCCGGGAAGAACCATTCTAGTTATTTAAAACCACAGAAAGGCCCTTTTGTTCTGGAAAGGTGCGTGTTTAAAGACCTTTGTCAGTATGAGCTGGAGGCATTGTGCTGAGTTTGTAAGGTGTCCACATCTTGGACACCATCGCCTGATCTGCAGCGTTGCTTTCTCTGTAGCTCATCTGTGAGAATGTGGGGCTCTGGCCTGTGCTTGGTCCAGACTGCCAGCAGACGGCAGTAGAGAGCAACCACCCACTTAAACCAAAATCCTCCAAGACCAAATTCTCATCAGCCCTCTGCCCAGTTTTACATTCAGATCACAGAGTGGGAAATAGCGTCCTTCTAATCCTCTCTGTGACAGCCCTGAAACCCAGGGATGGGGAGATCTGGAGTCCAGGAACATCATGAATATTAACACAGACTTAAAGGACGTTGCTTATTTCCCATTAATTCATTGAATGGTTAAGGACACAGACTGGATTTATATCCCAGCCCCATTCCTTCCCAGCTGTGTGACATGGAAAGCTATTTAATCTTTCAAATCTTCAGTTTCCTCATCTGTAAAGTGGAGAGAACATTAGGCCTCACACTTCAGAGCACTGTTATAAAGATCCAATACAATAATATATTCAAAAACTTCACCCAGTGTCGGCACTTAGAAAATTAACCAATAACAATGAGTTATTGTCATTTTAAGCAGAAAGTTTTGGTGCTTTGTTGGGGTTTTTGTTAGTTTTACATCTCAGTGGAGACCCACCTGCTGCACACAGGGTCACATTCTGGCCCTGGGAATGGTCTGCACCAGGAACTATGAAGAAATTGCTGCATGTGCCCCCGTGTGTTATAACTTACTCGTTGATTATCATGCTGATGCGCCAGCACTGCAGACCCTCAGAAGGAAAGGCTATGGTCCAACACACAAAAGAGAGAACTATTTTGGGAATAAAATGGCTTTTCCCCGCAATTATTTGGCCCAAGAAGGGAAGACTGGCAGCAGGGAGAGAGTTGGTACTTATTAGTGATCTTAAATCTGGTGCTCCTGGGCCTGGCATATGGTAAAAGACCCAGAGCAGCTGCTCTGCCCCTTCCTGGGCCGCGGATTCTACATGGAAAGTGTTTTTAAAATACAGATGTCTGGTCCTCCACCCAGCGTTCCTCTGGTGGGTCTGGAGGAACCGCAGCCCCCTGGGGCTGAGAACTACGTGTTGAGAACCACTACCAAGCTGTTCCCCAGACTTGAGCCAGGTTGTCGAAAATGCTGATTTCCAGGCTTCAGCCCCAGGTGATTCTGATGTAGTGATTCTTCAGCCACATGTTGGGAAACTCCACCCCACTGCATTAGAAAGCCCAAAGATGGCAAAAGAAAATGCAACTTTCAGGAGTTGATCTAGTCAAACAAGCAAGCCCTATGACTGGGGACGAACATCCTCACAGACATGACTCAGCCCTGCACCCAGAGCTCTATGCACAAGCCAGGAATGCTAATAACAACTCAGGAGCAGGCCCCCAGGGACAGTTCAGGGCCCTATGGGGCCAGTAAACACCTGTTGAATAAAGGAGGAAATTACAGCATAGAAACTTATATTATTTTCCCAAAGTCCCACAGTGGAAACAGTTTGCTGAAAATCTATACAGAAGAGGCAAGAGGATGACAGATGCCTTGCAGAAGATTCCTGTGAGGAAGAACCTGTAATTCTAGAGTGCAAAGTGAAATCTACCCTGAATATACTGGGAAGCAATAAATCACTGGGGATAAATGGAAAACGGTTAGAATTATTTCAAGCCACAGACACTGAATCTGTCAAAACCTAACAACAACATGTCAACAAATATGGAAAACAAAACAATGGCCTACAGACTGGAAACATTCAATATACACCCCAATCTTCAAGACGGAGATGCCAAAGAGTGCCATAAACAGAGGGCCATCGCTCTGATTTCCCACGCAAGCAAGTGATGCTCAAGGTGATGCAACAAAGGCAACACCTCATACGGATGCAGAAATGCGACATGTTCGAGCTGGATTCAGAAAAGGAAGGGCATCGAGACCTAATTGTGAACATTTGTTGGACACTAGAGTTCTCTAAAGAATTTCAGAAGAAGGTTAGTCTGTTTTATAGGCTATGAAGCCTCGGACTGTGTAGATCATGAAAAGCTCTGGGTTGCTATGGATGCCTCAGCATTTGATTTTCCTGTGCCGTGGACAGGAAGCTACCATCAAGATAGAATATGGGAAGACAAAATGGTTTCCTTTAGGCAAAAGTGATAGACCAGGGTGTATTTTAAATCCCTAATGTTTAATCTGTACACAGAGCATATCATTCAAAAAAAAACTGGACTGGATTCAGGAAGGAGGAGTGACAATTCCTGAAAGAATCATCAATAGCTTAAGATATGGAGAGGACACCATCTTACTGAAAGAAAATAGCAATGATTTGAAACAACTTCTGATGAAATGGAAAGAAAAAAGTGCCAAAGCAGGACTGCATTTGAACATCAAGATGACAAAAATCATGACTACAGAAGAGATATACAACTTTAACATAGACAGTGAAGACACTGAAATTGTTCAAGATTTTGCTTTCCTTGATTCAGCCATCAAATCAAGACTGCAGCCCTGAAATCAAGAGAAGGCCGAGACTCAGAAGGGCAGCGTTGGGAGAACTAGGAAAGATCCCCAAGAGCAAAGATGTGTCATTAGAGACTAAGGCTAAGACCATTCATACCCTCATTCATATTCCCAATTACTATGTACAGATGCTTAGATTGGACAGTGAAAACGGATGATAAGGAAAAAAGTTTGACTCATTTGAAATATGGTGTTGGAGGACAGCGCTATGGACACCCTGGATCACTAGAAAGATTTACAAGTGGGTCCTAGAGCAAATTAAACCTGAAATATTGCTGGAGGCAAAAATGACAAAACTGAAGCTGTCCTACTTTGGGCACATTATGAGAAGATGGAGTTCTTTGGCAAAGACAATAATTCTGGGAAAAATAGAAGGCAACAGACAAAATATGAGATGGATTGACTCCATAAAGGAAGCCACAGGCATGGGTCTACCAGAGCTGAGCAGGACTGATGAGGACAGGACTTCGTGGACATCACTCACTCATAGGGTCACCAAGAACTGGAGTTGACTCGATGGTACCAAACACACACAAATAAGGAAATTACAGCACAGAAAGTTCCAATTATTTGCCCAAAGTCCCAGAATGAGCAAGTGATACAGATAAAAGGAGAATTCAAGCGGTGCAAGTCTGGAATGAACTCACTTCCCCACAAAGTTATTTCCTTTCTCTGTGGATGTGCACCCAGGACATAGTACCGAAGATTAAACAGGACAAGGTGATGGCTTTTTTCTGTAAACCTAACCTTATTAAAGATGTAGTGCCGAGGAGCCCCTCAGCAAAGAGGTAAGAAGTAAAAAAAGAGTGAGAGGAAGAGAGATTTCACTCAGACAAAAAGAGGGCAGGTGGGAGAGGGTGAGGAAAAAACAGCAGGGACCTCTGAACCCCCTTCCCTCTGCCACCCCTCATTAAAGGGAGCTGAAGCCACTAAGGAGGCGGACCAGGGGCTCCTGGCCCTGCTTGCGGTTCTGGTGCTGAAGAGTAATGCTAAAGGCAGAGTTTGGGAACCTGAAGGAAACAAGGCTTCCCAGAGATTCCTGGGTACCGATGACTGGGGGACAGGTCTGGCCTTATGATTTGTGGGGCCCAATATAAAATGAAAATGTCAGACCCCTTTGTTAAAAAAAAAGGATTAAGAATTTCAAGGCGGCAACAGCACAAAACCAGATCTCCTGCCCGGGCAGCCAGCCCTGCCTGAAGGATTACATTGCATCCTGTACGCAGAGTGCCGAGCACAGTGGTCGCCATCCAGTACGGGAGCTGCTGCAGGAGAGTCGCAGGGCTCTCCAAGGGCTGGGCAGGGGCTGGTCCTAAACTGGACTGCAGGTCGCCTGCAGCACCAAGTGCCCATGGCCTGCTGCTCCTGTTTGCAAGGGTCTCTGCCTGAGAATTTCTAGCAGAACCTGCAGTGAAAGCTACTCCCTACAAAATCTGGTCTATTTCAGCGTCTATAGGATTCCAAATCCTATAGTCACAGGAACTCCACACAGCCTAAGGGGACCTCAGAAGATAGAGACACACCACTAGACGTGCTATGTCCCACCCCGGGGAAGGACCACCCAGACAGGTTTTTATGTGAGGCCAGCTGGGAAGGGGAATTACTACCAGAACAAACCAGACGGTCAGCCTCTTCGAATGTTCTCACACCACATTCCACACCACAGAGCATGAACAAACACCACCACACGCGACCCCTCCAGGCACTCCTCGCCCTCTCCAGCACCTATGCATGCTCCTCTGATGCGCCTCCACTTTCTCAGCACACAGTGAGGCAGGAGGCATGGCCCAAAGGACAACGGTGGACAGACAGGGAGGCAGGTGATAGAGGCGATGGGAGCAGCAGTGAGGCATGAAGCCACTCAACGGGCCAGAAGAAGAATCGGATGTGCTTGCTTTGTCTCCGCTGGAAACAAGGCGGTTCTCAGATTGGAGAATCATTTTTTTGAATGTTCTGTGCCAGGGTTTCTCAGGCACAGAGAGAGTTGGAGATCGCTCACCTCCCTATTGCTGGTTCTTGAGGGTCAAGCTTGAACACGGCAGGCTGACACAAAGAAGAAGGGGCTGCTAGTCCAGCCTAAAAACTCTGGCTCTTTTTCTGAGGAAAGTGGAAACCAGCGCAGTCGTTTGAGGAAAGGAATAATGTGATCTAGTTCGTAAATTTCAAACAATCCCTCTGGCTGCTATTCTGAGAATAGTGGCTGAAGCAGGAACACAAGTGATAAAGCAACTGCCGTGATCTATGTGAAAGATGGTGGTTCAGACCAGCGGGTGGGCAGCAGAGATGCTGAGAAGTCTTGTACCTTGGAGACTTCAGCCTCCTAACTCTTGCTCAACACTGAGGGAATGCTGGTTGGCCTAACGCAGAGTATCTCCAGATATAGAGTTTATAGTCATTCTACACAGTAACAATTCAACAAGTATGTATTGGAAATTAAAATAAATACACAAGACTCCAATAAAATGCCTGAAGCATGCTTTTTAGAAGAACCTATTCAGTTTGTAGGCACGTATCTGACACTTAGTAGATGCTTAATAAGTGCATATTGAATGGATAAATGAATAAGACACTTTATACTGTGTGAATAATTACTGTATTCTTTTAGACATAATCATTTATAGCCATTAATTCAAAGTCTTTTATCACCATAGATGTAATTTATTTTAGTTGACTTGCTTTAAGAATTATTTTTGGCTTCCCTTGCCACCACTATAAGTCATTTAAGCTTCATTATTTTACCCAGATCATAAATTTGTGTTAAAAATGACCAGACTTGGCATGCACTATTATTAAGTTAGGTGTGAGATGTGACTTAGATCCCTTTGTGGAATAAGATGGGTACAGAAAAACCAATATAGAACTTCACCTTGAATTTAACACTCATAGAGTTATAGGTAAGTATAAATACATATTATTACCTTTATATCCTTGTTCTGTCTCCCTGAGATCAATTTTGGTTATTGGTTTGAATTCAGTATCCCATAACCGTATACACCCGTCACGTCCACCGGTGGCAAAGCCTTCATCGCAAGGATACATGCTAAAGATTCCAGCCTGAAAATAAGGCAGATAACACTCAATGCTGCCATCATTCTGAATGTCACTGCAGTTGGGTCTTGATGATTAAAAAATCAAGACAAAAATAAAAACAAATCCCTTGTTCTCTATTGAAATCCTGACAATACAACAAGCAGCCATTTATAATATCCTTAATTTTTAGCTAGATTAAAAATTAATCCTAATAACCACCAGAGAAAACTAGTTGAAGAGCTCCTTTGCCATTACTAAACTGATTGCAGGTTGTAAGAAAATTATTCAGAATTCCTTGGTCAAATCGGATATGGAAATCATAAATTCCTTTACATGAAAAGAGATCGTTATAAAAAAAAAAAAAAGATGTGACAATGGATCACTACAAAGAAAAGTAAGACAACAAGGGAGGGATTTAATATAAATCGCTATCCAAATAATCAAGTAAAAAATATCCTGGCTGGGACCATAAACACTTCTACAGGTACAAGCTCGTCTCAATGAACATAAATTACCGTGGCGTTGGCTTAAGCATCATTGAAGATGCCTTTTCACATCTGAAATAGTTTCATAGTTTAAAGATGCTTGTCTACAGGAAAATATTTTATTTGGTCTGCTTAAAGTGCTACAAGTGAATAATGTTGACCTAAGATCTAGAAAGAGAAATTAGGTTCCTAAGGTAGCTATGAATGAGGACAAATACTGACCTCTGAATTGTTTTAAAAGCAGTTTAAAACATAATAATCAAAGCTAAGAAAATTGGTCTTGAACATACAAGACAATGAAAGATCTAAAATTTCACAGCTCTTTTGCTAAGAGTTGCTTAAATTTTTCTTCCTATTATAATAGGGGATCAATTTGGAGACAAGCAAATGACTATCAAATTTCCAGTAACATTTTACCACAGCTCCACTTACTACAAATAGTCTTTACCATTCACATCATCTCTGTTTTATCATCTGTAGACACAGCAACGTAATCATTTTAATATATGTCAAAATTAAGCAGAGTGGTCAGAAGTAAAGGTTGCCCGGTTCTTACACAGCAGACCATCAAAAGAGTTTGTCAATGGTTTCTGTTTGCATTTTGAGACTTGTGATGTGGACCTAGAAGTGAGGGAAATCTACCTTACTAATCAATGTAAAAATAGTTGTCTCCATCCTTGCTAATCAACATATGGGCCACAGTGACATCTCAGATCCACTGAGTCAGAATCTGCATCTCAACAAGATCTCCAGGACATTTGTAGGCACAATAAAATTTGACAGTGCCGGTCGATACAATGAAACTGATGATGAAATTGTTCTAGTCTTCTGTCGAGCTACTGCTGATGAATAACAACACTAACCAGCCAATCGATAATTGAGGTGAAGGCCAATTAAAGTATGATGCTTTTGAAACATTTCTTTTAGGTGAACAAAACATTTGGGGAAATATTTCAGGCATGTTTAGGGAGTGCTCAGCAGAGTTGGTTGATCCTTAAGGGGAGAAAAATACCAAATTTCCACATGGGAACACTTACACTATGTGCGCCTTGGACGGTGCGGACTAAATTGAGCCCTTTCCAGACATAGATGTCCCCATTTAAAGCACCAGAGTAGGTGATGTCTTCTTTGGCACACGCAAGGCAAAGGATGGTCTGAAGATCCCCCGTTTTGCCAAATATCCCTCTTTTTGCAGTCAGGGCATTTCCACATAGTGTCCAAAACTAGAAAGTAAGTGATAAAATTAAAAAAAAAAATAGAGTGTTCCAAGGCATTTCATTATTAGTGTTTGTTTGCTATGTTTTGATATATGTTACATAATTTGCTGTAGGTGAACTAGGTACACACAATTTAACTTATTTTGCTGTGACAGCAGAGAACTGCAAAATGCTTTAGCCAGCTACCAGCATAAAGAAAACTTATACTTTAAAATGTTCAAAGCTCCAAAATTCCAAAACATAACTAGTTATTGATTAGTAATTTAATATAAAATGTCAATGTTCCAAGAGTTGGGATAAAGTGGATGATGAATCATCACACTTTTGTTTGATTTCTTGTCAAATTATAGAACTAGGATAGATTCATTGTCGGGAAGTTTAGAAAAACAGAAAAGATAGAGAGGAAAACTGAAATTACCCACAACCTCCTGCTAACACACTGATATATCTTCTAGCCATTTTTTGGTGTATATAAATATATTTGGAAACAATTTCTTTCTAACTAAAAATGTTATAAATCGTCACTGTAAAAATGTTACTTAGAAATATGTTGTTAAAATATAAGCTATATTTCCATAGAGCCAAATAAATGCCTAGGCTTTTCAGTTTAGTGGTATAATTTATCATGTGGAAAACCATAAGCATGAAGCTTGAGCTACTTTATAGAAGGTAGCAGGGAGACTCTGTGGTTATGTAGATATTAAATATTTTGATTTAACATAGTTTTGAAAAAAAATATATGAAATGGCCTAACTCTAGTGCCCTATATATAGTCTATAATGGCTCTTTACAAAGGTCTAGCATTTAATCTTCTTAGCACCCTTGAAAAGAGGCTAAGACAGATACTACTATCCCCATTTGGGAGTGAGGAACAGAGTATTAAGTGGTTTGACGAAGGTCATGGCTCAAGGGGGGGTTATATAGGACATAATATTGAAATCCTGATCTTTGCCTTGAGAACGTTCAATCTAATGAAGATACATATAAAACAAGCGATCATTTCAAGGCAGCATATTCGGACTGCATACAGGTGGCAAGAAAAATTTAAGGAGAGAGAAGCATGTTGAATTAACTGGGACGAGCCAGGGTAGGATTTGCATCGCTGGTGAGGAAGAAACTGCACTAGGGCTCACAAGAGGAAAAGTCAGTGACAACCCTAATTTTTGGTGCCTGCACGAGAGGAAGCAACGGTGGTCCTCTCCGAGTAGTTGGGTGTCTGAGGTGGCCCTCGGGGAGGAGGAGAGACAGATGTGCAAACTTTTGAGACAATACAGGGTTCTTCTCACTAAAGAGGGAAGTGTCAACTCTGGTGATTCATTTCTCTGGAGATTGTTTTTATGAAAAGGCATAAAAGTATACATGGAAAGAATAAAAAGATAGGTATAAGCTTTGGTAATACATTTAATATTTCAGTATTAACTTTGAACATGAACAAACTATGAGATATAACTACATACTACATGCCAAAGAACTTGCTGTTTGTGGTGACCCTTAAGATACTTTTCTTTCTCACCCTGTCTCCCAGGCGTGAAGATGAAAAGGAGAGTAATTATTTCATAATTATTATTGCTTTAACATGGGGTGTGCACCTCTGCCCTGAGTTACTGAAATATTTCTAGATGGACAACCACAAAAAGTAAAGAGAGACCATTATCCTCAGACACAAAGGGTTTCTGATAAAATCACCTGATCAGATGATATAATGTAAAACATTGTGAATAATCAAAGGACTCTCTAAAAAGGCACCTATAAATGTAATGCCAAGATAGGTAGGAGATTTTCTCTGGAAAATGGCAAATCTTTGACCCATGATCTCTTCTTGAGAAGCACTTCCTGTTTGGAAAACAGTGACAGGTTAGGGTAGCAACACATCATGAAGCCCACATCAATCAGATAGAGTGTTATTGTCTATCTTCTCCAATCTCCAGTCACAGATTGAAATGCAAATTTTGTTGGAACTGGCAGCTCGCTTGGAGTTCATCTGGCCCAGGTAATCTCCAAGGTCCCTTCTGTCTCTGACTAGAGACTGGAGAAGGATCAACAGTGTCCACAAGGCTGGTGAGCTCATTTGCTGTGAAACCAACCAAGCAGACAAGGCTCAACTGCCACTGTTTTCCAGGCGTTCGTTTCAGATCCCTGTAGCTTGCCTGTCTGCAAAACCAGAAAGGGTTTCACCCTGGCTGCAAAAATGTCACGTAAGAATATTTTCTTGGGGTGAATCAAAGATTTTGCATTCACCGTGTGACTGGAACCATTCATTTGCTGTTAGGCAGCTTTTGGGGGAAAGGGTGGGGGGGATCCTAGAATTGGATGGAGAAGATACAGATGGTGAAAATAATTTGTTGAAGCCTGTGGAAATTTGATGTGGATTTCTTTCTAAAACAAATTAATGCAGAATGGCTGAGTGGGCATTTGCCGATTCTTCCATTTGAGGTAAAAATGCTTGCTTTTGCTTAGGAAAAAAATGCCTAAAACTGCTAAGACACAACAAATTTCACAGGATAAGCGGCTCGCAGTATTTTCAAGTGAAGTTCCAGGTTTTACCTTTCTCTGCTTCTAGATTTAACTGATTGAAAGTTAAACCAAGTATGAGGGAAAAAATAGGAAGAAGCTAGAGAAGTCTACCAATTAAGCAGTTAATCTATTCTTTTTAATAATCTGGGGGGAGGGGAGGTAGTTAAGCCATGGATGATCATTAAGGAAATAATTCCTAAGTGGAAAGAGCTCTACACAGGGAGCCAGAGACCGAGTTTAAATCTTACCTGTGCCAGCATTTTTGTGGTCCTAGGAAATGGGAGAAGAAGTTAACATTATTGTGCCCCTACTGGTTCCATACACTATTTAATGTAACTCAATAAATTCAGGAGCTAGTGATCTCCCCACCCCTTTTTTTTCCTAGAGGAAGAAACTCAGCCTCGGGGAGATTAAACAGCTTTCCCAGAGTCAAGTAAAGGGAGATAAAACCAATATTCAATATAACCTCCTGGCTCTTGGCTTCCTCACTATAGAATACGCAGGCTGGATGATGGCTCCCGGGTCAGGGTCCCAGGCTTCCAGACACAGCCTCACGGAAATCAGGCTCATCGTGAGCTCACGCATTTCTTTACGTGTAGCTCAAAGAACTGGATACCTTTGCCATATTTTAGACTGATCAGAAACTCATGTTGGCAGATACATATCTTGGATGAATAAAAATTGTTAAGGTGCCCTAGCTGGCTTGGCTTACTGGATAGAGCATCTGCCTGCGGACTGAAAGGTCCCAGGTTCGATTCCAGTCAAGGGCACATGCCTGGGTTGCGGGCTTGATCCCCAGTGTGGGGCGTGCAGGAGGCAGCCGGTCAATGATTATCTCTCATCATTGATATTTCTATCTCTCTCTCTCCCTTACCCTTCCTCTCTGAAATCAATAAAAATATATTTTGAAAAATTGGTAAGGTAATTAATATTTAACAGCTACAATGTATTTTATGGCCAGAATCTTTCCAAATATTGGTTCCCATGGAAAGAAAAATTTAAAAAGTAGGTTCTTTGGTGATGAAAACATTAATAATCTTTGAACATGTTATGGGCCAAGGACCTTTCTGCTCCCAGTCCCATGAGTCCATGGATGACCAATGCCTCCTATTAACTCTGGGCTGAATTGCAACCCCTCAACTGGATTCTTCTGCCTTCCAAGCCCTCCCTAGCAAACTCACCTACCCACCAAGCCTCAGCCGAAACACCATTCCTCTAACCACTTGGGATCTCTCCTTTATCCCTACAGAATTTCAGTTGTGCCTCTCTTACAGAATGTTCTAATGTTTTAGTTGTTCAACTTCAAACAAATTGAAAATAGAGTCAGTTTTTATTCCTTCACATAATACAAACTCAATTTTTTAATAAAATTTAGTGAGTTTTCTATACTTCCAGGTGGGCTGTGTAAAACATAAGGAAGGATCCTCCAACTGCTGCTGAAGCAAAAAGTGCCTGTATTACAGCAAACATATTCTCAGGTTACAATCAGGTCTTTGCACCAGGGTTACAAGATGTTTATGAAGCCCTAAGGTGTTGGTAGGAACTGATGTTAGCTTCCTTCAAGATCAGAGAAGCAGGTAAGGAGGCTTTAAATTTAAGGAAAGCAAGGCAAAGTCGAGCAGTTTCTCAACACCAAATTATACATAAACACCTAAAATTTCTTTTCATACAAGGTACCAAAAATTTGAAAAAGAGAACTACTTTACCTTGATATGTTTTACTCCACAGCTAACCACTCTGTTTGGCTGATATGGATCCCAGGAAATATCAAAAATCTGTTTAAAAAATATTAAAAGTTGCTATGTTGGTCATTGATTTTTTTTTTTTTTTTTTTGGCCTTCTTTCAGATACCAGTCTGATTGCCAATACTCTACCCTGACACTTAGGACACAGTGTTAACCTGCACAGCCTGAGAACTGGAGAATCTGGCTCGGGGATGAGTCAGGAATTGCTGACACATGTCTTATCACTTCATGTCTACTTACCTCAGGCCTGAATAGAGAGGTAATAGTTAACCACAATCATTGAGAACAAACTGGCGTTATATTTTTAAGTCTGTCCATGCAGGGTAATTGCAAGTGATGACATAGAATAATTTTTTGATCAGATTTTCTCTAGCTCTCCGTGCCAATAAAACACTTTTCAGATAGTTTTACTCAATAAAAAATAAAAAGAATTACAAAATGCTTCATTTTAAGAAGGAAAATGTTTCATGGTCAACTACAGTCAATGAAGCCAACAGTTTCTAGTGATCACAGAAGTTAATATCCCTGCACATAAGGCAGAGGCCTTTTCCTGCCACTAACTTAGCCCACCGAAAATAGTTCTTCAGACCATCATTATAATCTGGTCCAAAGTAATATTATGTTTTCAGTTTTCCAAGGAGCTGAAGATGTATTTGCCAGTATTATTTATCATACCTTGAGAACAGCTACTAAGCTGCTTGCAGGTAGTTCTACTTCTATTTGGGGGTCAGGAAAGAGAAGACTGTCATCTTTTAGCGTCAAATTACCAGTGGCAATTGTTTAAAGTGCATATTCCCCTGACGCACCAGAGAGAATCTGATTTAGTGGGTCTGAAATTGGGCCCAGACATTTTAAAACAGACCCCAGAAGATTCTGAGGAAGGTGGCCCATGGACCACATTCTGTGAAACTCTAATAAAAAGAACCCATTGCCAGGGCCAGAGTAAGCACTTAGGCTGCTAACTTCTCATCACATCGAAAGGAGCAATATGGACCAATCATCAGAGAAAAGAGGAGGACCATAACCTTCGGTTAGGTAGAGAGGAGCAACTGTGGACCACAGAAAGCACTGAAGAAAGAACACTTGGTCCAAGTACCAATGAGGTCCAAGCAAGCTCAGGCAACTCTTAGCATCTCTAACCTCATGTTCCATTAAATGGATGACACCATCTCAGTTTTGTTATGAGGTCTATTAAGATAAGGTTAAGTATGATCATTTTGCAGGCTACAAAAGCACTCATTATACAAATTAGTAGTAGGGATTAAGTATTTGGTCACTAAAATAATCTTGAAGATAATCATTTGCCCATAAGCAGCCAATCATCATTCACATTAACATCAGTAATAAAGAACAAAACTAGGTGTGATACAAATTACAGCGTCTGGGAGAACAATGTTCTAAAAAAACACAGTATTTCATTAAAGCATCCTAGGCTAAAATTACAGAGTTCTCACTGGAACAGCATTGCACTTACCTAACTGGAAAGTGTACGATACGGTAACAAAGCAATAGGAAATTCATGTATTGATCCAATTCAATTTACTTTATGAGATACAATGGGATCACAATATAAACAAAAGCAGTAAGTAACACCCAAAATGTAAGCGTTGCAAATATTTTCAACCTGTTCATTAAGTACTAAGTTAATACCAATTAACCACCAATAAGTTAATACCAACACCTCGGGGTAGAGCCCAAGCAGCACTCTGCTGAAACATCACCTTAGAGTAGTTTTTATGTGTGGTCAGGGCCTGGAACCACTGGGCCAGAGGGATGCCAGGCCTCTTCCAACACTCAAGTTCCATTGATGGTCACTCCTGGGCTTTCTGAGAACTTTATCCTTGAGTACAATTTGCCCAAATAATTGTAGCAACAATTATTGGATTCCCTTACTGTCATAATTCTCCATATGTGACTATAATAGTATAGTTATATATATATAAAAAAAACTTTTAGAGTTCACACAAAGCAAGAGACAATGAATTTAATATTTAATTAAGGCCTCATTCTTCATAGGCACATATTGGGCAGAAATACAAAACTAGAAATCAGTGTAAGACAATCACGCAAATTCATTATTTTTTCATTAGAAAATCAAGACAGTAAAGTAGCCAAATTATTTTAATTATGCAAGTCAGTGGAGAAATCGATTTCTTACCAGTTAATACATATATGCCTGCTTCATGTCCTATCTTGCCAGCCATGACTACAAGGAAGTTTCATTTCTGATCACACCGACTTCAATATGAATGACAAGCAGGCCACAATTTACATTCAAGGTTCTCAAATATAGCAAAGAACCACAAAGTTGTCACTGCATTCATTTGAAATTCAAATGTATACGCTTGTAAACGTATTTTGTGAATACTAATTTCTAACAACTCTTTCCATTTCTAAATAAATACATTTGCATATCATTTTAAAATTCAATTCCATTTTGATTTTATGAGGAAGCTATAAAAAGCAGTAACTTCAATAAAGCATCTGATCGCCAAAAGAAATGCCAACATAGATATCAATCCTAAATTAATTTTTAAAAACAGTAAGTTTTTTAAGTTGAATATGTAAGGAAAATATACATGTGGAATACTTACTTTAAGAAGTATTACCAACTCTGAGAGGCTCGATCACAATCCTCCCGCTTCCCCCCATTTACACAATCTATGTGGCTTGATCCAACAAGGTCTCCTTACCCGGTCGGAGTGGCCGGTGGCCGAGGCCAGCAGTTTCCCCTTCCTCCAGTCCCAAATGCAGACTGTGTTTTTGGCATCCAAGCCCACAGAGGCCAAACGCTAAGATTAAAAACAATAATTTAATGGCAAGATTCCCCATTACCCATGTCCTTCTTTCAACAAATGGCCACTGATTATCTACTTTGGGCCAAGCTTTGAGCTCCTTATGAAACAAAAATCATTTTTCAAGATCCATCTTAAGTCCAAAGCATATACTGACTTCCATAGCATATACTGACATTTCAAAAACCTTTCAGTTGCAACTTATCTGTCCTTAAACATAGGAGACATATCTGCAAAAATCTCATGAATCTCTGATTAATTGGTGGAAATCACAGGAACAGAACTTGAAGGCAGGATTTGAATTTAATTTCTAAATTTAAGATCTTAATGTGAGATTTAAGAGAGTTCGGGATTTATAGTATGAAAGCCTCAACAAACTGCTCCAATTAAAGGGTCTGACAAACACACAGAGGAGAAGTCTCAGAAATAAACATCATTTTCATTCTTTTTAATTTCCATGATTTCACAAACATCTCAAGTGACTAAAGAAGGAGACATAATTTTAGTAAAAGTAAACTGGCACTCCATCTCCCAGTCCAAATTCTTTGGATTCACAGCAGAATTTGTCCTCAAAGGGAAAGGGAAATTTAACATGAGTATACACAACATCGAAAGTGTCCAAACACATTTTAGAAACACCAAAATCAGAGGTCCTAGCAGGATACCACTTCTAAGGAAACAGCACTGTGCAATAGATGAGGTTTGGACTGGAAGTAAGTAGGTTTGGCTTCTATTTTAGTTTTGTGAGTAGCCAGATATAACACCCTGAAAAATTCATTAACCTCCTTATATCTCAGTTTTCTCACCTGTAAGATGTAAAACATTTTTTCAGTTTACTTTTGTGTGGATCAGTGAAATAATGTAAGTCCAAGGGTTTTAAAAATATAGTATTACCCAAGAATAAGAGTATCCTAGCTCAGTGGTCGGCAAACTGCGGCTCGCGAGCCACATGCGGCTTGCAAGCCGCAGTTTGTCACTCTGTTGACTAATGAGTTTGCCGACCACTGTCCTAGCTTATGTATTTCATCAGGCATATTTGAGTGTGCATGTAAGAGTGCGAATGTATGGAATGATACATGGCCATGTATGACTATATGTACACGTTAGTATGCAGAGATTATTCAGGTGTGTGTTTTTTTTTTTACTATAAATGACTTCCCATTAGGAATATTTAGTATTAAAAATACATAGTTGGAGGTTTTTAAATGTGCCTTTATGAAAGAAGGTCTTTGCTGTAATTTTTAATTGAGTGTTCCAGCAATGGAAATGATTTTAATACATTCTTTATTTTTATCCATATAAGAAAATTCAAAGTGGGTGAATTCCATTCAGCTTATTCTATTTCTTTAAAAAAAAAAAAAAGAAAAACAGAAAAAGCAGTTAACATAAACATAGACACTAAAGTAAAATCCACATTTCTTGATTGAGGAAAAAGCCAAATGGAATCTATTTTGTTCATTTGTAGTGACAGACCCCATAGCTACCTGAGGAGCATTTATATTGCCTTTTGTTGTTTGAGAGGGGATGGGTCATTTGTCATTTTCTAAATATCACTTGATTCCCGTGGACTCTGTCTAGGGAATAAGGCAGACCTGAAGCAATAGGCATTAGCAAGGCAGGAAATCCATCATGGCCAACCAACAGGAGGTTATTCTTCTCAACTGACAGTGAAGTCCACCCCTACCCCCACCCTGCAACATGGAGCCTCAAAGTTAAAGCTGATTTCCTCAGTCACGTTACATTTTTCTTGTGATGATTTAGAACAGCAATTTTCAACCGGTGTGCTGCAAGAATTTTTAAAACATGCAATATGTGACTATTTAGTCAGGGGCACTGACCTCTTTTCCCTTAAATTGTCAAATAAAAATATGACAATGGTCGTTCAGTGTGAATGAATCAAAATACCTTTTATTTTTCTCAGATGGGCAAAAAAATATATTATTTTTGTTTGCCTCAGAATTTTAGTAGTTTGTGTTCCATGAGATGAAAAAGGTTCAAAATCACTGCTTTAGAAACAATTTTGATAAAGAATGTTTGCTAAAAAAAAACACAACCAAAATCAGATTAGAGAATGCGCATGGGAGTACATCTGAGCATACATTTACACCTGGACGTGCTCATGCATTCTGACCCGTTCATTTAATTTAGTCAGGAAGCCAATAATGGCAAGTTTGAAGAAATGTCACTAAACAGCCTTTTCTCTTTAGATGTGGATATACAATGGAATGCAGGCATTATCTTGACTAAATTAGATGAGATTACAGAGTACTAAAATAAATTAAAAAAACATATATACTAGGGTCCATGTTTTAGTGAGTCTAATTCTAGGGGAAAAAAATGAATGATGATCACTACTCTCTCAAATTAGCAGACTATACCAAATATATAAAGGTTAATTGTTTAAAAAGTAACTCAAACCAGGTCAAGTCCTATAATCCACTGAACTTCACACAAATTCAGTTTGGTCAAGCCTTTATGAAAAATTTGACAGGTCTTTTCACAGCGCAGACTCAGATATTTGACAAAAATTGAAGAAATTAACTGGCAGAAATATAGAGGGTTAAAAAAAAAAGAGTCAAGATAGCTTAGGAACATGGAGAGTGGAGAAAAGCACAGCCTTAGTAAGGAGGCGAATGCAGTGGGACTCGGGGAAGATCCCTCGAGATTTCCACTCTGTTGGGGGCTCTGGGAAGGCTAACTCATTCTTTCAAGACCTTCAAGACCTTCAAGAATGAGTTACTTTCAGGGGCAAAGAGGCTGAGTAGGGCACTTGAAGTGGGGAGGACTGCCTGAGAAAGGGTCTGAAGGTGCAAAAGAGCAAGGTGTGGTAGAGGAATCTCTCTGACTTGTCCAATTTGACCACCAGGGGAGAGTGAAGATGAGGCTAGAAAAGTTGGTTAGTCTAGAATGCCCAGCTACAAAGTGTGGACTTTGATCAATTTTTTGCTTTTCTTGTTTTTAACCAATTCTCTGACCATTCTTTTTCTGTTGGTGAAATGTATTATCAAGAAATTTACTGTGTGGACCAGTTAAGAGGTACCTAAATTGTCAGGCACGACATGGATTTGGAACTTAAAAGATGGTGGCAGAGAGAATGGGATGGAGAGGATGGATGTCAGAGTTACTGTAAAGAAACTAATAAACACACATGAATTGTGCTTGAATTGTGGGGAAGTGGGTAGTGAGAAGTTATTACAAGTGACCTGAGGGGAAAGAGTGAGAGAGACTTTTTTTTTTTTATTTTTTTTTTTTGGTGAATTATGAGGAGAGGATGTTATCTTCTGAAAGCAAGGGGAACCAACGTGATGCTCAGAGTTTGAGGTTTATGGGAAAAGTCTGGTCCAACCCTCATTCCAAATAGGAAACTAACAGGAAGACCAAGTGGAATTGCTGAGTCATGATGGGCCTGAGCAGCATGAGCTCATGACTTTCTTTCTGGAGGCTTTTCACCAGATGATGAGACTGGGGGAACCAAAATGGGTTTATTCAGAACTGGCGTCAGTGCCACAAGCTTGGAAAAGGGTCAAACAAGTGAAGACTCTAAGAGGCTGCCAAGGGGAGACAGCAAGGGTTGATAGACTTTCCAAGCCCAAAGGCTATGTGCATTATAATTCTAAGTGACTTATGAGAAATCATTAAAGGAAATGAAAACAGAAGAAGATACACACCTGTCCATCTGAGTCGAAAGCCAGGCAGGCGACTCCATGTGTATGAACATCTTTAAGAATAGACACAGTCTGGACATTATAGGAATCCCATATACATATATATGGCTCCTTCCCAACTTGGCCAGTTGCAACAAGAGTTTTATCTGGGTGTAAGGCAAGGCTGAAAAAGAAAAAGGCCTCTTTTCACATCCTACTGAGCACAGATAAAAACACCAATCACCTTTTATCCACATGTGTTTCTCGTTTTAATTATCTAACAAGAAAAAAGCTGAACTTCCCTCTTCACCAAATAATTAATTACCCAACTGGTCTAAATATAAATGTTCAACTTTGGCAAAAAAAGAGGCTTAGCACAATTTAACAATAATCTCATCTAATTTTTACCCACTTGATTACCTTGAGACACTATTATGATTATAATCCTATGATTAGAAAATCTTCTACTTGTCTTTGTCTGGCTTCTTTCACTTAGCTTAATGTTCTTTAAGACAAGTACCATATGGCTTCACTCATATGTGGAGTCTATTGAACTAACAAGCAAAATAGATCTAGAGAACAGGCTGACAGCTGTAAGACAGCGTGGGCTGGGTTAGGGGAGTGGAGGGATTGAGAAAAAAAGGGGGGGGGGGAAGAGAAAGAACTCGTGGACAATAAATAAATTTGAAAAAATATTCTATGAGGTTCTATAACTGCTTTATGTCATGATATTTACTTACTGATTTGAAAATATTATTCAGCTTTCAAATTAGCTTTTGACTTTAATTTGGGGGGGGAATGCTGTTGCTAGGAGAAAGAGCTCTTCTCAGGATTAATTAAACCTGCTTGCAGAAGCTGGCTACCATCCTCATTAGGCTTTCAAAGCATGGAGGGGTCCAGAGTCAAGTGCAGTTTCTGTTGCCATAGATCATGTATTTTAAATGAAATTGTCTGTTTTGCATCAGTTACTATGACACCGAGAGAACTACTAATGACTATGCTCGTGTAGCATTTTTCCCTCTGCAGTCCAACCAAATAACACTTTGTCAAATACCAACTACAACTTCTAGGAATCTGTAGCAGTCAAGAGGGAGAAATGTTACCATGATGATTCCTAACTGAGAAATCACTGCTTTAAATTTACTGTGTGAAGAAGCTGTGCCTTTCTAAAAACAGGTATTGGAAATTTAAAACAAGACAAAAAAGAGTGCATTACCTATATGAAAAAAAAAAAGAAGAAGAAGACTAGCAAATGACTGTTTACCCAGTAGCAAAAGTAGGTGTGTGTTTTTCTTTTCCGTTTCAGCACCTATAATAATAAAAGTGTAATATGCTAATTAGACCGGACAGCCGAACCACCTTCTGGACGTCCTTCCAGACGAAGCCAGGGCTTCGAGGGCCAAGGCAAGCTGCCGCAGCTGCAAGGGCCAAGCCCCTTGCACAAATTTTGTGCATCGGGCCTCTAGTGATCTAGTGAGGGTATATGCTCTGGAATCAGACACCTGGATTTGCACACTGGCTGCCCCTTGCTACCTCTGGTCCTCTGAACATACTGCTTGATTTCCCTTGCCTTAGGTTCCTCAGCTAAAAAATGAAGATGCTACATAAAAATAGGGAACATAATGGATACAGAGCGTTTAGCATGGCACAAAGTTTCTTCATCACCATCACCCGTGTGACTGGCCTCAGGTAGACACAACCAGCATAGGCTGTGTCTCTGTGGCTACCGTGTGTCTTTCAAAAACGAACTACTCCTGGTTCTCCCCTGGCTCCATGTGTGGTCCCCACAATTCCGCAGCCACCAAGCACCGCAGGGTGGCGGGTGGCCCTCACCCCACTGTGCTCCCTTCCTGGGCCTCCTACCAAACCTAGTGCCATCTTGGGCAGAGGACCAAGCACCAGGCCATTCCTCACCGACAGGCCCTCCCCGGGCCCGTGTACCCTGGAGCTGAGTGGGGGTCCCCAAGCCCCCGCTGCACAGGTCCGCAGTCCAGGCGCTGCCGGAGGCCACGGCCTGCTCCACTTGCCTTCTCCCGTCCAGGCTGGGTGCTGCGCCGGGTTTACGTTGGTCTATTTAGGCAAACAGGTGCAAAGAGGTGCGGGGAGAGCCCGCAGGGTGCCCTTTGCGGCAGTGAGTGCAGCCCCAAATGGCGGTGCAGGGAAGGGATGGGCTCAGCGTCAGGGGAGGTGGGACCAGGCCCCAGGAGCTGCTGCCTCGACCTCCCTCTGTAGATGCACCCGGAACTCACGGGATCTTGGAGTTCTACAGGGGCCGGCAGAGGAGGCCTGGGATGGGAAACACCTGGGCGCCCCAGGTTCTCGGGGGCCCCTCATCCTTGATGCGTCAGGTGTCTGGTTCACACCACCTGCCAAGCAAACCCCACTCCTCCTTGAGGCGTCGCCTTCCCCCCCACCCCCAAGTCAGAGTCACAGTGCAGGGCGCTTTGGCCACAGGGCTTTGGGGACCAGGTTCTGGCCTGAAGGCTGTGCTGGAGCAGGGCTGGGGGGGGGGGGCGCGGAGCGGACCCCAAGGCCAGAACCCGGCGGGGTGGGTGGGTGAACTGTGCGAGGGCCGCGAGTCTATCACCTTGCAGGAGGACGAAGGCTCCGGGCTTCGGTGTGGGCTCTGGCTCGGCCGCTGGGCCCCCATCCAACCTCTGCTGGGGTCCAAGGCCGCAGCAGCCCAAGCGCACTGCTTCATTGCACACCCCAGCCGGCGGCAGCGCGGTGTCTGGGAGCGGTTCCCGGAGACCGTGGCTGCCGGTGCCTGGAGAACAGCCTCAGGGCGCTGCCCCCTCCCCACTGGGGCCTCTGCGCCCAAGCCCTTCTACCAGGAATGCGCTCCTGGGCCAACCCCGCAGCAGGGATGCCCACGGGCTTGGGCGGGGCCTGAGGGGAGGGGGTGGGGTTTCCCGGACCTCAAACTGGGTGCAGGTGCGCTCTGTGGCTTCAGCTGTGTAGCGGGGGCGGGAGGGAGGATAGGCTGGGAGACTGAGCATCCGGGGAGGCCCCAGGTGCGGCTGCTGAGACCAGTCTCCCCAGTGGAAGCCCCGACTCTGAGACTCCTAAGGGCTGGCAGTGGAGTCCGGGATGAGAAACACCTGGGTGCCCACATCTACCTTAGGGGTCTAACAAGAGCCTGCTGGAAGATGAGTCTTCGGAAATCTCTACATTAAGGAGTAATATAAAAAGGTAGCACACATAAAGGCAGAGCTTTTCCACAAGAGTTGAATGCTAGAGGCTTTAACACTTTTTGCTGTTGTAAGAACTCTTTAGCATTCAGACTTGATGCGAGGTGACCAGTAAGGCATAAAAGGACCCTCCTAATCTCAACGTTGCTGGGGAATCTTTGGTATTTGATGGCATCTAGATGTCCTAGAAAATTACAAGTGGATTATGGAGTCCATATTTGTTTCATTAAAGTGGATGGAAGCCATCTGTGAAAACCTTATGACAAACTATGTGTGTCAGCTCATCCATCCATCCATCCATCCATCCATCCATTCATTCAACAAACCCCTTGTTTAAGAACCTAAGAAATGTCAGGTGCAGCATTACACAGACATACACAGCTTAAGAGGAAGGACAGACATGCAAATAAATAATAAAACGTCAGTACCTATATACAATGACATAGAAAGATGCAGGATAGAGATGGAGCGGCCAGCTGCCCAGGACTTTAGTGGAAATAGTTCATATGAAAGACCAGGTGCAAGGGGCATGCATGTGCAAAGACAATGCCCACTGCTAACGTCTTACAGAGAACAGCAGGAAACGAGGTGGGTCAGACAAGCTGGGCGGCTGGGACAGCCTTAGAAGCAGGCCGGGAAGTTAGGGCGCTACTGACAATCCCTACAGGACGCAGCATGGACAGTCTCATGTCTCAGGAAGGTAGTAGCCCTGGCAGCAGTGAGGCTCAGTGAGAAGCACAGATGCGTGAGGGGTGTCAGGAGAGGCGGCAGGCAGGCAGTTAGGGACGAGGTGAGAGAGTCAGGTAAGACAGGGGTAGAGGGATAGAGAGGACCAGTCAAGGGATATTTAAGGGAAAGAGAAAAAAGAGGTTTAGGATGTTTGAAGCTAAGGAAAAGCTTGAGCATGTCTGAGGTGACAGAATTTTTGGCTTGGACAACTGAGTTGATAGCTCACAGAGCTTGGCAGCCTATGAGCCTGAGCCTGGGGAAATGGCCTTCACTCCATCCAATCTTCAGTGGGGACACCAAGGAGCCTCCTCAGGTCTGAAGTGCTAGGGAGTATGAAGAAGAGGATTTGACTAGACCCGTGATCGGCAAACTGCGGCTCGTGAGCCACATGCGGCTCTTTGGCCCCTTGAGTGTGGCTCTTCCGCAAAATACCACGGCCTGGGCGAGTCTATTTTGAAGAAGTGGCATTAGAAGAAGTTTAAGTTTTAAAAATGTGGTTCTCAAAAGAAATTTCAATCGTTGTACTATTGATATTTGGCTCTGTTGACTAATGAGTTTGCCGACCACTGCCCTAGATGGTCAGGGACACATTCCAGAGACTGTAATCAAAGCTTCTATTTAAACATGCTTGAAACTGGGGAACCTGTATGCATATATGCATAGCCCATGGACACAGACAATAGTGTGGTAAAGGCCTGGGATGGGCAGATGAGGGATAGAGGGGGTCAATGAGGGGGAAAACTGGGGGACATCTGTAATACTTTCAACAATAAATTTTAAAAAATAAACTAAAAACACTTGAGATACTTGGTAGATCCCTGAGATTCAGAAGTACCCAGATTTCGTGATTCCTGACTTTTCTCAGCTCCTTGAATGAAGTGGGAAATGAAATAGACAGTTTTCAACCAATCTTTAAAGAGGTCTTCAAAATAATCATGAGTCTAAGTTACTCAATTAGCAGTGTGACCTAGAAACATACCATTGTGGATTTGAAGTATTTTCACTCTGGTTATTGTTTTTTTCATTCATAGCAAAGCCCATACATTTATCACATTTATGAAAAAGTTCATATTGGAATTGTGGGTTTTTTTTTTTTTATTGTTTTGGAGTGTTGTTTTTTGGGGGGGAGGAAGGGGTTGTCAGACGTTCCTTTATGCTGTTCTTTACATCATCTCTCCCCAGCCCATGAAACCACATTGACCCATGTTCCTCCTTCATCATTTGAATACATTAACAAAATTATCTATTTATCCTTTTCTCACTTCTCTGGCTTGCATGCAACACATTTGCTTAAAATGACTCATAATGTTCGTATTTATCCATGTCCATGTCAGGAAAAAGGAAAACAGGAAACAACCTTTGTTCGCTTGGCCAACTGCTACTTTCCCATCAGCTTCCCAGAAACTCCACTCCTTTCATCTGGGTGACACAATGTCCATGCATCTTCTACAGCTCGGCCAAGGGGCATTTCCTTTCATTTTAAATTTGACATACCATTTCAACAGCACTTTTTATATCTCATAAGAGAGGGTGAAATAAAACGTGACCAATGTTAATCACTGCATTTGCAAGAGCATAAGGGATCAGTAATGGGGCACTTGCTGAGTTGCTGAAGCACTTATTCAATAAGCAGGGTTGAAGCTACCATCAAAGTATCGATTCCCTTTCCCCCACATCTCTTCACCTAGGAATTCGAGAATTTCATAGAAAGTCATTTTGAGCAGGCTCTGCTTTTGTCTAATCCTAAAACATCCTTTGAAATTTTAGTTCAGAAGCATATAAGTGGCAGGTATGAAAATACACTGCCATATATATACATATATGGTAATGAATGCTCCTCACCTGTGAGCTGAACAAAGACACACACACACACACACACACACACACACACACACACACACACACACACACACACGAAGCTACCCTTCTGTAATGCCTTTAGATCAGCCAACAGATTAAAAGAGGGTGGATCCCCTTATCCTATTAAGGGGCTGTGGTGGGAAGACTCCTGACCCCCGAATTCCTTCTGATGAGATTTCATGAGAAATGACCAACTATTGTGTCCTTCTTTGGAGAAAAATCACAGAAGTGGAAAATGTCACCATTACACAAAATACCCTATTCTGGGCTTTCCTTCATATCCTTTACTATGAGTCTTTCTGTGACTGGACGTATTGGTACCACTTACTTATATTTTAAGTCTACCTGCCACTTGAAAGTCTGTAAATCCAAATCTCTGCTTCTCTAAGAAAAATTGCATTATAGTCACAACAGCAACGTCCTAATATTAAAACTTGAAACATCGACTCCCTTTCACGGAGGGTCTCAGTACAATGGAGGTCTCATTCCACACCTGCATGAGAAGGTTGGTGTCATTCTAGTTTCTGTGGTATTAAGGTTATTGCAGTGATTGTATTGTACGCATGGCTATAGACAAGGGATCAAGTTTTTAAAGAACTACTTTTCTGTGTATATATAAATCTAGTTCCATTGGGAAATCCCTTCTGTTACCATAGCAATAGCAAGCACCCTGCCTAAGAGAAGAAATTGATTCGTTTCTCCAGGATGCCAGGAGGGCAAAAACATGCCTTTCTGATGTCAGATGAGATCAGGAAGATTTCCAAATATGTTGTGTGGGGAGATTATGAAAATGAACAGGGCCATGGAAAGAGGAGGCCTTGTATATGAGGTTAAACAAAAAACATTAATCAACACTAATCATTCTTGATTCCGGAAGGCAAAAATTTATATGGGAGTACTTGTTCCAAAAATGATTCTGACTTTACCTTTTAAAGCCTCATTTCATTTTTGCCAGGTTGCATTCTTTCAGTAATAACTTTGTATGTTAGTGTATAATTTTTATATTTTTTAATTTATTTCAGAGAGGTAGGAGAGATAGAAACATCAATGATGAGAGAGAAGCATTGATCAGCTGCCTCCTACTTGCCTCACACTGGGGATTGAGCCCACAACCTGGGCATATGCCCTGACCAGGAAGAACCATGACCTCCTGGTTCATAGGTCAACACTCAACCACTGAGCCACACTGGCTTGGCAGTGTATATATTCTTTTTTATTTTTATTTTTTATTGATTAAGGTATTACATATGTGTCCTTATCCCTCCAATGCCCCCAGTGTATATATTCTTAATAGTCTCACCAGGAAAGTATGAGAAAGTCTTCTCCCTCCCTTCCCTGAAGATAACCCTGAGAGCACTTTTCCAGTGTTGGAGGTATAAGTACATCCAGGTGATGAGGCTGGACAGTCTGAGGGCAGAGGGGAAAGCTCTTGCTTTCCGGGTTGAAGAGGGAATGGTCCAACCTCAGTGGATGCTCACCTGTGAGGCGAACAAAGGCACAGGAAGGCTTTATTTGAACACGGTGGCCTGGGGAGTGCAGCCTCAGGTGGGGTGCTTGTGCTCTGGTACTGCTGGTCCTGGGGCTGCACCTGGCCCTGGAGTACCACCAGTGGGACTGTGATCTCATCTGACACCACGGAAGGTGACCCACCTTCCTGGTAGGCTTAATGGGGGTGAACACAAGTGACAGCAATGCAGGCAAACCACCACGGTCCACTGCCATGTTCCTGAATGTGTAAGCCCCTGAAAATCAACGGTTGAGTAGTCGTCTGTCATCAACAACTTTGATGAGTGGTGCATCTAATGAGAATGAATGTGATTTATAAAAATAAAGAAAGGTAATATATCTTTCATGCTGAGTGTTTCCCACCTCTAGTGGTATGAAGCTATATTCTAGCAAAACCTTATTATCACATAAAAGATTGGTTAAGGGCACAGTGGTTTGGCTGCCTGGGATCAAAGCATGGGTAGTATGATCCTGGAGCCAGCTTGGACTAACCAGCAAGAACTGCTAAATTTTAGCAGTTCTGTGAATCAGTTGTCAAATATGGCCACTGTCAAAAATTATATCTCATCTACATATATAAAAGGCTAATATGCTAAGTGTCCGACCATCTGGGTAATGATGTCACATAGCAACCCCTGGCTTCCTCTCCCTAGCGACTAGCCTCCTTGCAGTTTCTTCAGCCCAGGAACACGACTTGCTTTATAGCCAGGTGGAAACATTTCACACTTTAACCAAATGTCTGTGAAGCGTTTTCCCATGCCTCATCTCATTTGATCCTCACAGAAGTCCTGGAGTAGGTAGATAGGAGACTCAGCAGAATCCTATTTTATTTTCATTAGCCAGAAAAGGGATATTTAGAAAGCTTAGAAACTTGACCCAACTGAAAAGAAGTAAGAAATGGTGGACCTTGAAAATGACTTCGAGTTTTCTCACTGTGCAGAATATAGTCAAACACTGCTGCAGTGAGATATTTTACCCTTTGTTCTCCCTGCATGAGCTACAATAATAATCTGCTTTGTGTTGATATTCACTGCTGTGTTGCTGACAATTATCTGAAAGAGAAGTTGGGGTCACTAGGCTGGAAAAAGTTTAGCTAAATCAGAAAGCAGGTCTAATTAAGCAAGTTTATTCTATATATATAAAAGGCTAAGCTGACTCATGCATGTGCAATACATATAAAGCTCTCGCTGGCACCAATCGCACGTGTGTGTTTCCATCTGTCATTGTCAATCATAAATTTGGTTGACACTTCTATTATAGAGGAAGGGCAAATAGCGACATTAAAATATTTCTTCTAATTAATTTCCTTTCAATGTGCACGAATTCGTGCACTGGGCCACTAGTAAAATTATAAATAAATCATATTAAAAACAATGGTAATACATACTAAACTTATCGCTTCCTAATTATTTTACTATAGTCTCTATTAACTATAGTACTGAGGTTCCTAATAAAATAACCCTTTGGGGAGAAGAAGGGAAGAAGTGTAAGAATGGTATCTATAAGCTACATCCTCTTGTATCTTTTTTATTTTTTTTAGTGGTCTAAACTTTTTTTTTACTTAAATTCTTTATTGTCGAAAGTATTACATATGTCTCCTTTTTTCCCCATTGACCTCTCCCTGCCTGCTCCCGTCCCCCAGTACATGCCCTCACCCCCCTACTGTTTATGTCCTTTGGTTATGCTTATATGCATGTATACAAGTCGTTTGGTTGATCTCTTACCTGCCCCATGCATCCTCTTGTAGCTTAAAAGGAAAGTTAATCATGTCTGAACTGGATGTCAAGAAATACCAATTGGCCCTTGATGGGCGGCTCAGTTGGTTGGAGCATCATCCCATACACCAAAAGGTTTGGGGTTCAATTCGAGGTCAAGGCACATACCTAGGTTGCGGGTTCTATTCCCCTTCCTCTCTCTCTCTCTAAAATTAGTGCAAATGTATCCTTGGGTAAGAATTTAAAAAATAAAGAAAGAAAAGAAAAGAAATACCAATTTATCATATTGTTTTGAGATGTGGAGGTACTCACCAGAAAGAATAGTCATAAGAATTGAAATTGTTTCTTTGGGAAATGGATTTGGGATCAGAAAGGATGGGGCAAGTGAATTTTTTCATTGTAAGGCCTGTAAATTTTTTATTTTTGTGCTAATATTGTATAAGTTAAAAGTTAAAACCAAATAAAATTGATTACCTTATGCAAAAAAAAAAAAAATGGTTTAGAAACCTTCCACAGGCAGGCTGGAGAAAGTGATGTCTGATTTCTCAACCCCCAGATGTTCTCATCAAGTATAATTGTTACTGATAATGTGAATTAGATCAGCATGACTAGTCTTAAAATTCATTCTCTGAAAAAGGAGAAATACTGACTTAGGACTGTAACACAACAATTTAGTAATGAGACGGTTCGCTAATGAAAGGGATCTATGTGAAACCTAGCTTTCTGGAGCTATTCATGCCTTTTCTCCTCTTTAAGCAAGGAGCATGACTCAAGCATTGAGGTTTATATTTGGCAGAAGTCCTGTTAATTTAGGATAATTAAATATGCCAGTCATGTGTTTCAGGAAGGTCTGACTAAATACTTTAGAGAAGTCATTAGTGAATCCATCTGGTCTAGTGGCTTTGCCAGATGGCAAAACATTACTACCTCTATTCCTTCTGCTCTTGGAATATTCTTCCTCTTGCAGAATAGCATGCGGTTATTTTCAGGGTAAGTCTTAATTTGCTAGTTTACATTATCAAGGGGTCTGGAAGGTGGAAGGCAAGCCTAACAATTATGTTACATCACGCCAACTGAACCACAAGATTTCAGGGCCTGTTGTTCTACTGTTGAATTCAGTGATTTTATCATTTCCATTTCTTCAGAATGTTCGACATCAAACATTTTAAATAGTGCTCCATTGGTGACCAGACAGTCAAATGCACAGGGAGAGGTAACCAGCTATATTTCCCACCCATGAGATTATAATAATCCAAAATGAGGAGAACCCTGGAAGTACTTCCTCTATCTGAATGGTCACCTAAATGGAAAAGTCGCCAGTTTTGATTTTTTTTTTTAATTACAGAGTTGCATAGCTTTGTATGAGTGCCTGCAAATAATTACCTTCAAACTAGAGGCCCAATGCACAAAATTCGTGCAAGGGGCTCGGCCCTCGCAGCCCCAGCTGCCTCAGCCAGTCCTTACAGCCCTTCGCAGCCCCGGCTTCATCTGGAAGGTCGTTCTGCTGTTCGGTCTAATTAGCATGTTAGCTCTTTATTATATAGGATTGCCTTGGTTCTTTGACCATATAGAGTTAACCTTTGACACTTACCAATTCCCTAACCAGCTGGGCCAAAATCCAAAGCATTACGATGACAACTTTAATACTTCACCAATTGGTGCCTAAGGTAAATGCTTAAACCCAAGTGGTAACAGAGGCGGGGGTGGGGAGTTGAAGCTGCTGGAGGAGGGTCTGGGATGGCTGACGGTATGAGGCAAAGATAGAGCCTAGGAAAGAGCCCAACATTTTATTGTCATTCTTAATCTCCAACCGCTCAAATATATTCTAGGGCTATGCATTAAGTTGAGTGAAGCCCCGCTCTTTCCTAATAAAGGTCAGATTTGCATATATAATTAACTGACTTAGTTGACTGTGACCAGACAGAAGGTACCTTGATGGAACTGATGCATCCAGAACTAGGGCACCCCACTATGGCAACCCTTGCACTTGGAGCTTCGGTTTTTATTTTGTTCTTGGTTACTAGCACCTCCTCTTCTCCCCTTTATTTATTTTATTCCTCTTCCCCTGTTACCTTCCCTTTCAAGGTTTTCTCTGCCTTCGCGTTGTCTTTATGTAGTTTGTACCTTCTTTCGCAATCCCCCTACTCCTGCTGTGGCTTAGGGTCCCTCCTAGCATTTGGAAATCACTTTGTAATCCTTCTCTGCATGTATCACAGTCTACCTAGAGTCATAATTAGGCCTGTTCTGAACACATATCTCTCATGTTGTGAGCCTTACAAGGACAAATCTTCTGATTTATCAATTATTTCACAATGCCACCATCCACCACACACACACAAGCACATATACTCACATACACTTACACACCCACACTCACCCACTCACACACACTCATCTACCTACCCTCAAACACATATACTCAGATGTACATGCTTTCATCCAGACACACTGCACAGCACTGCACCTTGTGTAGGAAACACTCAATACGGGCTTAGTTGAATCAAATTTCATTTTCATGTCTTTTACTTCTGATGCCTAATATATCAATATCGTTGTTTTTGGGAACTCTGTGATTTCTGGATTTGGCCACCATCTGGGATCTTGTTCAAGTACATGTTGCAATTTCATTTTCTGCTCTTGATCTGGTTGGAGATGGTATGTGTGAAATATAAGAATTCTGACTTTGGAGTCCTACAGACCTACATTGGCTCGAATTTCATCTCTACCATTTACTGATGGTAGGAAGGTCAAAAGCTATGTTGTGTCTCTGGGCCTCGATTTTCTCATCTGCCAAATGGGGTACATGTAAACACATAGCACAGGATTTGGGATTCAGTGAGCATTCAATAAATAGTAGTTGTAAGTGACAAGGCCCCTCAGCATGACAACTAAAATTATTTATTACCAAATCGAAAACCTCAAATACGTGATAATTCACTTATTTTGATTTTTAGATGTAGAAAACAACTGAAATGATTATTTTTTTCTCACTATTTCTCTTCTTGGGATCATTAGTTCTAACTCTACAAGTATTTTTAAAGGATGTTAGCTACAAGAAGCAGGAATTTTAGTTTGGGTTTTTTTTTTCTCTCCATCATTGTCTATGAAAGAGCACAGTGGTAGCTCCTGGATGCTTTACAAATACTTGTTGAATGTGTAAATAAGTAAACATATATAGCTCCAAAGATTTGAGAGAGATGGATGAAAAAACATTGAAAGAGCCTTTCATGCATATAATTCCACAGACTCCACAGACAAGAAAGATCATGAATAATTCTGTTTTGTACTCAATATTAATTGTTCCTCAGAAAATATTTATTTAAAGTTATCCAGAAATTCAAAATCCAATTTTTAAAAGTGGCATTCTGAGAAGGATGGCATAACGTGTGGATCCATAGGGCTTCACTTCTTCCTAACTAAATTAGTACAAAATAAAAAAGTCATCATGTTGGTAATATTGGTTTTTGAAAAACTGCATATTTGATTCCTTGCAATAGTTTGTACAGCAAAAATGTTAAATAGAAATGAAGAGTCTCTGAAAGCCAAGAGGACTGCAAACAAGCTTAATTCAAGGTCCCTGACTTCCCTTTGTATTTTAGTTCAGCACAAATGGTTTCATAGGGGGAAAGAGCTTTATCCAGGTTCTATTATTCCACAAAAAACAAGCCTGCCCTCCTTAGAGCAGGGCATGGAGCCTGGTCCTCTTCAAGCCTGGCACCACACTGGGGAGTGAATCATGAATACACTCCCTCCTTAAAGCCAGGGTTCCAATAGTGACGGTGACGGGAATTCATACAAGCAGCACTTCTGTGCCCTGGCTGACCTCGCCCACTTGCATTACTGCATATTCTCAGACCTGTCATAGAAAATGATTTCCAACTCTAATGAGAAACTTTTAAAGAGCAGAAGTCCAGGGCTAAATAAAAGGAAGGAAACAGGGTAACTCTATTCCAGCTCCTCGACCCTTAATGCAATGCGAGTCCTTTGTTTGCCAGCTCCTGTTCCAGCGGCTTTGCAGTGGGATCAGATTTCATCCCCAGAAGGGGTTTAGCTGGACTGGGGCCAAGGACCTACACATCCACCATGTAGAGCTAACACCCTCTTCCTCCCCTAACATCCCCAAATCTGTTTTCATCCACCAAAGGTTATAAAAAAAAACACAACACTGCTTGGGAACCAAAATATTTCACTCAGTTCAGAATGGTGGTCCATCCACCCACCCATCCATATATCTGATATGCCACGGGTTGGAGTGAGAGTGCAAGGAATGCAGGCTGTGGCAAAAGCCAACAGACTCATGAGAAAATTTAACGTGTCAAGGTCAGACATATGTCCTTGAGCCAGCCTCTAAGACAATCCAGTTTTAAGAAAAATAACGGAAGCACCCTCGTGGTGGAGGTTTCTGAGGATTATTTTAAAACATCTACACTAATAGAAGAGAAACATGCAAATTGACCGTACCTCCATTATGCCAACAAGCCATGCCCACCAGCCAATCAGGAGCGAGTATGCAAATTAACTCAACCAAGATGGCTGCGGCCACAGAGAGAGCAGGAGGCTTGGGTTGCCCCCAGCGATGGAGGAAGCCAAGCTTCCTGGCCTGCCCTGGCCTCCGCTCAAGGCTACAAAGTTTCAATTATAGAAGATAAATAAATCTCAGATACCAGGGCCTCCACTTGGGTCGCCGGGGGGCGTGGCCAGCCTGCAAACCACCACAGGCCCCTCGCCCAGGCCGCCCCATGCCCCAAGGGAACCCCCACCCTGATCCAGGACACCCTTCAGGGCAAACCAGCCGGCCCCCACCCATGCACCAGGCCTCTATCCTATCTAATAAAAGAGTAATATACAAATTGACCGTCACTCCAACACACAAGATGGCTGCCCTCATGTGGTCAAAGATGGATGCCCCCATGTGGACACAAGATGGCCGCCACAAGATGGCCAGCAAAGGAGGGCAGTTGTGGGCGATCAGGCCAGCAGGGGAGGGCAGTTGGGAGGGACCAGGCCTGTAAGGGAGGGCAGTTGGGGGACGATCAAGCCTGCAGGGGAGGGCAGTTAGGGGTGACCAGACCAGCAGAGGAGGGAAGTTGGGGGCAACTGGGCCTTCAGGGAAGGGCAGTTGCGGTGGGGGGGGGGGGGGGGGGAGACCCAGGCCTGCAGGGGAGAGCAGTTGGGGGGACCAGGCCTTCAGGGAAGGGCAGTTGCGGGGGGGGGGGGGGACCCAGGCCTGCAGGGGAGAGCAGTTGGGGGGGACCAGGCCTTCAGGGGAGGGCAGTTGGGGGGGGACCAGGCCTGCAGGGGAGGGCAGTTAGGGGTGACCAGGCCTGCAGGGGAGGGCAGTTAGGGGCAATCAGGCTGGCAGGGGAGCAGTTAGGCATCAATCAGGCTGGCAGGGGAGTGGTTAGGGGGTGATCAGGCTGGTAGGGGAGTGGTTAGGGGGTGATCAGGCTGGCAGGCAGAGCGGTTAGGGGCAATCAGGAAGGCAGGCAGGTGAGCAGTTGGGAGCCAGCAGTCCTGGATTGTGAGAGGGATGTCCAACTGCCCGTTTAAACGGGCAGTCGGACATCCCTTGAGCGGGTCCCAGATTGGAGAGGGTGCAGGCTGGGCTAAGGGACACACACCCCCATGCACGAATTTCATGCACCGGGCCTCTAGTATATACTAATAATAGGGTGATATGCAAATTGGTCGGGACGCCGTCACAGTAACCACCAATCAGCAGGCTGCATGCACAGCAGGTGTGGGTGGGTGGGGACTTGCAGCGTCGGGGACGGGGGTGGGGCCGTGGCAGAAAGGCCTCTCCACGTGCCTGCGCCGGGGGTCCGCAGGGTCCACAGGCGCATGGAAAGGCCCCTCCACCATGGGCCCAACCTGGGGGTCTGCAGGCCTCCCTCAGCTCCGACTTACCTCTTTGGGGCAATCCATCGAGGAGCCCCGGATGGGTGGGCAGGGCCTACCTCTTTGGGGCGATGGATTGTGGGGCTCCTGCACTGTGACAGGGCACAAGCCAGGCTGGGGGAACCCACCCCCCCACCACCACCACCACCCCGAGTGCATGAATTTCGTGCACTGGGCCACTAGTGTTTAATAATGAAAAATGTCATTTTTAATTGATTTTTAGAAGGAGAGGGAGAGGGAGAGAGAGAAAGAGAGAGAGAGAGACATTGATGTGAGAGTGAAACATTGATCTACTGCCTCCTGTATGCCCCATCAAGCCCACAACCCAGGCATGTGCTTACACTAGGAATCAAACCAGCAACCTTTCAGTGTACAGGATGACATCCAACCAACAGCCACACCAGCCAGGGCAAAATGTCCATATTTTTAAAACAGGTGCTCCAAAAATAAATCTGCCAAAAGGCCACCCCTTAATTCAGGCCTCATTTTGATGGAATAGTGAGTGATACCTTTCACACTTAAGTTCTGAGCTATTTGATCATTCTAGGAAACTATGTGATCCTTCTTCAAATATGAAAAGAAAGGGGTAGAGGGGGGAGCCTAGAGTAGTTAAGTGCCCAGAATTGCCCAGTACTGGCAAAGCTAATAAAACCCAGGACTCCTGACCTCGAGATCAGCTCTGTTGCTAGCCCAAAAAAATGGCTGGGTTTCAAATAAGCAGCATGGTCTCTGGAGAAAGGTACCACATAAGAAACCAGATTGGGAGCAAGGGGTCTGTGCCAGTAACAGCATCAACTATTGTTATTGTTCATCCTCAGCATAACCTTGAAAGACAGTTCTCATTTTTCTCACTTCACAGATGGGGAAACTGAGGCTCAGAATGTCTAAGCTCAGCCTATAGATTCCAGTTATCCAAACACGACTAATGTTAAACTTGCAAAGAATAAAAAGAAATTTTGTTCAGATTTTTGGGGTAATTTAAGCCAGAATTTTTTACCTCAAAAGGAAAGAAACAATTAAGTCCCCAATGTGTACCAGTTGGTCTGCTAGGCATTTTCACATGCACTGTTCTTTTAAAATAATTTCTCTTGAGGTTAAGAGAGCTCCATGTAGTAAGGAGTTGAGCCAAAATTCAAAGTGAGGTGTGCCTGATTCTGAAACGTTAGAGCTAATTAATTTTACCTCTCTAACATCCATTTATTTTCCATTATACTAGAGGTCAGCATACCTTTTTTCTGAAAAGGGGCAGTTAGTAAATATTTTAGTTGTTAAGGCCACAAAGTGTTGCAACTACTCGACTCTGCTGGGGCGTGTGAAAGCAGCCACTGGTAATACATCCATGAATGAACACATCTGTGTTCCAATAAAACTTCACCTATGGACACCGAAATTTGAGTATCATGTAATTTCCACATGTCATAAAATACTATTCTTCTTTGTATTTGTTTCATTTGAAATGTAAAACCATTCTTAGTTCAGGGGCCATACAAACACAGGCAGTCCAATGGATTTGGGCTGTGAGCTGTTGTTTGTTGACCTAAGTTTAACCATCCTTCTTTCAGTATCTACCAAATGCCAACAGCCAATTAAAATTTTTGTCTTCTTAAAAATCTAGTTTGTCAAAGGGTTATTTTACTTCTCAGCACCAAAATCCATGATTTTGACATTGAGCGCATGGCTTGCAAGAGAAAATAACGTCTTGCTTTTTATTACAATATATTTCAAACATATAAATGCAAATATACACTCATATATATGTGTGTGTGCATATGAGACATGAAGAAACATAAAATAAACAACTATAAGTCATCACTGAGTTTCAGAAACACATTACCAAAGATGCTCCTGCATGCCCCTCCCCAGTCGCTTCCTCCTCCCGCCCCATGAAAACACCACTGCCTTGAATTTTGTCCTTATTATCCCCTAGTATTTTTTTAAAAAATATATATTTTATTGATTTTTTACAGAGAGGAAGGGAGAAGGATAGGGAGTTAGAAACATCGATGAGAGAGAAACATCGATCAGCTGCCTCCTGCACACCCCCCACTGGGGATGTGCCCGCAACCAAGGTACATGCCCTTGACCGGAATCGAACCTGGGACCCTTCAGTCCGCAGGCAGATGCTCTATCCACTGAGCCAAACCAGTTTCAGCAATATTCCCTATTATTTTTAATATTTAGTTTTATTATGCATGAATGGCAGTTTGTGTTAGAATTTTATTTAAATGATATATTTACACTGAGTGGCCAGATTATTATGATCTCTGAACGTATAATAATCTGGCCACTCAGTGTATATCCTATATAATAAAAGGTTAATATGCAAATTGTCCCCTTGACCAGGAGTTCGACCAGCAGGCAGGCCGGCCAACCGTCCATGTCCCCTCCCCTGGCCAGGATAGCCAGACCCCACCCATGCACGAATTCATGCACCGGGCCTCTAATTTATATATATATCTCACACACACACACACACACACACACACTGAGTGGTCAGATTATTATGCGTTCAGAGATCATAATAATCTGGCCACTCAATGTATATATATTCTTCTACAACTTGCTTTCTTTCACTCAACGTCATATTGTGAGATTGTATCTACATAAGGTGTAGCTATACAGGAAGGGAGGGAGGGAGGGAGGGAGGGAGGGAGGGAGGGAGGGAGGGAGGGAGAGGGAGGGAGGGAGGGAGGGGAGGAATGGAGGGAGGGGAAAGCAAGCAAACACTAGGTCTGTCTACAGGGGAATGACATTATGGTGTATTGAATACTATACAGGAGTGCATTTAAATGAAATAAAGACAATATATTTCTAACTAAAATTATAAATTGGATTTCTAATAAAGAATCTATTGATGTTTCCCTGGCTGGTGTGGTTCAGTGATTAGATTGTTGGCCTGGGCATGGAAGGGTCATGGGTTTGATTTTCAGTCAAGTGTGCATGACTGGGTTGCAGGTTCAATTCCTGGCCCTGGTCAGGGTGTGTGTAGGAGGAAACTGATCAATGTGTCTGTCTTTCCCCCTCCCTCCCTTGCACTTTCTCTAAAAAAAAAACAACCCCACAAATCTATTGATGTTTAAGAATAAATGCCCCAATCCTTAAACAAAGACATATCTTCTGAAGAGTTATCAATAACAGATATGATCTGTCTATACAGGGTTCACTGATGGAGAGGGGGGGGCATATTTTCACTCCCTAAAAGTATTTCCTCTTCTGGAAAAATGGACTTACATTTCCATGGAGGCCCCAGTCCAACTGCTCGGAAGGTACATTAGTGAGTCACAGCTATGACTGATTGAGAAAGTCAAGTGCTGTAACACCATCAGTCTTCTTTTCAAGTCGGTAAAATAAACAGTTCTATTAGTGCTATTGAGACTGCACACTTATCTAATTAGAATGACTCAGGTCCTTTGGCTTTCCTTATTAAAAAAAAAAATCACCTCTATAAATTAATGTCAAAACAGACATCTCACCACTAAAAAGTCTAGAAAAACGTATTAGTACAACATTGAGGCATTAATTCATACTAATGACTTTAAAATTCATTGCAAATCACTGGTAGACTTATAAATGAAAAATTGTACTTAGAAATGAAAACATAATAAGACGTGTATATCTTATAACTTAATGAAAAGTATGTTAGAATAAAGGTGAAGCCTTAAGTGTCTTTCTAGAACTTGCTTGCCAATGTCAAAAAGCACAAAGTCGCCATTTCCCAGGGACACTGCCCGTGAGGGGGGTGTGGTCCCATGGCAGACAGCCTGTCTCTGTGGCTGCACCCTGGGGCTCTTCCTCTCTTCCCCGAGTTTCTTCCTATCTGAGGCTCTAAAATAGCATGCTTACTCCCACGTGTACTCTGTAGTCCATCTGAAATATTATTCACTCCTGGCTGTCTCCAAACCAATCTCTTTCTCCAGAGTTCCAGGAAGATGCAAGGAAAGTTATTTTGAGCACCCACCAACTGCAGGAAGGTGAGAAATGAGTGTGGGTATAAAGTGAGTTAGATACACAAATTACCATGATTCTGAGGAGGGGAGAGAAATCTGGATGGCCCTATTTATACTAAATTAGTTTCATAACCAAACACTTCCCTACAGAGAAAACACTAAGCCCACATGGTTTCATTGGTGAACTGTAACTGACATTGACCAACTCAATGCACTGCCAATCAAAATTCCAACAGGCTATTTTATAGAATTAGCAAGTTGATTTAAACTTCTATATGGAAATGTAAAGACTCCAGAATAGACAAAACGATCTTGAAATAATGCCAGTCTTACACAAAGTCTCATGGAAAATAAAGGGGGAAATGCTTCCCAACTTACTTTATGAGGCCAGCACAACTGACATCAAAACTTGACAAAGTCTAAGACAATAAAATTATAAACAAATATCCCTTATGAACATGGAGGCAAAATTTTCCTAACAAAACACTAGCAAATTGAACCCAGAAATGTATAACCAAGTAGGGTTTGCCCAAACATGCAAGTGATAGATCCTCCCTTCCCCCAACTGATGGACTGAGTATGATGTAAACTCCACCTGCAGCCGGACATTCCTGAACACCTTATATGGACTGTACATTGAACCACCAATCAGCACCTGCCAAATACCCTAAGCCCCCAATTCTTAAGTCCTTAGGTCCCTAATCATGTACCTTACATGAAACCATCAATCAGCGCGTGCTGAGTACCCTAAGCCCAGTCCCCTCCTTTCCTCCCCTCAAAAGGTGCTTTAACCCCCGGCACGCTTTCTTTTTCCTCTGGAAGGCGGCCGGCAGGGTGATCTCCAATAAAGCCTGTATCCTGGTATCCCATGGTCTCCGGCCCTCTGTTTCATCTTTCAGCAAGGGTGACATAACAGTAAAAATCAACGTAAATCTTCAGATTAACAGAATAAAGCAGAAAAAACCATATGATCATCACAATACATACAGAAAAAGAATTTAACAAAATTTAACACCCATTCACGATTTAAGAAAAAACACACACATACACACAAAACTCTCAGCAAGTTAAGGATGGAATGGAAATCCCCAATCTGATCAAGGGCTGCGAAACACCTGTAGCTAAAATAATGTTGAAAGACTGAATTCATTCATTTAAGATGAAGAGCAAGGCAAGGATGTGTTTCAATCACTTCTACTCATTTTTTGGACCAGAGGTCCTACTAGTGCTACAAGGAAGAATAAAGAAATACAGGCATACAGACTGGAAAAGAAATAAAACTATCTCTATCCACGGAAGATATTTTTGTTAATGTAGAATATTCCTACAGATTTTTAGTCTATAGGATTATATAACTAAAACCTTAATGTGAGTGTGTGTGTGTGTGTGTGTGTGTGTGTGTGTCCTAAGCAGAAAAAGTAAGATGTGACTATTCACATCACTAAAGGTAAAAGAGGGTTAGAGAGACGTCTCCATGCCAGACTATATGAATCCTCCTTCCTGTGGTTGCTACTGTTCTACACTAGCCCCTGCTGCTCAGCGTGGTCCTCAGACCAGCAGCAGTCACAACAGGTGAGACATTATAAATGCAACGCTTCAGGCCCCACCTCAGGCCTATAAGATCAGAGTTTACCTTTTAAGAAGATCCCCCCTTTTATGCAAAAAAATATAAACAATCAAACTAATGAATTAATTAAAATAAAAACATTCAGGGTGAAAAGCAACACAAGCTCGAAACGCTGGTCTAATCCCTTATCCCTGCATTAGCGTTCAGTCATATATGGCCCTGGCGGTGCTCTAAAATGGTTTGTTCTACCAATTCACTTCAGGCCATCACAACAGAGCTGCAATTTTCTGCTACATAGGGCCTGTGTGGATCCCCAAAACCTTTATGGGATGCTTAAATCCCTGTTACACTAAGTCTTACGTGTGTGTGTGTGTGTGTGTGTGTGTGTGTGCATGTTTAATATATTTAATTTTTATTTTAAAAGGATTAAGGCTTCCTTTAAAACAGTAAGCACTCCAAGTATATTTAAAGTAGGATTGATTTACCCCCAAAAGCCACTAAAATAAAAACAAAACCCTCAACTTACTCAATGCTCTTCAAAAAGACACGAATTTCATAAATGTGAATTCCACCTGAAGTGAGAATATTTAATTTCTCCTTTAAGAAACAGATTCTCTCAAGAAATAGGTCATTTAGCTTCTTTGTGCTTCTATTGTATTACTTTCAGTGTAATAAGTAAAGACAGACTAGAACAGGGAAATTCACGAGGTATTTTCTCTCTCATCAGTCATTTTAGGACCCATTAACCAGACTGATTCCCAAGGGGATTTCTTCAGGTCAAAATTAGATAGAGATACAGAGATGTAGTGCTGTCACATATAGGTATAGGACACACTGGAGGTTTTATTTATACACTAGATGGGTTTTGTATCATCCTTGCCTTTTCTTTTTCAGAATCTTTTGAAATCTTTATCTCCTTAAACTTTCTCACATAAAAAGATTATAGTTTCATGTACTTATATAACTTCATCTAGTACTCAATGTTTTTAATAAATTTACATAATGAGCGCATCTCATCTAGATTTTGGAGCTGGCTTTTTATTGTTAACAATTGTAACCTGCTGATAAGTATGTTAATGAAATAGAAATTATGCAAATTCCACAGGAGCAGCCTCTTCTGAAGCCAAATGAGTAACACTCATCTCACCCCAGGAAACGTGAGGGAAATGTGTGTTTGATGAGACTCACTGTACTAATCTTGTGCCTGCAAGAAGCTTACAACCTAGTTAGAGAAGGAAAACCAGCCTGGAGAAATAACTGGCAAACAATGCCAAATAGGAGAATGGCCTGATAAAATTCTGAAGGAAAGGGGGGCACTCTGCAGGCTGTAAAGAGCAAAGGGGTTTAGGACAGTGGAAGCTGGTGTGCTCAAACAGGTAACAAACAAACCGGCACCCTGAAATGTTTAGTCACTGTCTCACAGACAGGGCCAGTCCTGGCACCAGAACCTACTGAAGCTGCAAATTCCTCTCCAGTGGCCCTCCTTCAGGCATTTATTAAACAACAATCATGACACCTGTCATATAAGAATGCTTAGATCCTTTTCACTATTAAAGTTAATCCCTGAAAATGCAAATTAAAACTACAATGAGATACCACCTCACAGCAGTTAGAGTGCCCATTATCAACAAGATAAGCAACAACAAGTGTTGGAGAGGTTGTGGGAAAAAGGGAACCCTCATTCACTGCTGGTGGGAATGTAGACTGGTACAACCACTATGGAAAGCAGTCTGGCGATTCCTCAAAAAATTAAAAATAGAGCTACCATACGACCCAACAATCCGACTCCTGGGCATATACCCGAAAAACTCGAAATCATTTATTTATTTATTTTTAATATATTTTATTGATTTTTTACAGAGAGGAAGGGAGAGGGATAGAGAGTTAGAAGCAACGATGAGAGAGAAACATCAATCAGCTGCCTCCTGCACACCTCCTACTGAGGATGTGCGTGCAACCAAGGTACATGCCCTTGACCGGAATCGAACCTGGGACCCTTCAGTCTGCAGGCCGACGCTCTATCCACTGAGCCAAACTGGCCAGGGCAACTCGAAATCATTTATATGCAAAGATATATGCGCTCCTATGTTCATTGCAGCATTATTCACAGTGGCCAAGAGTTGGAAACAGCCAAAGTGCCCTGCAATGGAGGCCTGGATAAAGAAGACGTGGTACATATACACAATGGAGTACTACACGGCCATAAGGAAGGATGAAATAGCGTCATTTACAACAACATGGATGGACCTTGAGAACATTACGCAAAGTGACATAAGTCAAACAGAAAAAGCTAAGAACTATCTGACTTAACTCATATGTGGAATATAAAACCGAAACTTATGTACACACACAGCAGTGTGGTGGTTGCCAGAGGGAGGGGCTGGGGGAAGAGAGCAGTCCTGATATGAGGTGACAGGAGATTTGACTTTGGGTGGTGGGCACATGGTCCTACATACAGATTTTCTAAGTTAGTAATCCATCCAGGAAACCTATATGTTCATGTTGAGTAATGTTGCCCCAATACAATTAAAAAATAAAATGTAAAAATAAATAAATAATAAAGTTAATCCCTGAGCTCACAAAACATTTATAGATGACCAAGACTTTGCCCCCCTTGACGGAAAGGGGGCTTTATGCAGGGGCTGTTGGCACTAAGCTCTTATGGAGAAAACATTAAGGAGACAGAATCCTTAACGGGGCATCTGGACCGGTAAGCTTAAGGAGCCCAGAGGGGTGGACAGGGAGGGGCCTGAAGTAAGGGAAACTGAGTCAACGCGTCCCTCCTCTCATTCCTCAAGCACACACTCCCAGATGCTCCTGCCAGATAAGAGGACTGAGAACTGATGTCTTCATGAAATCATATGATCCGTGTGTCAAATTAAGACTTTTGCTATGGAAATTCTGTAGGATACAGGATACTGATATTCAGGAACAGAGAAGGGGGTGATGGGTAGGACTCCATGATGCTGAAATGGTGTCTCTCATGTCTTTAAACGACCCGTAGTAACAACAGCTGGATGAAGATGAATGGGCAGCACGGCCTGGAAGCAGAGAGGCCTCGCTGGAATCCCAGCTGCCCCACCCAGCAGTGGTGCCGGCTTCACATCCTCTCCCGGCCTTTCCACTTATCTGTGAAATGTGGGCGCTGCCAGGACTTACTTCCTGGGGACGGGAGGTTTATGTGAGATGAGGTATGGATGGACGTAGAGCGCTGCCGGGAAAGTGGGAAATGCTCGGCAAGGGTCACTTTTCCGTATTTACTGGACCAGGCCGATTCCAGGGGCTGACCATACAGCCCTGGAGGGAACCCAGGGATGAGGACTGCTCCACTGGCTGTTCGTAGACCGTCCTCTCTCGGTGGAGAGGGAGAACTGTGTCCTGGGGGGTCAGTGAGGGGAGGGAGCCATCCTAGGCTGGCCTCCCAGCCATCAGGGCTGTGTTCCAGGCAGCAGAAGCAGGTGCCACCGCCCCCACCAGCGCCCCATCACCAGGGCTGAGCCAGCTCCCCTGCGTGTCTTTCTGGGCGTCCACACAGCACTGAAGCAGCCACCCAGCCACACCTGACTCCAGAGAAGGCTGGGGACTGTCTTTTTTTAGGGGCACGCTGCTTCCCTGAAATAAAACACGGGATTCTGTTGCTAAGGAAAGGGAGAGCAGATATTTGGTAGACAACCGGCAGTCCCTCCCACTGCCCTTGAAGTGATAATTGCCTGGTGGGGTGTGTGAGGAAGTTCAGCAGGAGTCAGTGTTCACGGAACCATTTGTCTCGCTTGAATTGCACAGACAAATTAAATTTATTTAGATATGCTTTCGTAATGGAATTGTGCCTTGACATGGGGATCGTCAAAAGTAGTTATTTTGTGCTAGGAACAAAAATCAGTTCATAAATATTTACTCTGTACCTTTTCAGGAAAACAAGATTAATCTGCATTTTATTACTAGTTTTATGACTTGGCTCTCCTCCCCTCTCTTGCCCCCAAATGCTGAAATATAAAAAGTTTTAAGCCAACATTTTAAAAAACCCAGATGCCACACTTTAAAATTGTTTATAACCTAAGTGGTTTTTGTTTTTTCTCTGCTTGCAATTTCTATATTTACTGCAGTTGTCTGGGAACAAAAGAAAGGATTGTTTCCAATAATCTTTGTGTCCTAATAACATGCCTTTAAAAAACATCCTAAATTTTCAGCTCCTTACATAAAGTATAAGTTCCTTGTGAACAAAATGTCCCATATTTCTATAACATCTATATTTCTATTTTGTCCCAAAATGCCCAACAGAGTATTAGGTATTAAAAAATATCTCAATATTTGAAATATTATTTTCTTTCCAGGTACTTTTAATAGGATTTTTCTCATTTTTTTAATTGAACTATAATTTACATAAAGAAAATGCATCCCTTTTAGAGTATGGTCTGTGACTTCTGACAGACAACTGTAGTCATGTAACTACCATCAGTGCAATCAAGATATACAACACTTCTGCCCTGACCGGTTTGGCTCAGTGGATAGAGCGTCGGCCTGTGGACTGAAAGGTCCCAGGTTCGATTCCGGTCAAGGGCATGTACCTTGGTTGTGGGCACATCCCCAGTAGGAGGTGTGCAGGAGGCAACTAATCAATGTTTCTCTCTCACTGATGTTTCTAACTCTCTATCCCTCTCTCTTCCTCTCTGTAAAAAATCAATAAAATATATATATTTTTAAAAGATATACAACACTTCTTTCTATCCCCCTCACAGTTCTACCTGTGCTCCCTGTTAGTCAGCCTCTCCCCTTGTATTTGGCAATTATAAATACAGTTGCTATCAACATTCATGGACAAGTTTTTGTGTGAATGTAAGTTTTTATTTCACTTGCATACATATCTAGGAGTAGTATTGCTGGGTCACCAGATACTTATTCAAAGCCCCAAATCAAGAGTTAGCTTAAATATCAATTTTTTATTAAACATTTTGACAGTCATCCCCGAAGATCTGCATAATAACTTACTAAAAAGAGAAATTGGCACCAATACTATAAGAGACAGCCTGAGGGACATTAATAAAAGTAGGCTAGAAGTGAAGGGATAAAATGGATCAAGATCCATGTTTCATTGTGCCCAACATAACAGAAATAAGAGGCAACGCTAGATGTTGAAAAGGGACAGGCAATATATGGTTTTCAGATTAATGTTTCCCCACTGCTGCTGTAACTTATACTTCCTTCTATTATTCCTCCTACAAATCATATTTCTGAACTTTAGAAAGATTGTTGGAGAGAATGGGGATGGCATGGCGAAACCCTGGTGCATTCTGATGTCTGCTTATGGGGAAGCCTTAAAGAGAAAATACTGGAATAAAGGCTACAATGAACCTTAAAGTCATTTGTTGGGATCTTCTGAGTCAAATAAGGCATATTACTTCTTCATAGAATCAGAGCTAAAAAGAAACTCAAATGTAATCTCACCCCACCTTCTCAACTCACAGATTCGAAGAAAACCAAATCTAAAAAGGAGAAAAGACTTGCCCAAGGGCAGAAACTAAAATCGAGGGCTGCGTTTCACTAGGACAAAGCAAAAAGTGGGGTGGACATTACTGTTATATAATTCTTCAATTGTCTTTTCTTTTTTTGTTAATCCTCACCCACGGATATTTTTCCATTTAGAGAGTGGAAGGGAGGGGAGAGACAGAGAGAGAGAGAAACATGGCTGTGAGAGAGACACATCGATTGGTTGCCTCCCACAGGCGCCCCAACCAGGGATGGGGATCAAGCCTGCAACCAAGGAACATGCCCTTGACCAGAATCGAATCCAGGACACTTCAGTCTGCTGGCCAACGCTCTATCCACTGAGTCAAACCAGCCAGAGCAATTCTTCAATTCTTAATGGCTCTAGGGCTAACATCACAGGTGTAATGTTTGCTTTACCCAGGTACATAATGAGAGGAACAAAAGGGGCTTTCTGTTTGTTTTAGGTAAATATTTTATTACAGTACCTCAGCAACTCATGCACAGACTGGAACTAGAAGTGGCGACAAACTGATCAACTCCAGGGTTCATATTGTTAGAGAGTTAGAGAACTCTACCAATGATGGGTAATCTTGTAGCACAGGTACAAAAAGGTAGACTCTGCTGGATTTGTTTAATCTTGAAGATGCACAGATTTCCATTTAAAAAATTAGGACCCATTCTCATCTTAGCAAACCACTGATAAAATCCCTACCTGGACAGAATGTGGGTACCTCCCTAATAAACTATCTTGAAGGGAGATGAGACAAAGACCCACTTGAATGCGTATGCTGGTGGGACTATAGGTGAGACTGTAACTTCTTGTCTTAGTCTGTTCCGGCTGCTATAAGAATAGCATGGATTGGGTGGCTTATAAACAATAATTTATTTCTCACAGTTCAGTGTCTAAAAGAGGTCATTTCCTGGGTTCATAGACAGCTCTCTCTGGTGTCTCTCTCTCTCTCTCTCTCTCTCTCTCTCTCTCTCTCTCTCTCTCTCTCTCTGGCTTCACATGGAAGAAGGGGTAAGGGAGCTGTCTGGGGAGTCTTAAAAGCATTAGTCCCGTTCATGATGTCTGGGCACTCATAACCTAATCACATCCCAAAGGCCCTGCCTCCTAATATCAACATATCTGGGCTTGGGTTTCAACACATGGTTTTCAGGGAATCAACCATTCAAAGTCTAGCACTTCCTATCAGACATTAACTCATCATTTAGGTTCCCAAACACAACGTAGGAGGAGCAGTAAATACAGCTGAAAACTTTATATCTCACTCTGAATTTATCTCTATACTTAGGTTATTTTTGTAACCTTTCTTCAGAAGAAAAGATGGTGGTAATACAATAACTTGGGTCCGTGGCTGGTGTTTATGTTTTAAAGTATAAAATTAAATTATAAACATCCATCACACATTATGGGGGTGCTGATAATGACATGGATGTGACTAATCAATTGCATCTGGTGTTAAGTATTTTAAATATATAACCAAGCTGACTTTGCATCCAAGTCTATTAGAACTTATATCCTTGGCTCCCAAGTCTTCATATCTGAATGTCATGACACAAGTTAAGTAGGAATAGGCCCTCTAGTTCTAAAATGAGTGGTGACCATGAAGAACATATATGGCAGTGTATGCACATATTGAGTGTAGAGCATGTAAATGTTTTTTTTCCCACTTATTGTTGGAAATTTATGCCATGATTCAAAGCACAATTCACAGTGAAGGTGATTTCCCCCCAACAGTAAATCTGAAATGAACTATCTAAACATACTCTTAGGCACAATGTGAAATTTTTAACCTAATTAATTCACTAATATACCAATGAAAACGATACATGTGTGAAAAAACAGAGGGAGACAAAGCATTATTATAAAACTAGAGGCCCGGTGCACGAATTTGTGCACCAGTGGGGTCCCTCGGTCTGGCCTGTGGGATCAGGCTGAAGGCGGCTCTCCAACATCACCCAAGGGGTCCCGGATTGCGAGAGGGCGCAGGCCAAGCCAAGAGACTCGACTGGTGCACAATTGGGGCTAGGGAGGGACATTGAAGGTTGGCCAGCTGGGGAGGGACTCCAGAAGGGCTCCAGGGTGTGTCCAGCCCATCTCGCTCAGTCCAATTGGCCGGACCCCAGCAGCAAGCTAACCTACTGGTCTGAGCATCTGCCCCCTAGTGGTTAGTGCATGTCATAGTGAGCGGTTGAGCGGTCTTACCATATCATTAGCATATTACATTTTGCTTGGTTAAATGGATGACCAGACACTTAGCATATTAGGCTTTTATTATATAGGATGGGTGAATTGTCATTGTACACACAGGAAATTATCCAATATGTTTAACTGGCTCATTAGAAATAATTGCCCATTATTCAATCTTTACTCTTTAAGATCACTAGTATTTAATGAGTTTTAAGATATATGAATTAATATTATGTAGTCAATATCTTGGTAAGATATTCTTCAAACAAATAGCATACAGATTATCTTTATATTTTCATTATTTAAAAATAATATAATACAAATATGCATGTAGTAAAACTGAAGTAAACATACACACACACACACACATACACACACACACACACACACATCCTGAAGCTTGTTCAAACTTACATGTCCAAGAGCCAAAGAAATCAATCAGAACTTACAGCTATTCTGTGTTCTAAAGCTCCCTTTGTACTTATTGACTGAACATCTGGGTAGAAGAAAGCCCTGGTAATGAAAACAGCATGTGTGTTGGAGTTAAATAAACCTGGAGTTGAATTTGAAGGGTTCAAATTCCTTATCTACTACTTATTAGTTATAGGACCATGTCTCTAACCATTAGGTTGCTCATTTGTAAAATGTGAATGATACTAAATACCTTTCATGTTGTTGTGAGGAATGAATTAAACAAGATACAGTATGCAAAGCCCGCAGGACAGTACCTGGCATATTAATAGGGTAAGAGAGGAAAAACCCAATGCAAGAACTAAGATATAGCCCTGGCCAGGTGGCTCAGTTGGTTGGAGCATCATCCCGTGCATTAAAAAAAAAAAAAAGTTGCAGGTTTGATCCCTGGTCAGGGCGTGTATAGGAGGCAGCCAGTGTCTGTCTGTCTCTCTCTCTCTCTCTCTCTCTCTCTCTCTCTCTCCCCTCTTCTTTTCTCTCTCTCTCTCTCTCTCTCTCTATATATATATATATATATATATATATATATATATATATCCATCCTCAGGTGAAGACTAAAAAAAAGAACTAAGATACAACATTGGCTAGGCCAGTTATATCTAGCTCATGTATATTTTGAAACCACACTCTTTCTAAAATCCACCATTAACACCTGTTAAAAATGAATTATTTTGCTCTGTTTTGTTTAGGCAAGTATTCTTCAAATGCTATTTATTGAAATACAACAACCACAATGCTGAAGGAATCAGGCAGAGAGAGAACATATTAATGGAAAACATATGAATGGAAAAACATAACAGATGAAAAATATGAGGATAGAGATAAAAAAAGATAGCAAACTGGCCTAGTTTTATTAAGAAGTGTAGGTAAGGGGCAAAGGAGGGAGAAGATAAAGCCAATGTTACTAACCATCTGGACTTAGAATTGGGACTCAGCCAGCCAACCAGAAATGATTTTCATTTTCATTGGCTACATGAAAAAAAAACAGAGACTAACCTCTGTATATTAAATACTAGAGGCCCGGTGCATGAAATCCGTGCATGGAGGGTGGTGTCCCTCAGCCCAGACTGCACCCTCTTCAATCTGGGACCCCTCGAGGGATGTCCAACTGCCCGATCCTGCCTAAATAGGCAGTCGGACATCCCTCTTACAATCCAGGACTGCTGGCTCCCAACTGCTCACCTGCCTGCCTTCCTGATTGCCCCTAACTGCTTCTGCCTGCCAGTCTGATCACCCCCTAACCACTCCCCTGCCAGCCTGATTGATGCCGAACTGCTCCCCTGCCAGCCTGTTTGCCCCTAACTGCCCTCCCCTGAAGGCCTGGTCACCCCTAACTGCCCTCCCCTGCAGGCCTGGTCCCCCCCAACTGCTCTCTCCTACAGGCCTAGGTCCCCCCCAACTGCCCTTCCCTGCAGGCCTGATTGCCCCCAACTGCCCTCCCTTGCAGACCTGGTCCCTCCCAACTCCCCTCCCCTGCCAGCCATCTTGTGGTGGCCATCTTGTGTCCACATGGGGGCAGCCATCTTGTGTGTTGGAGTGATGGTCAATTTGCATATTACTCTTTCATTAGATAGGATAGAGGCCTGGTGCACGGGTAGGGGCCAGCTGGTTTGCCCTGAAGGGTGTCCCGGATCAGGGTGGGGGTTCCCAAAATTTATTTTTAAAAATATCAAGCCTCAAATGTTTTCAGTATATGTAATCTGTCATAGTTGGGTCAAGCTAGCCTCAATTCATTATAAACTGCAACTAACTTTATGGGCACTTTTTTTCTGTGCAACACTGGATATCCATCTTAACTAATTTCTAAAAATTAGATTAAGAAGAGGTATAGATTTCTATTTCACTTCCTTACCTAGTTAGATAAGCTCTTAAAATCAAATATCATTTTGTCCCAGATGTGGAGAAGGATTTTACACACTGGGTATAAACTGACCATATGGTAACACTGAAAACTATTTGTGATGTTCTGAGGATTATTTAAAATATTAACTAGTTATAGAGAAGATTTAAAAGTACAAATTTAAAAAAAAAAAGACTTAAGCTTGCACAGTGCTTCATTACATGTAACACCTATAACAATAAAAAAGAAATACACATCTACGTGGCCATGCATTAGGAATAATTCCTTGTTTCATGAGACAAAATATGAGGTCAGTGAGTGACATTTCCCAGGCATTGTAATAAAGCTTTTTTCCATGTAGGATGTGATATAGTATAACATGACTTTTATTACTTTTACTTGCTGAATGACATAATGTATGCATGCATACATACATAAATTAACTTCCCAATCCTGTAGAATAATCCAGAAGGACAATGCTAATGGTCACTGGCAGCAATAAAACATCTATAATTTAGTGAGCTTTTACTAGCACTGGGCTAAGCCCTTTACATGGATTATTTCGTTTAATCATCCCAATAGCCCTAAATCAGGTGCTACCTTCATCTTCTCTTTACTAATGAGACCCTGGGGCTCACCATACAGGTTACACAATAGACAGGGGTAGGCACAATCTGAAATACAGTATTGTCTGACCCCACAGTTATTAATGTTTATTCTGATATTCATTATATAAACTTCCTGGGAGGAATGAGTTTTATTTTATTTATAAAATATTTTTATTGATTTCAGAGAGGAAGGGAGAGGAGAGAGAGAGAGAAACATCAATGATGAGACAGAATCTTGGATCAGCTGCCTCCTGCACGCCCCACACAGGAGATAGTGTCTGCAACTCAGGCATGTGCCCTGACCAGGAATCAAACCATGACCTTCTGGTTCATAGGTCAACACTCAACCACTGAACCATGCCAGCATGACCATTAGCATTTTAGAACAACTTCAAACCTGGGTTGCAGTAAGATATTTTTTTATTAGCCCTTAACTAACTAAAAAGTTCAATTAATCAGAATGCCCTAATATCCCCAGAAAGCATTCTTGATAGTGGAGGTTATGGCCTTTAATCAAGAAGCTAGGGGTAGGGATGAACAATGAATGAAGGCAGGAATTCTGAAGCATCTTGGACAAGACAGGAAGATAGAACAGTAAAAAAAAAAAAATCAAGTTGATCCAGTAGAGTTATTTATAACTCTTTATAATTTGATTAGACACATTCATTAACTTGTTACAAAGAGTTGAGAAGCCAAAAGAGTATCCAGAAAACCAAAGTAATTAACATACAATCAGTGAATATATCCTACTTGAACTCTAGAAGCAAGAACAGGGCCTTTGAAATTAAAAGCAGGGCTTGAACTTGATCAAGAAAAATAAAATAATCCCAATTTAGGAAAATCATGTATTTTTCAATTTCCCTAAGAAATCTTCCTGATATTTAAAAATATACTTTAAAATCTCATCTTTAGCATGCTTCCCAATATAGAAATTTGACTTTAAAAACACAAAATAATATTTCATAAGAAATAAAATGGTATTTGTAAATATTTTATAGGTATTATTTATTATAGGGTAATATCAAGGGATAGGAACTAACCACCAAGTAGGATTAGCAATAAAAGAAAATTTAACATTTGAGGTAAAATTTATCATAAGTACAAAAAGATAACTTATTAGGTGGTACAGAAATTTAGAACATAACTTGGTGAAAACACAATCTTATTTAAAATGTTTTATTTTATGTCTAAGTTTTATACAATGTAAAATGCAATTTGGTTAGCATAAAATACATAAACCTTTTTATTACATACAGGGTGGGGCAAAATTAGGCTTATAGTTGTGAATATGAAAAACAGAGTGTATTCTTATATTCTTATTTATTAATTATTGTATTATTTTCCAAATGAATAACCGTAAACCTACTTTTGCTCTACTCTGTATACTATAATTAAAAGTAGCAAAGATAACTCAATATTAACCAATTTTTTAAATTTAAAATTGTATTTATAAATTTATACACGTACTTCACTCTAACACTTGTATCCTTTTCAGTATTTGATATAAGCTTTAAAATATATTTAGGATTCTCTAACTTCAATAATTTATCAGTACTGTCTAGATGTAATTATACTTCAAATTTTTCACCAGTAGAGAAAAACTGCCATAATTTGGGCAAATGTCTCAGACATTTAGTTTAAGCATGGTGGTCATTTTTAAGTTTCTATGTGAGCCAATTATATGAAAATGAAATCATTTCCCATCCCACAGCCACAAGCTGCATCTTCTTACCTAAAGCACATTTTTTTCAAAATCTCCTGCCTTTCATTGGCCACGGAAGGACCTTTCATTGGCCACAACTAGCTCAATGCAAATCTGTCACCACCACCAGGAAGATCTCAACACCCAGGCCAGCCCTACCACTCTCCAGCTGTGTCCTTGAGTCTGGTGCTCACCTTTTCTATGTCTCATGTGTAAAGTGGGGATAATAATAGGTATATCTAATAGGGTTATTGGGATCATTTAATGCTTAAATCCTCAGAGCAGGGCAGGCACATAGTAAGCATTCCATAAGGGTAAACTGTTACTTCTATTATTCAGTAGTATATCCTAATGTACAGAAAACCATATACTAGTATTACCTTTTAAAATTGTACAAACAAACCCATAATACCAGAGCTAATAATTCCTTTCTTACTGCCCAAAGTATAAATATGTGAAGGATTTCAACCTTTTAAATTAAGCAGCATGTCTAATGCTTAGTGACAAGGATGAACCATCTATCATACTCCTGCATTCACAAAACTGAAATGATTATTCAAGTGGCACAAGCATAATGCCGTTTATTCTTAAGCACTATCCTTCAACTGTGTTTCTACAAAAATACCTTGTTCAGTTCACCATTCCATATGTATGGACAGGTTGCAATTATTCCATTGAAAAATTGCGTAGTACATTTAAGGTATTTCCCTAAAGAATTGTAATTATCATGTTTCATCTTAGAGAATGACATAAGCACTGTGTATTTGTTTTTTAACCTTAAATTCTCCTCCAGATCGCCAATATTAAAGTTTCCTTAATTGATGGGGAAAATAAATAGAGAATATGGGAAGAAATAAAAGCCTTTGAAAGCATTCACCCCAGGGCAGCCCTCTTTGGAAAGCAACCACACAGAAGATCTCGGCATTGAAAGTCACTTATTTTCCTAGACAGTCAGCCATCTACCTGTGCGAGTCTGAAGCTACAAACACCATTTTTGCCAATGCACTCTAGCTGCCGGGAAATATTAAATCACTCTGGTTTGGGAACCTTTTCAATAGCTTTCGCCTTTGAACTACCATTTGAAACAACCCAGTCTAGTAAGTTGTCTAGGTTTCTGTAAGAGTACAGATTTAAATCACTTTAACATATCTAATTATTCATTTCCAGTTGAATTTCAATAGATATTCCACTATTTGGCTAAAAGCTCTTAGTTGTGTAATCTGAAATAGTGAAGAACTGTAGGCAAATAATGTCTCTCAGTTGGTTAAAGGCTTGGATGTTGGTATCTACATAGATAAATGTCTGTCAGGATGTGCACCCAACTGTAAATAGCAGTGACCTTTGGAAAGCAAGCTCAGGAGGTAGAGGGTACGGAGGAGTTTCATTCTGCATTGCTCATTTCTGTATTGTTTGAAGGCTTGTTTCACTTTTGAACTTCTGTAAAGATTTATTTTTTAAAGAGTACTCTAAAAGAACAAGTTAGTGCCCAGTCAGATAGGGTTGAGAGAAACAGATGTCAAAAATCTTGGATTTTCTTCTCCAGTTCTACTGACAAGTTCATGACCAAACGGGCTTTCCTCTCCTACTGGGTCTGTCGGATTTCATTAAAACTGTACTTAAAGAAATCAAATCACAAGCTCTGTCATTTCTTAGGTGAAAGCATAAAGTATTAATCCATTCTTACTATCACAATTATAAAGAGTATCAGGTAGGATCTTAAATATATTTAATGTTGTACCCTTTTACAATGCACATCTTAATTATATTTCATTTTTTTCTCTTCTATCTTACAGTAATAAAAAGATAATACGGGACGCCTGACCTAGTGCATAGTTTGTGCATCTCAAGCAGAGTTATAAAATGGATTGTGATCATAATCATTATTTGGAATTACAGTACTTGGAAGGGGACAGAATTATGGTTCAGTCCCAATGTGGGAGAGGGTATAGAACTTTCTCATCATCCAAGGCAGAAAACTCTTCTCTCATCTCTCTCTCTCTCTCTCTCTCTCTCTCTCTCTCTCTCTCTCTCTCTCTCTCTCTCTCTCTCTCTATTGCGCGCACGTACGCTCTCCCCCTCTATATATATTTAGCACAAAGTTCAGAACCTTCTTTAGCAATAAATTTTAGCAATTAATAAGATTTATGAGAATCTAATAGAAATCCTTCACCTGTCATCTTAAACTGATGTCATCTCACTTTCTTTTGAGAATTAACTCTGGATTTGTACACTCTAAGATAATCCCAAATCAAACATTTAGAGATTCACAGGTACATCCATATACGTGAAAAAGAACTCTCACCCCTAACAGTGTAAAGACCCCAAACAGTGGGGAGAAAACAGATAGTCTAGTCAAGTTGACCTTTCCTATCTTTGAATGTTTAGGTGATAAACATCTAGATTATCTTTTGATTTAAACATTTTATCTTTTCTTCTCTCTATAAGCTTAGTTTTGAAGATAGAACCAATAGTATTTGTTCACATGTAAATGTTTCCCAATAATTTTATTAACTTTAGAAAGTCTACTTAGAAGGCAATAGTCTACTTTGAAAGTCTACTTTTAAATCTGCTGTAAATAAGCCATATTATAAAACAATTCACTTATTGAGTTTTAGGATCATTTCTCTACCAAACTTTCATTATTGGGACATTTTATGCCAATTTCAAATGTCTCAGCAGGAGAAAGGCTCCTCCTGTCACAGGAATCACTGTGCTGAGGTGGACGGTCACTCCAGGCCAGGGAAGGACTCACGATTCTGGATGGAAGTCACGATTCTGTCTCTCCCAAGAGGGTAATTACCACATACAGAACTTACATGAGGCCCCATAAGATACAACACAATAATCATTATGTTTCCAGTCTCCAGAGCCTTTCCTGCACTGTCAAGATGACAATAGAGTCCTGTTTTGCTAAAAATTCAATACTGAGAAAGCGTGCTAATAGCAGAGTAAACCTTTCAATGTATATCTGAAATATAGAAAGCAAGAGCTCAAATTTACATGGAGCCCAAAGCAAAAATCCTACAACCTAAAATTGGGCACAAAAGTCCAAACTCAGAGTCCAACAAATATAAGAAGCAGGAATGGTCTTGAGTCATCAGAATGTTCAATTAAGTGACCTTCTGCAGAACAGCTCCTCGTCATCACCCCACCATCACAACTACCCCCCCCACCCACAGGCCCCAAATAACTACCCCTCACCCCACGCCCCAAACAACTAGCTGACAGTGAAAAGGCACTCGGCTCTATGATAAAACCTTAAATATATGCACCAAAGGAAGTGTGCTCAGAGCCGGGAGACTTCCCTTCTGAGTCAAAGTGCTGAGGTCAAAGACAAGCAGGTTAGTGTCTGTGGTAACTCCAGGTGTCCACTGGGTAGGGATAAAGTTGTGCAATAAAGCTGTGTCCAGGAGTATAGCTGTCCTTACTCTGACAACTGTGATAGAATAAAAAGAAACCCTAATGAAATAAAGAATAAAACAATTACAACCACAAAAATAAGTAGGCTGAATTAACAAAACATAGGTGGTTTTTGAAATAACAATAAAGTAGATTAAACTTTGTCAAACTTGATTACGCACTTCCTATAGTTCCACTTGAGTGAAAACCAAGTCAAAAGCAGTATCAATACTATCTTTTCTAATGCAACTCATTGTCAAGGCCTAAACACCAACCTACAAAAAGTAGAAATTAAAGATTTTCCAACACAATATTTTATTTTCTAAATTTGGTCATTAGACTAGGGATTGCCAACTCTTTCAGTCCCAGAGGGTGCTCTGAAAGAAAACTATTAAAATAATTGGTGAGTAATCATACCAGAGCTGAGACTGATTGGCTATTTGCCATAAGCAGTGCTCTGCATTTTATTTTGTTTGAGCCTCACAAACACTCTGTGCTGTAGTGTGGCAGGTCTGCTGGCTCCCCCCTTCTCCCTGTGATGGACACCAAAATGAGTCAACCAGCACCCTGACAATGAAGGACTGCTGGCCCAATTGCCGGCAGTGCTGTCTACAGACACCTCCAGCTGTCAGTCTCTTCAGGGGTCACCTCAACTGCCAAGAGCTGTTTCGCCCAAGGTCACACCTATTCCCAGGCCAGGCCACCCCATACCTAATGACTGATCAATACAGGAATATCAGCTCCAGAGCAACCGGTAGGGGCCTGCTGAGGCTGTCACTGGGCCTCCACTGCAGCTTGACTTGTCCTCTGTCCTCCCATCCATCCCTTTTGATCCACAGGGCACTGCTTAATAAACATCCTGCAAGCTAAACTTTGTCTCAGAGTCTGCTTCCTGGGGAATTCATCCTACGATACTCCCCTTCCTTCTCAGAAATAGAACATCCAAATGTCAGCAGGGCGCATGAATAAATGCCAAGAATAAAGACTACATTTCAGACCTTCCCTTCAAGCCAGGTGTAGCCATGCAACCAACCGCCAGCCAATAGGAGGAGAATGGAAATAGTGCAATTTCCAGGAAGTGTTCTTAGTGGGCAGGGAGGGCCCTTCCCTGTGCCTCCTTTCTCTTCCCACCTGGGAGATGCGCAGATAAAAGAGCTAGAGTGAGAACAGCCACCTTCTTGGGCACAGCCAAGCAACAAGATAAAAGGAGGCCGTGTCCGTCACCAGCCGGGGTACGGAGGGCATTTTATACTTAATCCTGTGAGGTGGGTCCTATTGCCACGTGACAAATGAAGAAAAGGCTCCGAGTAAAACAGTGTGCCCAAAGGCAAACTGATGGTAAACAGCAGAACTAGATTTCAATCCAGATTTGACACCACCGTTTCTGCTCTTACAACACGGAGCTGCCTCTGGCAGAAAATTTAGTGATGATTTTGCTTATCCATCTCTTCTGAGCCCAGAATAAAGACATATGGCTGTTCCAATAAAAACTTTAAGTTAGCTGCAAGAAAGAAGCTCCCGGCTGTAAATATTGTAGGAGACTGAAGAAGAGAGGACTGGGAGCTGTGGCTCCTTTCTGTGGAGATCCGAGATTAGACCATGTAAATGGGAAGTAATTATCTAGTGATGCTTTGCCTGGAGACACAGATGTCAGCTCGTAAGTCTCCGTGTAGGCCTGAAATTCCTAAGTATGAACAAGGCCTTCTTCTGTCTTGGGTAATGAGGGGTGGGGGAAAGCTCAGCCTTGAGGCATAACCTGCTGGGCTGGGAGGGAGTAGAAGTCATCCCCAGCTATACTGGCGGATAAGGGCCCAGGAGAGCAAGACCAGGCTCAGTTGTAGGTCTGCGATGACCTGACAGCCTGGCTGAGAATCCTGACAGAGGGAGGTGGCACACAAGCAGCACCAGGGAGAGCAGTGCTGCAGCTCCCCGGAGGTGGCCTGGCCTCCCAGCTCCGGGCTACACACTGGGCCTCGTTGCTCGTGGTGCCGTCTGGTCCTTAAGGATTAAGGTCACTTACTGCAGCTCTGGTTCCTCCTGAGGAAAGATTTCTCATAATGTAGCCAGAGGCCCGCAGCGTCAGAGCTCAGGAGAGAGGACAGCCTCTCCCTGGACAGTTAGCTCCTGGAGGGCACCCCGTGCTGACCCCTCCCGAGGCAGCAGGGCTGCAGTCATTGAGGGCCTTCACTCTCCTGAGCACTGCGCCTTGTCCTCCATGAGTCAGTCACCCTCTGACAAGGGGACAGCGGGACAGGCCATTGTCCTGGGCCTGACCATTAATTCCTGAGCTCTCCATCCCTGAGCCAACAAAATATTGAAAAAGCACCTGGTTCCAAGACTTGCTCAAATGTCATATTTGGTTAAATTAATCCAGACTAACACGTGGATTTTGCCAATGCCATCACCTTCATACACCAGTAGTCACGGTTGTCACAGTGAGAGAGGCAGTATTCTGGGGTGGGGGTGAGGTGGGGGGTGGGAAGCATGCTCTCAAGTCGAACACACCTGAGTGAGAAGCCCAGCTCTCCCTGTGTGACCATGGGCCAGTCTCCAGACCTCTCCCATCTCATTATACTGACACTATCACCTTTGCTGCAGAGCTGCTGTTGAGGAGCATCAGGGAATGTGCATAAGGTGTCCAGCACGTGCTCTGTAGGCAATAAATGTTTGCCATCCTCAGGAACAAAGGGGTAGCCTTGGTTCGGGAATAATTTTATCTTGGAAAGAAGTTATCAAATATCCTTACAGGTAAACAACATAGTTAAAATTAAAGTGGCATCGGTCCCATTGTATTTAACTATGTTTAGAAATTTCTACAGTCCTGGGTGACCACCCTCTGCCTGGTGAAACGCATCCAAGTCCCCATCTATTACCATATATTTCCTTTTGGTCCAAACCAACCAGATGGAATTATTCCCCCCTGCATCCACGTTTCCGCAGGACCTCTATCATCTCACCAACCAAGCCGCTTGAAGTTTGGTTGTATGTACAGCTGCTTCTCCTATTAGATTGGAAGCCCTTTGATGACAAGAATCGTGAGCTATTCAAGACCCAGAGACACAGAAGCATGGGACAGACTGATGCATTTCAGAGGGAAGGCAGGGGATGGGGGAGTGGGTGGGGCGTGATTAACTGGGGAACTTATAAGCATATACGGACACAGACAGCAGAGCGGTGAAGGCCTGGGAGGGGCGTGCACAGGGTGGAGAGGGTCAGTGGGGAAAAACAAACCAAGGGGGCATCTGTAATACTTCCAACAATTAAAGAGAAAAAGAATCATGAGCTATTCATCCTTAATCCTGATTGCCTAGCACAGTGCCTGGCACAGAGCAGGAATTCCATAAATGCTTGGCAAAAATGGTTCCTAACTTAATAAGTGCTGTGGATTCTACGGGTTTCACGAACACTGGTGTCAGTTCCACAGTCCTGATGGCAGCTGTGATCTTGGAACATGAAGCATTTTAGAGCCTACTTAGTGCCAGTACATTTCACGGGAGAAAATATCACTTTAATGAGAACCTGTCAATTTAGCTTGTATAGCCCACAGGGTCCTAGTTAACACTGAGTAGGAGAGATCCCATTTTTCATTACAAACCTGAAATTAATTCAATTTTCAGCTTTTGCTAGCCTAGTCCATTCAATTCTAAACCTCGTGTTGAAGCAGTAACACAAATGAAGCTATCAGAGTACAAAAGTAGGCTGTGGCTTTGCTTCCCAGCATGCAGTCATTTCATACATGCGGGAAACTGTGCGGACACAACACCAGCCAACAGATTACCGGACAACTGTGAAGAACAGCCTCAACCCCAACATGTACATGTACATGCATGCATACTTACACACATGTATGTGATAGCTACCATTTTACAGAAGGCATTTTGTAGCAGACAGTCTGAAATGTGTCGTTAACAGTATCCATGATCACAGAAGGCATCCCGCACCCAGAATTACCTGCGTTTGCATTTATTTATGCGATTAGCAATAGAAACGCAGCTGATAAACAGTCCATGAAGATTAGGTGAGACAGAAATGCTATATAATTTAAAGACTGGCTTTTGAATAACTGAAGACAGGGTGTGAGACACCTATAATTAATGTATCTGCTCTGGTATGAGTAAGAAATGGTTGCCTGGGGCGTCACAGGTGACCTGGTGACTCAGAGAATGACAGAGAAAGCATCAGGAGAAAGAAAGAAATTGAATAGCAGAATACAAGAGGACACTTAATCTAACCAGTCTAGGTTAACGGCTCTAGGGATGATCTGGTGAGAAGATGGTGAACCCAAACTGTAATCATAAATGCAAAGGTTTGTAGCATACAGTACCATTAAGATGAACTGCAGTGAATTACATAGGTTGGATGACAGAGCTCAGCTCTTTCTTGACTAAATCTGTCATCCTCTCCTCAAAGCACTGAGTTAATGGAATCTCTTTAGGAATAGGTAAGGGGAGTTAAGGTACCAATGTTCAAAGTGCCTACTTGGGTGGGTAGATTAATCTAGAAACAGCATAGACTATGCCCACAGAGAATAAGAGTTTGAGTGGATGGGGGTAAGGACTTTTACTTTCATTTTATACACGTTAGTAGTTTTCAGTGTTTTATCTTTACAGTGAACATGCATTACTTTTGTCATTCAAATTTCTTAAAGTTATGTAAACATTCAATACCTAACCATTTCTCAAAAATAAGAATCCATGGTCGGTCAGGTGCACGGTATTAAACCCTGTGTCTCCAGGGCTGGCTCCACGGTACCCGTTGCTGTTGGCTTGGACAGATAACTTGAAGTGAGACCAGATCCTCTGCAGCACCCAGAATGCAAAAGGACACTTAATCTAACCAGTCTAGGTTAACGACTTTAGGGATGATCTGGTGAGAAGATGGTGAACCCAAACTGTAATCCTAAATGCAAAGGTTTGCAGCATACCATTAAGATGAACTGCACCGTGAATTACATAGGTAATATTCTAGCCTAGAATTATGGTGAAGTCTCCTGACAACACTACTAATTCATCAACGCCTCCTCACAACCCACCGGGCGCACACTGCATCCAGACTGGCTCGTATACACCTCTGCCAGGTTATGTACAAAGTTCCATCAGATTCTGTTGTCTCGATCAGCTCACCTGCACGTGGCATTTTGATTAATTAAAATAAGTCCATTTCCCAGCTTATTGGCTAGAGTGATTCTTAGCTGCCCAGCTTTGAGCTGAAAGCTAAGAACCACACAGCCAATACTCATGCAAACAAAGTCCAAGCAGCTCTCCCTAAACCGGAAGCTTGTCCCCACTCCAGCTCTGTGATGCAGAAGTGAGGAATTCCAGGGAAGCTATGTGGGCCCAATTTACAACAGGAGCCATCCCGTATTTTTCCAACTCATGCTAAAGTTCTGCCTGGCGGTGGTGGCTCAAAAGGTTGGGTGTTGACCTATGAACCAAGAGATCACGGTTCAATTCCCAGTCAGGGCACATGCCTGGGTTTCAGGCTCAGTCCCCAGTGGGGGTCATGCAGGAGGCAGCCAACCGATGATTCTCTCTCATAACTGATGTTTCTATCCCTTCCTCTCCCTTCCTCTCTGAAATAAATAAAAATATATTTTAAAATTCCAAGTTATCATTATCCACACGTATTGTCACTAAGTGGATATAAACATGAAGTATTTCAGTTGGAACAAATAAATCATATTAGGATTTAGAATTTTTTGTGTGAGTTCCATCTGTACAGAAGCCAACATCCATTCACTTTCTGAAGAAAAAAAAGAAATAATTTTGAATAGAATCAATTATATACAAATACTGGTACATATTGAACCAGAAAAGGTTTAGGGCTGTAAGAGTCCTTAGAGATAATTGAATCTATAATTTTTTTTTACAAAAGAGAAAACAGATTCAAAGGAGATACTGGCGTGCCCGTAGATCACACAGAAAGGGAACAGCAGATCTTGGACTAGAACCTGGGTCTCCTGACTCACCATCTCTACCATGTTGCTTGCCATGAACAAAGTAAATGCTCATGAACACTCCACAGAGAGATATTTAGGCAAGTTGATACTATACAATGATAAAATATAATCTGCTTCATGTAAATAAACTGTTTACAAGTGTTCTCATTGCTATGATCTCATGCATATTTGTAAGCAGAATTTAAAATTTAATCAAAAGCATTTCCTCCAATATTTTTTTACAGGTTAAAGCTACTATAGTCGTGTGTGTGTGTGTGTGTATTCTCCTCTTCCCATTACCTAATTATTCCACAGGCCCAGGCAGGCTACTCAATAAATGTGCACTACACACAACTGAACTGCAACACAAACAGAAATAAAATAATCTGCATGTGAAATATCTTTTTAGACAAAGGCTAAGAGTATAAGCTTGGGTGTTTTTTTGTTTGTTTGTTTGTAAATATAGTCTCATTGACTTCAGAAAGGAAGGGAGACAGAGAGAGAGAAAAACATCAATGATGAGAGAGAATCGCTGATAGGCTGCCTCCTGCATGCTCCACACTGGGGATTGAGCCCACAAGCTGGGCATGTGCCCTGACCAGAAATCGAACTGGGACCTCCTAGTTCATAGATTGACACCCAACCACTAAGTCACATCAGCTGGGCTTGGGTGCTTGAATATTTTTTGAGATAACATATGCTTCCCAGTCTTGATAAAAATATATACATATATTTTTTGTAATTTTATCTAGTAAATTCTACTTTATCACCATATCATAAAACTACAAAACTATCTCTGTGTTGATCCATGAGGATCTAAGTTTCTTTCTAGCTGTGGGTTCTTCATTGATATTGTATCCTGAACAGATAGATAGCTTGGGGACTGTCAAACTGTCATTTAATACAGGGTTAAGTTGTGTTTATGCTTCACCAGTTCACACTTTGTCCCAACAACATCGGCAAAAGAGGATCCAAGATCTTCAGAGAAAGAGCAACAACAAACAGATACTCTACAAAAACCTACCTTGATTATCTCACTCAACGAGAGTGATTTTGACAAAATGATGTGAAAGCAGACTATTCTGCTAGATATATTTCACATATTAGGTACTACTTTTAGCTGCAAGTGCAAAAAAGGGGAAACAGATGATCCTACTATTATAAAAGTACTGGTTATGAAGTTATTTACTTGTAGTAAATACCAGGTACAGGTCAAATAGACTAAGACATCATGCTAAGAGAACTATGAGAGAATCTGAAGCTAAACAGAGGATATTTATATTCAAAATAAAAAGCAGAATCTAATTAGAAAATCACCATTTGGTGACCATCATCGTAATAATTAAAGTATGAATCAGATTTGATGCTAAAAATCCTGGTTGAAAGTTTGACAGGAAACATATTTACATAGTCTCAAAGTATTTTCCACAAGATGCTTATTAATTACAAAGGGAAAATAGTAATTTAACAGTAGAGAAATCCGGCATATGGCACCTAAACTAAGTGACCAAAGTTAACATCATCAGCAATAGTACAAATCAACATGAGGTACCTCTTGATAACATGTACAGAGAAGAATACAACATCACTTGTATGATATTTCTGCCAAAAATGTATAACCCAAATCATGAGGCAAATTTTAAAAACTCAAATTGAGAGACATTTTACCAAATAACTGACCTGTGCTCTTCAAAAATCATCAAGGTCATGACAAAGAAAGACAGAGCAAATACTCTAGAAAGGAGACTAAAGAAACGACATATAAACACAGCACGTGATGTGGGATTTTCTTTTGCTCAAAAGGACATTATTGGGACAAGTGCCAAAATATTAATCAAATTTTAGATCAGATAATAATATTGTTTAAATGTTAATTCACTGATTTTGAGAATGTACTGTGGTTATACTAAAGAATGTCTCTGTTTTTAGGAACTACAAATTGTAGTAGTCAGAGGGAAAGAGCCATCAATCAGGTCTGCAACTTATTCTAAATAGTTCAAGAAAAAAATATATATCTATATACATATACATGTTTGTATATATGTATATGCATGTATGTGTGTATCTAGGTAGGTACAATAGATGATAGATAGATAAATAGATAGATAACAAGATAGACAGATGAAGGAAAGGAGAGAGGGAAGAAGGAAGGAAGGGATAAAAGGAGCAGGTGGAAGGGAGAGAGTGAGAGAAAGAATATTAAGTCAAATGTGGCAAAATATTAATAATTGGGAAATCTTTGTATAGTTTTAGAACTTTCCTGTAAGTCTGGAATTATTTCAAAAAAAGGAAAATAAAAACGAAAGTAGAATATATGTACACAAGGAATGGTTAAAGTATTTACTAAGAAAATAACAATTGACTATTAAGTACCTATTATGTGATAGAGATAGTGTTAGATGCTAAAAAGACTACAGTAGGAAGAATGTATGAAATATTTTTGCTCTTAAACTTATAGAGGAAAACGATTTAATAATCTAAAATAATCAGAGAACAGTTCAAAAGGGTAGATATTTAATTAAATGCTAAAGATTATAGGTGTGCATAATTCATAACAATTTTGAGCCACTGTTTAAAATTTAAAATAATGACAAACCACACCAAAAATATAAACTCTGTCAGCATTTCTGGGCTTACAAATATGCTTGTAAGTAATTTGTGAAAATATGCTTATGTGTGCATATAATTACACACAGAATTTAGAAGCTGAATATAATAAAATATTTGCTGCTTCAAAAACTTCTCCAATTACTTGGATTTGAAATGCAGGTAATTTTTCCACTCAAAGTAAAATATTTAGAACATGTTTTTATTATAAAGTGGAAAATAGAAAAAATATTCTAATGACAGTAAAAGAGAGAAAGAAAAATAATTGTTTAAGTAGAAACAAGTATACTCAGCCAGCATGAGCATTAGCTAACTATTCATATGTGTGACTTGACCATTTCCCACTAATAGAATGTCAACAACCTCAGATGAAGCAAATCCACTAAAAGCTTTAATGGAAGCACTCATGGATAAATTTCAGCATAAGCCATTTTGTAAACAGAAGAGGTTAAATAGGAGAACCTAACATCTGCACTCATACACTGAATAGAAGAAAAACTGGAAAAACCACCTGGGCCTTTTGCTGCCCCATTTCCCCAACTCCTGTTTGATTCTGCCCCAGGCAGAATATTATTTAACTAGTCACTGCACTGATGATAAGTGATATTCTTAAAAATCAAGTTCACCTTTCAGCTCATCCTTGTATTTACTGATGAGGGCACAACTTAATTTTGTCTCTCCCAAAGTTAGAGCCAGAGGATGTAGTTTAAGCCACTGAATAACTAAGCATTAATGTACGCAATGCAAACAAGTCTAATAAGCAACAGGAGGCAAACAAGTGCAGTTTAAGGTTAATGTACCTCAGAATTCTCATATAAGTGGGTTGCCCAAGGTTTCACAAGCAACAAAGATAATGAATTTATTTATGATTACTTTGGGGCAATCAGATGTTGAGTTAATTATCAGTTCAACTTTTTTCCTCTTGGTCTAATCTCATAAATTCCATATTTACTTTAATTGGCTCTCATTTGAATTTTCTGATTTCATAATGTGTGACTAATAATATTTCCACCATGTCCACTTTGTGCTAGTTCGTCTTGTGTTAGGAAATTATATGGACTTGATCTTATTTTACATGCAGACAGTATACATGGTTGCTCTTTACAACATTTCTCAAATAGCAGAATGAAAAGAAGTAGGCAGCTTGGGGGTTGAATTATGACCTTGGACAGGTTACCTAACTATTAGCCATGTTGCCAACCTAAAGAAAATAAAACCTTGACTAAAAGACAAGAAGATGCCCTAGCTGATTTTGCTCAGTGGATAGAGCGCCGGCCTGCGGACTGAAGGGTCCCAGGTTCGACTCCAGTCAAAGGCACATGCCAGGGTTGTGGGCTCGATCTCCAGTAGGGGGTGTGCAGGTGGCAGCCAATCAGTGATTCTCTCTCATCATTGATGTTTCTATTTCTCTCGCCCTCTCTCTTCCTCTCTGAAATTAATAAAAAATATGTATTAAAAAAAAAAAAGACGAGAAGATAGCAAATCCAAGAGGAGAAAACAGGGGACCTAAGAATGTCCCCATCTCTCAACTTCCATCTCATTTCCAGGTCAAAACCCTAAGAGATGGCACAGGATCTGCAAGATCATTTGGGGAGGCCTCCAGGGCTGGGGTTCTTGAACCTCACCTCCCAGCCTCAGGGGCCTCTGAGCCAATGTGCCCCCTAGTGTCATGCAGGGAAAGTACCACGGTTTTTCAGAGACTTCCCTCCCCGCCAACACCCCACCTCCCAAACATGCTGAGGCTTTTTTCCAATGAAGTTAATGTTATTCCTAATCTGTACCTTAACCATGTTGAATACATTCACTCTTTTAGGTGCCTGCTATTTCATGTCTACATTTTTTTCTATGCTTTGGAGAATAGATACCAATATCCTGTACCCACACTCCCATCAAAAAGCAACACAGACACGTGCACTGTTCCATTTCAAACTATCAATATTCTTTAATAGCAGATTCGTCACTTAAAAAATAAAAAAGCTCAGTCCAACTGGCATGGCTCAGTGGTTGAGTGTAAACCCATGAACCAAGAGGTCCCCAGTTCAATTCCTGGTCTGGGCACATGCTCGGGTTGTTGGTCTGATCCCCAACAGGGGGCATGTAGGAGGCATCCAATCAATGTGTATTTCTAATCGATGTTTCTGTCTCTTTATCCCTCTCCCTTCCGGTTCTCTCTCTAAAATCAATACAAATATACTTTAAAAAATAATTTTAAAAAAATTAAGCCCGCCCCGTGTGGCTCAGTGGTTGAGCGTCAACCTATGGATCAGGAGGTCATGGTTTAATTACCAGTAAAGGCACATGCCCAGATTGCGGGCTCAATCCCCAGTGTGGGGCATGCAGAAGGCAACCAATCAATGATTCTCTCTCATCACTGATGTTTCTATCTCTCTTTCCCTCTCCTTTCCTCTCTGAAATCAATAAAAAATATATTTAAAAAAATTAAAAGCTCTGAATATATATTTTGTATAGTCTTGAGTTTTATAATCATGTTAATGTTCTACATATTCAGAAAAATTAAATTAAATCAACAAGGATGGTGGGGCAGTCCTAAAACTCAATGCAAACTAAAATAAATGAGCCCAACTACATTTAAAATGAATAATTTTACCATGCTGAATTTTTAAAAACAGAACTAATCCCAGTAACTTCTCTGAACACAGACTTTGACAACTTGTCAATGTGCAGAAAAATAAAATAACTGCAAATAGTCTTGAACTCTACTTAGTAGATTTGTTTGAATAGTTGGGTATAGCTATCTTGAAACTCTTAAATGTGTATTGCAGGGTTGATCAAATGAGTAAATGTATTGCTATTTTGTGAGCCAGGCTTCTCACTGTGGAAGAGGGAGATACAAATGAGAAAAGGAGGAAGGCAAAGAAGAACTCAGGGTAGGGAGCTATTCAAATTGAAAGTATCCATATGAACTCGGGATTTTAAAAATACATTTTAGCTGTGTCTATGAGAGTATGTAGGTATGTGCATGGCCCAGGTCTGTCTGCTGAAAAGGTCAAGAAGCAATGACATTCTGGTACAGCAACGATCACAGATCTTGGGTTTTAAATACTGGTCTCCACTCAAAGAACCAGGGCTCCTTGGAGAAATGGTTGATTCCAGTGCTGGAGCAGGAAAGGTACAAGACAGACCAGGAGCAGCTAATTATGCCAAAAAGTAATGAAGTGCTAAAAAAAAACCCACAAAATATATATATCTGTCAAAAGGATGCAGGAAAGGGCTTAAAGGGGTCCCTACTGGCCCTGGGGAAAATTTGAGCATCAAAATAAGTAAGAGCCCTTCATTATAGCAAAATCCTGATTAATAAACCTAGAAGGAATGATAGGATTTTAAAAATCATAAAATGAGACATAAATTAGTAGCAATGGATACTAAATTTGAGGGTGGGAGAAGCTCGAGGAGGGGTAAGATGTTTATATAATCTTAAGATGTTCTCCCAGCAAACTAGTTATCACAAAAGGAAAAATAGTAACTGTGCACAGAGGAAATGATAACACTTTAATGCTCAACCTCAATATTAATAAATTAAACATCACCAATAATGGGCCAACAGACATTGTGCACCTCCAGATACAATGCCCTAGGAGGATATACTATCACTCTTGGGGCTCCAGCCAAAACTGCGTACCCTGAATCTAATGATGAGGAAACACAAGATAATCCCAACATGAAGGACATTCTGTAAAGCAGCTGGCCTGGGTGCTTCAAAACGATCAATGTTTTGAAAGACAAAAACAAACAAACAAACAAACAAAAAACAAACAAAAATAAACACGCTGAGATACTTTTCCAGGTGAAAGGAGACCAAAGAGACATGACAACTAAGTTCAGTGCATGAGCTGGACCGGAATCCGTGCCAGAGAAAAACTGCCCTAAAGACAAGTATTGGAACAACTGACTAAATTAGAATATACACGAACTTACGGTATTTACAGATAATAGTACATGGCAATATTAAACTTCCCGAATTTAATAACTACACTGTGGTTGTGTAACAGAATATTTTTATTCTTAAAGGTGCAGGTTTTAGTATTAAGAGTAAAGGGAGCCCTACCGGGTTTGGCTCAATGGATAGAGCGTCGGCCCTCAGACTGAAGGGTCTTGGGTTCGATTCAGGTCAAGAGCATGTACCTCAGTTGCAGGCTTGATCCCTGGCCCTGGTTGGGGTGTGTGCAGGAGACAACCAATTGATGTTTTTCTCTCTGTGTCTCTTCCCCTCCCTTCCATTCTCTCTAAAAATCAATGGAAAAATGTCCTTGGATGAGGATTAAAAAAAGAGAGAGAGAGAGAGAAAAGGGAATAATGTATGCAGCCTACCTTCAAATGATACAAAAAAAATCAATATTAATACATATATATCAAAAGGATAAAATTGATAAGGCTAATGTGTCAAGATACTATAAAGATGGATGGAATCTGTGGACTATTCTTGCTATTTTTCTGTAAATCTAAAACTATTCCAAAATAAAAAAAAATGAAGGTGTTTATATTTTGAATTTAAAGTATAAGTACCTACAACAGTTTTTGAACAATTTTAAATGTTTCCATATTATAATTCAGACAAATTAAAACCAAGCTATGTTCAGAGTTTATGATTTATGTTAGTGAAAGCAGCACTTTCCATCAAATTACATGTGATTCATAATCTACTTTTATGCTTTTGTGATTTTTCAAAACGATTAACCAAATATTTTTATTTTCATTAGTTACATTTATACATTTAAACCTATGTTAGATAAAACTGGTAAACTGCTCTGAAAATGAAAAATAACTTTTTTTACTTTCTTGCTAGTACCAAAACTTTCAAAATTCCTGACACTTCCCCCAAGGCTAGTGGAAACAGGAACCCTAATTCATGCTTCTTTTCCCTCCAGTTTGCAAAATTCAAGTTTATAACACTGAACAAGACCACTCCACAATTGGAAATATGAATGACATTTGTAATCCATTTACAATCATATTCTTGGATGAAATAACTATGGAAAACAATTTCTCAACAATGATGAGACTCATCATTCAGCTACACTATTAATAAGTAGAAGTTAACATCTTAAAGCTGAGAAGCTTAAAATCTAGTTTTTAAAATAACCTGGGATTAACTTCACTAGCATAAACCTCAAAGACACTGATTATGGAGCTCAGAACTTCCCAGCTTAATTAGAACATCATTGATCACCATTCATCATGCGAAGCCTCATCTCTTCTATATTCAAAAAGTTTGTATTTCTAGGCTTCCCCAGACACAGAGGGGAGGGCAACCTTCATTCTTCCCATCGGGCCCCGGTTCTTTTTCTAGTAAATATATCCCTTTCATTTCAAACCAGTAAGAAGACATCAGGGGGTAGGGGAATGGGTCTCATGTGCACCTCTACCATCTCTGAAAACGTCTAAATTCTAGGCCAAGAGAAGCCGTTAGCTGTCAAGGTTTGCTCATGAGAGGAAAAGATGGAACATTCACAAACTGACTTCTTCAGACAGAATCACATTTGGCAAAAATAATTAAATTTGGTAGCGTAATATTCTAAGGTCGTAGGGAAACCGGTCCTCTTTGGGCCTGCTGCCTCTTGGGAATGCAATTCTGCAGAATACTAGTATATTACAGTTGAAAGTGGGCATAGCTATGACCGACAAAGTTCAGCTCTAGATATCTTCCTAGAAGGATCCCTCCCCCCGCCCATATGTACAAGAGATGTGGTGTCCACCTCTGGACAATTTTCTCTTTCTGGTCTTATTTTCAAAAGTTTGTTTAATGAGCATATCTACATACTATATTGGAGGAAAAGGAACTTTAAAAAAATAGCAAAATTGAGATTCTGTGAGTTTCACCACAACTCTAAGTACGCTGAGTAATTTAAACACAGTGTAACTAAAAAACACTGGGTTGCTAAACATGCTGAAAAATGATGACCTAGAATGTACTCATCCTTAAGGTGGGGAAGAAGAAATAAATTTTTGTCAGTATCTATCACAACATGAAGTGTACACGTTTTTATCCTGGCCATTCTTCTAGAATATCTGCTACAGAAACTCTCTAGAAAGCATGAACTCTAAGGATGTCTGCTCCAGCATTGCCTGTAATAGTGGACAATCTAAGTGCCCGTCAACAGGAATGCTGAGTCACAGAACAGAGACCGACGCGACAAACTATAAGTTCAGGGGTTCTTCCGACAGTCACAGTAGGTGAACGCTGGCCTCTGAGCAACTCAAGTCAACAAAAATTTATTGAGTGGTTTCCCCAGGCCAGGCTTTGTGCTGGGCATATGAGGACAATAGTGAACGGAAGAGAATGTAGCCCTTTAGCCAGAAGAAAAAAAAAACACAAAACCAGATTCTATATTGTCCCAATCCAGTCTGGTCCTTATAAGATTATCCTATATATCCTATATAATAAAACCCTAATATGCAAACCAACAGAACAGCGGAACAACCGATTGCTATGACACGCACTGACCATCGGGGGCAGATGCTCAACGCAGGAGCTGCCCCCTGGTGGTCAGTGCGCTCCCACAGGGGAGCACTGCTCATCCAAAAGCTGGGCTCATGGCTGGTGAGTGTAGCTGTGGTGGAGGGAGCCTTTCCTGCCTCTGTGGCAGGCGGACATCCCCCAAGGGGTCCCAGATTGTGAGAGGGCACAGGCCCGGCTGAGGAACCCTCTCCCCCACCCCTCCCCTACCCCACACACCCCACACACCCCACACCACCACAAGAATGTCATGCACTGGGCCTCTAGTTTTTAATAACAACACTAAGGCCTGGCTCAGTGGTTGAGCACCAACCTATGAACCAGAAGGTCATGGTTCAATTCCCGGTCAGGGAACATGCCCAGGTTGCAGGTTTGGGGCGTGCAGGAGGCAGCCAATCAATGATTCTCTCTCATCATTTATGTTTCGATCTCTCTCTCCCTCTCCCTTCCTCTCTGAATTCAATAAAAATATTTTTTTTAAATAACACCCATAATTTTTGTTTATAGCTTCAACTGAGGATCATTAAAAATTACACTTCCCAAAAGCATTGGGGTAAACTTTTGCATGAAAAGGAAGTAAATCTTTATTGAATCTTTCTTTGGCACCATATAATCACAGTTTAGATAATTTCTTGTTATCTTACTGTTTACTTTTCCTGAGATTTCTGTCAAATAGCTATAATTTCCTTTTGATGGCTTGCCAAAAATCAATAAACAATTTTACCCTTACTTTTGTAGTAAACTGCACTAAAAGAAATTGGTTTCCTCCAGAATTACTGAAACATTTTGTGCATATTAGAGTAAAATTTTCTTACCTATAAAATTACAAAAAAAATTAACCAGGCACAAAATTAGAAGAAGTAATAATAGTTCAGTTCTATAATCCCAGTATTAATATAAAGTAGTAATCCTAAGATAAACTTATATAATGTCGTTATGAATAAACAAGATTAAAATGAGTATATTAATAGAAACAAAAACTGTTTAGCATTCTTCCACATATGCTTCAATTTCTTTCATAATTTCACATACCTCAGGGATCAATAACATGTCATAAGATCAATTATGCTAATTAACATAGTATTTTCTGCTTATGGCCCAAATAAAATAAAACAAAGAGCCTGAAATAAATTTACTAAGTTCTAATCCCCCTTACAAGTACAATTTTTTCCTTGTCATTTTAGTCTTAAGTGGGAATTAAGTTCACTCATTACGCGGGCTTCCAACATACATGCTAGTTTTCTCATACCATAGTGACATAGCAGAAATGTTCATTTTGTTTTCTGTCATTTCACAAATATTTGTTTAGTTCCTGAATCAGGATTTTGGAACCCCCAAACAAAGCTAATAATCTAAATTTTAAAAACATAGAGACAGCTTTGCCCTGGCGGGGTGGTTTGGTTGACTGGAGTGTCATCCCATACACCAAAAGGTTGCAGGTTCAACCCCCAGTAGAGGCGTGTACGGGAGGCAACCAATAGATATCTCTCTCTCTCTCTCTCTCTCTCTCTCTCTCTCTCTCTCTCTCTCTCTCAAAATCAATCAACATAGCCTCGGGTGAGGATTAAAACAAAAATAGAGATTTTTAAGGCCTCATTGTAAACTTACAGTGTTCTGAATTCCTGTCTTATTTTAGTATGTATTTTCTAGCTACCTATTTTCACTTACTACTACCCAAACACCAGTCTAGCAGACCTTTTCTCTTATTACCCAGAAAGCACACCGACTGTGAGGAGAAGGGTGCCCTTTGCACATCTGCTCCTATTGTGGTTACGAAGGGTGCAGTGGCTGCTCTGGACACGTGCAGGCTGCGGACTCAGAAGCCACTGCACACAGGGGTCTAATTATGAAAACAAGGGAAGCATTTGATCCACCAACACAGGGGAGACATTTGGCAAGGTTCTGAAATTATTATGATTTACACATTACCACATTTACCCAAAATGTTGCCTATCCCCTAAAGATTTAACAAAGTCTCATTCTAAAATCCTACCGTTAAAATCCCTAGGAATGCATGAGGGAAAAGGTCAAGGATTGGTGTTCACGCCACATGAGCACAGGCTGGAGAAAACACGCGGCCTCTGGCGTGCACACGGTACAGGAGAAAAGTCACTTAGACATCCAGCTACTGACAACCTGGATCCATGCTAGGATGTCTTCTAGCGAATCCCTCCTGGACATGGCAGCTCTGTGTCGCCACTGGGGGTATGCTGCTGCTCAGTGCTTTCATTGATTTATTGCTGGGAACGTGATTTCCACTTTTTTGTGGCACCCAGAAGGAAAAAGCTAGCTGCTGAATTCGCTTCTGAGATTCAGGAGAGGGTTCGATGAAACTGGAACACATATGGAATTAAATATACCTAGAAAGAGATCATAGTTTTCTATCTATAAAATAACAACAACAAAAAAATACTATCACTTAAAGAGAAAATCTGCTCTGAAAAAACTAAGCTCTGAATTATGTGAAATTTGAGCCTATAATTGTTTGCAGTGTGTAACAGTCAGTCCACAAGGATTAACAGCAACAACAAAATAACCTGTTTTCCTTTCTTTTTCCTCTTCTGTCGTTTTCCCTCCCGAAGGCATTTCAACAGAATGCTGTGTACGTCTTGAAAAGAAATAATCAGTCATTATAAAACCAGCTGAAATCACAAGCCTGTCCTTAGGAGAATAATAAGGTGGATTTTTCAAACCTCTGATTTGTTGCTGCATTAAAGCAGATATGCCTCTTGGTTAAGGATAGTTGAGGGAGTAAGAGACACAATTGCTCAACTTGCACCTTCATTCATATTCCCTACTGGAACAGATGGCATCTTGAGCGCGCTTAATCTCCCAGAATAGGTGACTCAAATCTTCCAGCTATCAAGAAGTGTTTTGGGCCGGGCTGGTGTGGCTCAGTGGTTGAGCGTCAACCTGTGAATCAGGTGGTCATGGTTCAATTCCTGGTCAGGGCACATGCCTGGGTTGCAGGCTCGTTCCCCAGTACAGGGCGTGCAGGAAGCAGCCAATCAATGATTCTCTCTCACCACTGATGTTTCTACCTCTCTCTCCCTTTCCCTTCCTCTCTGAAATCAACACAAATATATTTCAAAAATATAATAAATTTTTTTAAAAGATGTGTTGTGCCCAACACTTTCCCACTGCCTCCACATTTTCATTCTTACTCATTGTCCTAGCAATCTGGGCTCTGCCCCTGCACTACTTGAATGACAATGCTCTTCCCTTGATCTGTTTTGACTCCCAATCCCGGTCCATCCCTTTGCTGGGCTCCACAGTGGACCCCTCACCACCAGCCTTTCCACAGCACACAGACAGGCATCGGCTCCTCCCTTGCCTTCCAAGTCCCCACATTCTCTCACTTCCTCTGCGTCTCTGCTCCTCGGGGCCCTTTGTGCTTCTTTTGCTCTCTTCTGACTTAAAGGTAAGGGTATATACCAGGTTCCATCTTTTTTTTCCAAATATTTTTTTATTGATTTCAGAGAGAGGAAGGGAGAGGAGAGATAGAAACATCAGTGATGAGAATCATCAATTGGCTGCCTTCTGCACGCCCCCACCAGGAATCGAGCCGTGATTTCCTGGTTCATAGGTTGATGCTCAACCACTGAGCCACACTGGGAGGGCTCCAGGTTCCATCTTAAGCCCATCAGTTCACCTGCTCTCCTTTCATCTCTCACTTACGGCAATCACCAGGAGAGTCTCCTGGACGGCACTCAATCAATACCTGTGAGACGAGTCTCACCCTCATCCATGCTGGGGGCCACCCATAGAAGAGACTCTCTAATCTGGGTCTCCATCCAATTATGTTCTCTGACCACCACCCCACTCCCATGAATGGGGTTGAGACTGTGACTCTAGTTTCACATTTTCACAAGAGGCTTCTTATGATTGTATGGCTCTCTCTGTCTCTCCTTCCTGGTTTATAGCCTCCATGTAACAGAAAGAGAATGGCTTTGGAGTCAGATAGAAATGTGTTCAAAGCTGGGTCTGTGAATTATTAGCAAGAATTATAGGTTGAAAAAATATATATGCAAAATATTTGTATATATATATATATATATATATATATATATATATATATATATATAAACTTGGGTCTGGTGAGGTTTCTTTTTCTTTATTTCTCTTTAACTCCCTTTGCAAAGCTCCTTACATGCTTTACTTAATTGAGTTTTCACAGTAACCTATCTGAGGTCTAGAGGAAGAAGCTGAGGCTGGCTGGGTAACAACTAGTACGTGGTAGAATCAGACTCTAACCTAAGGCTGCCTGGCTCTGAAGCCCTAGCTCTTTCCACCACACACAGTCAAGTGCCTGCAGACCACAGAGGGGTCAGTATGCTGGGTGAGAGGGGTGGGGAACGCACAAATGAAAAATTAGAGCCTAATGTGAGAAGTGCCATGAGAGAGGTATGGAGAAAATGCTGTAGGGTTTACTGAGGAAAGAGACATTGACTCAGCCTCAAGAAACCAGAGAGAGCTCGCAGACAGTTCACTGGAGTTGCCTCTGGAGAGCATGACTCTACCCTCCAGCCACTGGGCAGGGCACCCTAAGCAGCAGGACCATGTGCAGTCACTGCAGGGAGTATAGGGTGATGGGAGCAAAAGTGGGGGAGGGCGAAGGAGCACAGATATGGCAGGAGATGATGGCAAAAAGGCAGGGCAGGGCTATGTCCAAGTGTGTGAAGCCCATTCCAGAAGCAATACAGCCCTCGGGAGTTTTTAAGGAGGGCAGGGTCAGATCAGAACTGTCCTCTCCAAGGCTAATCCCAGTGCTGGCATAGTACAGGGATTCCGGAACCCAGGACCACTAGGGGAACCTTTCTTATTTTTTTATTTATTTTGGTCAATCCTCACCTGAGGATATTTTTCCATTGGTTTTTAGAGAGCGAGTGGAAGGGAGAGAGAGAGACACATCAATGTGAGAGAGACACATCGATTGGTTGCCTTTGCACACACCCCGACCACGGCTAGGGATTGAGCCTGCAGCTGTACTTGCCCTTGACCAGAATCGAACCTGGGACCCTTCAGTCAGTCCCCAGGCTGTCGCTCTTTCCACTGAGCCAAACCGACGAGAGGTGGGGAACCTTTTTTTAAAAAAACTTTCATCATTTGGTTAAGGTGGTGTCTGCCAGGTTTCACCAGTGTAGTTATTGTTTGTCCTTTGTAATGAATAAATATTTTGTAGCAAATATCATGTTCCTTAACAAACTTTCACCACGAGTTATAACATCCATTGATTTTTCCAACTCCATCATTCCATTTATAGTTAGTAGTTGACCTTCTACTCAAGGAAGAGATTTCTCTTCTTCCCTTTAGTTTTTTATGTCACTATAGATACATGACTTTTTATTTTATTCAAAGGATTGTAATTCAAGCTCAAATTATCCCAGAGGTGGCCAGTGACAGTCCCTCAAGCTGGCCCTTGTGTGATTATGGTATCTCCCTTGTTCTTCTAGCACTGCTGTCCTTTCCAGCACAAGAAGCTGTTCCAGGCTCGTTTTGTGTTTTCCCTGCCTCCCCTCCCCGCATCTGGAATAAGCTTTTTTTAAGTTCTGATCCTTCTGTGTGAAGAATGGAATTTAGAAACCATTCTAAAGTTCTGGGTACTTGGTGTGTCACTGTCAGTTCTCTCAATGGACAGGGAAAGAAAAGTGTGTGTGTGTGTGTGTGTGTGTGTGTGTGTGTGTGTACATTTATATACACCTATCTATATTTCTATGGGAAATTTCTTTAAATACAGATTTGGGGGGCGGGGGGCTATGGCCAGACCTACTGAATCAGAATCTTTAGGAGTGGGCTCATAAATCTGTATTTGTTTAATGTTTAACCAGGTTTTTAAAGAGAGGACTGACCAGAGGAGTGATCGTGGGGGCAGAAAGACTAGTTAGGAGGCTACTCTACTAATCCAGACAAAAGTTCACAGGGCTGTGAACCAGGGCGGAAGCAGCAGGACAGAGAGGACATGATCAGCTGTCCTTGGGGCTGACTGGATAATGGAGATGAAGAGGGAAGCAGTGGCAGGCATTCCGTGTCTCCTGCGTGGACATCTGTCATCGCTGTGGCCTGAACACTGTCATTTACACAGAAAGCACTGAACAGGTTTATTTAATTGAACATCTTCTCACTTTACTCCTATAGATTACATAAAAATCCAAGTGACATGCTGGGAAGAAAATCATTATGAAACATTCAGGAATTCATCTCTCTTCCTTATATTTTATCATATAGACTAAAAAACTGAATGTTACTCAAGACAAGAGAGATGACTTGTGAATTCACTGTCAGCAGGCCAGGCTCTCACAGGGATGAACGTGGCCTGGCCGACGTGATTGTGTCTGTGTACACTGTGCATGCAGAATAATAGCCCTGGAAGGCTTTTTACCCAGAAGCAACCTCTGTAACCATGTCTCCCATTGTCCAGAGAAAAAGAGAGCTACAGTCGGCTGGAGATAAGTCATTAAGCTGAGATGACTGCTTACTATCACTGCAGCATAAAACGCACTGGCGCATGAGCAAAATATATAAAGGGACTGTAAGAAGAAAAGTGAAGCTAAAAGAAAATGACCCTTGGAATTCTAACTGCTATAACACGAAGTTTAAAACCCAGATAAAAGTACAACCCAGAGAAAAATAATAATTCCCAGCGTTAATGTAGCAAAAGCAATTCATCAATGACCTTCTCCTTGCTAAATCCACAGGGCACTTTCCAGACTTACCCTGATACTAGTATATGCCCTATTGCTACTGTTGAAGGTCTCTCTGATGCCCTCTCTGCTCTTGGCCTCCAGGACATTCCACTCTTCTGGTTTTCCTCCTACCCCTCTGACTGGTCCCCATCTTTCACAAGCACCTCTTTCTCTGCTGATCTCCTAAAAGTTCATCTTCCTCAAAATGCTAGCCCTGGGGTGGGAAGGGATCAACCAAAGAAATTATATACATACTAGTGGCCCGTTGCAGGAAGATTCCTGCAATAGGACTTCCTGCTGTGCTCTCCCCTGTCCCGCCTGCTTCCCTTCCTTCTCCCCTGTCCCGCCTGCTTCCCTTCCTTCTCTGCCACCCTGCCTGCTTGCTTCTCCGCAGCTTCGCTCCCTTCTGCAGCGCTTGGCTGCTTTCCACACTGTCTTGATATGCAAATTAACTGCCATCTTGGTTGGGTTAATTTGCATACTCACCCTGATTGGCTGGTGGACATGGCTTGGGTGTAGCGAAGGTGCGGTCAATTTGCATATTACTCTTTTATTAGGTAGGATATGCATAACCCAAGGATACAGACAATAGGGTATTAAAGACCTGGGGTGGGGGTGAGGGCAGGGGACATACATTATACTTTCAACAATAAAGATTTTTTTAAAAAATGCTAGCCCTGGCCTCTTCTCTTTCCTCCATAAGTTGTCTAGGTCCATGGTCAGCAAACTGTGGCTCGCGAGCCACATGCGGCTCTTTGGCCCCTTGAGTGTGGCTCTTCCACAAAATTAGGAGTACCCTAATTAAGTTAATAACAATGTACCTACCTATATAGTTTAAGTTTAAAAAATTTGGCTCTCAAAAGAAATTTCAATCGTTGTACTGTTGATATTTGGCTCTGTTGACTAATGAGTTTGCCGACCACTAGGTTATCTCATTCACTCCTAACACTCTCACTACAACTCCCACAGTGCTCTCCTGAGCAAGAAGATCCATATAAATGTATAATCACCTCTTGCATGTCCCACAGACATTTCCATCTAAATATGTTCAAAGCTGAACTTATAACCCCGAGCTTGAACCTGTTCCCCATTCTATTTCAGTGAATGATAACCACCATCCAACCAGAAACGTGACCCTACCTTATACCTCCCTTCTCCCCCACCCCTATTTCCAAACAATCATCAGGAATCTAGAATCTCCAGAATATTTTCATTACTTTCCTTGTGTGCTGCCATAATGATCTCACACCTGGATTACTTCAGGTGCCTCCAGATGTTCTCTCCAACAATCCATTATCTACACTGCAGCCCAAGGGACCAGCCCAGAGTTTAAATAATCTGACGATGCTCCTTTTTTCAGAAGGTGCTCTCTGACCGCCACCCCCTCCCATGAATGGGCTAGGCATATGTCCTGCGGCGTTCAGACATCTTGGGCTAACAATGATAGAACTGAACACGCCATATCCAGCTGCTCATTTATGAATATTGCCCTCATAAGTTCCTTGAGAGGAGGTTCATATTGTTCATTGTTGGGTCCTCAGTGCCTACCTAGCACAGTGCATGACACTTAGGACACTCAAGAAATCTTTGTGGCTTCTTAACTTAATGATCCATTTTACATTGAGGCTCAAAAGACCAACTCAGTTGGTTTTGTAAGACCAAGCTGGATAGTCATGTGTGCTGAAGGCAAAGACAGATGTGTGTGTGTGTGTGTGTGTGTGTGTGTGTGTGTGTGCGCGCGCACAAAATGGATCATTAAGATAAGAAGCTAGTCTGCAGTCAGAGAAAATAAAAGCATCTATTATCCAGAGAGAAGCGGAGATGTGAGTCCCTGTGATACATAGGAACACTTGCAAGAAAAAGAAACAGGGAAAAAGACCTGTTTACCGTGCAGTGCCTGAGAGGCCAGCCATACTCCTCCCTACAATTGAGTCCCCAAAGATTCTCATCACCTTATGATCCTTGTGCCTTACACTGATTCTCAACAGACTTAGACTAATTCTCAGACCAGCCTATTTCTATTTCCGCCTCATATCTCTGGCCAGTCCAGAGAAAGCTTCTTTCTGCAGGAAGATAGAGCTGGCCTGTCCCTCCCTCCTTCATGCCGATGGGAAAGGGAGTGGCAGAGAAGCAGATGGCAATCCAGGAATCTTACAATTTCTGCGTTGGGGCCATCCAGGTGGCTGCCTCCCACTGGGGAAAGAAAGGAATGGGCTGGTAAAGGAGTAGAGTTTGAGGGACACCCTCTCTGACCACACCCTCTGCTTTCTATACCACCTCCACCCCCTCATCTGTCTCCAGCAGCAAGGCTGAAGGCTGTAAATTCATTCTTAAAAAACAGGACTTTTTGGGAGTACACAAAGGTATATAGACTATTGCTGGTCACTAAGCCAGAAATTACTAAATACTGCACTGGCTCCTCAAAGTATAAGTGGTTACATTCTTCATAGGATCTAACAGCATAGGATCTAACAGCATCTTCACAAACATGGGATAGAAACCAAAGCCTCGGATTTCTATTACTTTTAGGTTAATCATTTTTTAAAAGTATGTTTTTATTGATTTTAGAGAGCGAGGAAGGGAGAGAGAGAGAAACATCGATAGGCCACCTCCCGCATGCACCCCAATAGGGGATTAAGCCCTCTGGGTATATGCCCTGACTGGGAATTCAACCAGTGACTTTTCCATGCACAGGACAATGTTCAATCAACGGAGACACAATGGCCAGGGTTGAGTTAAACTTTTTAATGGTTGTTTCCATTTCTAGGTCCCCAAATGTTCAGTATTTTTTATGTGAGAGGAATGGACACCCTGCTAGAGAAATTCAAAGGCTATGGATGTCCAAGACAATTCAATGGGGAAAGAATAGTTTTTTAAACAAATGCTGTTGAGACAACTGGATTTCCACATGCAAAAGAATGAAGTTGGAACTCCTACCTCACACTATATATAAAAATGAACTCAAACTAGATCACCTGCCTAACTGTCAGAGCTAAAACTATAAAACTCTTAGAAGAAAACATGGAAATAAATCTTCATGACCTTCAATTAGGTAATGATTTCCTAGCTATAACACCAAAAGGATAAGCAACAAAAATAAAAAATAAATTGAATATCAACAAAATTTAAAACTTTTGTGCTTCAAGAGACACCATCAAGAAAGTAAAACAACTCACTAAATGTGAGAAAATATTTGCAAATAATACATTCAGATAAGACACATTGACAATATATAAAGAACTCTTAGAACTCAAAAAAATAAACCAAATAGAAAATGGGCAAAGGATTTGAATGGACATTTTCTCCAAAGAAGATATATAAATGTATTCATAAAAACTGATCAATGTTATTAGTCTTTAGGAAAATACAAATTAAAACCACATGATGGCTTAGCTGGTTTGGCTCAGTGGATAGAGTGTTGGCCCGCAGACTGAAGGGTCCTGGGTTCAGTTCTGATAAAGGGCATGTACCTTGGCTGCAGGCTTGATCCCCAGCCCTGGTTGGTAGTTACACGTGCAGGAAGCAACCAATTGATGTACCTCTCTCACATTGATGTTTCTCTCTCTCTCTCTCTCTCTCTCTCTCTCTCTCTCTCTCTCTCCCTCCCTTCCTCTCTCTCTAAAAATCAATGGAAAAATATCCGTGGGTGGGGATTAACAACAACAACAAAAAAAAACCACACGAGATACCACTTCACACCTGGTAGGATAGCTATAATCAAAGAGAAAGACAACAACAAGTGTTGGTGAGGATGTGAAGGAATTCAAACTCTGATACGATGCTGGTGTGGTGATAAAACTGTTTGGCTGTTTTGGAAAACAATTTGGCAGTACTTCAAAATGTTAAATCACATAATTCAGCAATTCACCTCCTAGGTATACGTCTTCCACTGACCACATGACAGGCTCACCATCTCCTTTCTGGTTCCAGCCAAGGCCTGGCTGGTTCTTTCCGTAGGAGGAGGAACAGTAGGCTGAGTGACAACTTAATTTAAATAAATGATTCTATTCATTGAAGAATTTAATAACTATATGGGTTATATTATTCAAAGTCTATTTCACTTGCGGGCGATATGTTTTGGGTTGAAAAAAAAAGCACTATCAAGCTCTGAAACATACCAATGAGATCCCTAAAGTCTTGCTGTGTAGAGTAGCCTGTGAATCAGCATCAGCATCCCTTGGGAGCTGTTTAGAAATGCAGCATGTCAGGCCTCACACTTGACTTACTGACTCAGTGCTCAGGTGACTCCTACGCACAATGGTATTTGAGAACTATCTGCTCTCAAACACTTTAACGACATTGAAAGGCCAATCCACATACGACAAACTCAAGCTAAACCTACAAGAGGAGCCTGACTACCGAGGACGTGCAGGAAGCAACCAATTGATGTACCTCTCTCACATTGATGTTTCTCTCTCTCTCTCTCTCTCTCTCTCTGCCCTCCCTTCCACTCTCTCTAAAAATCAATGGAAAAATATCCATGGGTAGAGATTAACAACAACAACAATTGATGTACCTCACACTTGACTTACTGACTCAGTGCTCAGGTGACTCCTACGCACAATGATATTTGAGAAGAACTATCTGCTCTCAAACACTTTAACTACATTGAAAGGCCAATCCACATACGACTGGTTAAAGGGTGGCTTTCTGTGCGGCTCCAATCTATTGGGGGAGTGTCAGTCCCAGGAGCAGAGCCAGCAAGTCAGCCTCCCCAGCTGCTTCCTTTTTCTTTTTGGAGGCAATAGTGTCACCTACATTGCAAAAGTGTTCAGATCCACCCCCTAGGGCAGCCCCACTTAGAGATGTTGCTACGGAACATTTTTCCACTTCACCACAATATAATCTACATTCAAACTGACCGTTGGTGGTGAGGCTACTAATGTCATTCTTTATAGGAGAGTATATACCAGTACAATGTTTTTCAAGCTTTGGAACAACCCATTATATGGTCACATATTTAGAATTTAAAAGAGGCCTATAATATGACAAGAACAAGGGCACCCATGACAGTAACTGAACAAAATATTTGTGACTGTCCTGGGAAATCTAGGACATAGGGTGCCAAAACCCGTGAGGCATTCATCACCGGGATGAGAATTCCACTGACCTTGGTCTTTCTCTGGGTACCTACACCAGAAGTTGGGGCGTACCGAGTTCTCTCCCACCCTGGTGCCTTTGCCTGTAACCTCTCCTCTACCACAGCAGCTTCACTTATCTGTCCCTTTTCATCCTTCAGGTCTCGGCTGAAATGCCATCTCCATAGAGAGCTGCTCTGGAAACCTTATCTAAGGTAGCTCCCATACCCCAACCCAATCCAGTTCCTCTCTATGATCATTATCTTCTTAGTATTAATCACAACTATGTTCACCTTTTTTTTTTTCTTATTCATTCATTACTGGCCTCCCCCACCAAAATGGAGGCAAGAACTCAGTCATGCTCACTGTTGTACCCCCTGCACCAGGTACATTCTAGATGTGAAATGAGTTTTTGATGAATAAGCAAATGAGAAAGAATAATATGTACTCAATTTAGAGAATAAATCTTAATAAAAATCAGCAAACACTCTATAGTTTATTAATAAGAATAACAACAATAAGATCATTTATGAATAGACCATAACCTTCCATCAAAACCTTTCACTTCATTACACTTACCAATGAACAGTGAGATCCAATGAACAGTGGATGGTATCACTGAGTGACTGCTTAAATCTCTTTCCCTCTCAGAGCTCTACCTATAAAATGAAAAACTATCTCCCAGTGTTGGATAAGAGGGGAATTCAATAAGATGTCTAAATATACAGTCTGCTACAGAGCAGGCACTCAACACAGTATGGGTTTGATTCTTTATAGTTATGTTTCCCAATTTCAAACTCATCAGGGGACGAAAGAATATGAAATCACATCTCCAGGCCTTCATGTGAACCTGTCTGCCCAACACTCCAGGCCCAAGCATGGCTGTTAGACCCCTCTCTCAAAAGTTAAAAAAATAATAATTTTTTTAATTTTATTTGCAGCACCAGGTTATTTTAGCTATGTCACAATTGAGACATTTCTTAAATGTCTTTAGTAGATCATTGCTTCATGTCATTGTTTCAAGCCAGTGATGATCTTCCGTGATGAACTTGAATGTGGTTTCATTTCTAGAATGAGTTCTAGCCATCTGCTTCAAATACTCTCGATTAGAGCACAGGATTGATAAACAGAATTACAAGGAGCAACTAGCTCACTAAGTTCTGGTTAGAAACAAGGCACAGCAGTAGGAACCACCATGATTAAGAAAAATAAGAGAGTCTGTAAAGCAGTGAAGCAATGACTTTGGGCTCTGGAATCAGAGCGACTGGGGTTCCAAGTCGCATTCTACATTCTTCTAATTAGTGACCATAGGCAAGATCCTTAACCTTTCTGTGCCTTGGTTTCTTCACCAATAAACTGGGGCTAACAACGGTACCAACACCATGGAGTTGTTATAAGGGTGATGAGATGGATCTGTACACACACTGAGCAGTGAATCTGCACTCAGAAAATGCTGGCTGTCGTTATTAAATTCATTCTCAGCCTCAGGATCTTATATACATTTACAAATGAAAATATTCAGAATGAAAGAATGGCACTAAGTGACACACATTAAGTGAGCAGCATTGGTCTTGTAAGATGTGGAACTTCAGGATGCAAGGCACCCCTTTATCTAAGGACGGTAAAGGTCGCCTGGGAGAGGTGAGACTGAAGCAGATGGGGCCATGCAGATGTGGATACAAAAGGGCCCCTGTGGTGGACACTTAATATTTGCCAAACACTGTGGGCACCTCCAAAAGCTATAGAGCAGATACCTTTAAACCCCTATTTTCTAGATGAGAAGTTGTTTCATTGATAACAGCTCAGACTCACAGAGGTTTAGTAATTTCCCCCAAGTCATCCAACCAGTGGTAGATGTAGGTTCAAAATCAGGTCTCTCTGACAGCAAAGTCCATGCTCTCACCACGATGCCACTGGGTGGGGAGGGGGCACAGGGGAAGGAGGGAGAAGGAGGAGATAAAGCACTCTAGCACAAGGTAGGAAAGAACAGAGTGATCTTATTATATGGCAAGTGGAGAGCAAACAATTTATGATTTTAAAAAAGAAAGCGTCCAGCCGGTGTGGCTCAGTGGTTGAGCATTGCCCTATTAACCAAGAGGTCGTGGTTTGATTCCCAGTCAGGGCACATGCCCAGGTTTCGGGCTCGATCCCCTGGGGGTGGGGGCGTGCAGTAGGCACCGATCAATGATTCTCTCTCATCATTGATGATTCTATCTCTCTCTCCCTATCCCTACATCTCTGAAATCAATTAAAAGCATATTTTTTTAAAAAAAATGAAAGAAAGTAAAAATGAGAATAGAAAGGTGGGTTATTACGAGAAAGAACAGAAAGCTAAGGAATTTGAACTTCAGCCTATGGGGAATAAGGACGCATTGTTCTGGCCCTAGCTGGTTTGGCTCAGTTGGTTGGGCGTTGCCCTGTGCACTGAAAGGTTGCCAGTTCGATTCTGTCAGGGCTCGATCCCTTGGTGGGGGCCTGCAGGAGGCAGCCGATCGATGTTCCACTCTCACATCAATGTTTCTCTCTCTCTCTCTCTCTCTCTCTCTCTCTCTCTCTCTCTCTCTCTCCTCCCCTCCCCCCCCATCCCTTCCTCTATCTCTTAAAAAATATCAATAAAAATAAAATATTTTTAAAAAGGAATCATTGTTTTGTTTTTGCTATATGTGTGTTTTTAATTGAGTACTACTACTGCCACTACTAAGCGCATTTAATGAACATCAACTAAGGGCGGGCGAGGCTCCATGCTAAACCATTTGCACACATTCTTTCTAACAGTTACAACTATGCAATTTAGGCACTGTTATCCCTATGTCACAAATAAACAAGGCCCTGAGAGGTGAAGCCACTCACTCAGACGCCTTCAGTAAGTGACAGAGGGGGGTTCATACTGAGTGAGTGTGAAGTCAAAGCCAGTGCCCTTTCCCCTGAAACAGGACTGCAGAAAAACCACCCTTGGTATGGAGAGCTAAAACAGGAGAAAATGGAGCCAGGGAACTAGTAGAAGCAATACAGAGATCCGCAGTGGGGAGATAAATGTCTCAACCGAGTCACTGTGAAAATGGAAGGGAGGTGACAGAGGGCACATGTGTTCATGACCTTTTCTTTCACTCACTCCATTTCTCTGTCATGATCTGCCACCTGAAGTAGAAACCAAGTTAGCTACTATTCCAGTCTCTGACTGTCCTTGCCTTCAAGCCCTGATTTGAGTCCTGTTATTCACCCAATAGCAAACAATATTACCAGGGCTAAATATGGCATCATGCTCTAATCTGTTATCTGTATTGAAAAGTAATCATTCAAGAGAATAAAACTAAGCCTATCCACATCCAATAGATCCATCACGCTTCACATATCTACAACTTGCTAAAAATCTGACTTAAACACGTAGTCTGTCAAGTCAGGAGGGCACATGCTGAGCTCTGCCAAATCCTACCATTATTAAGGTTCATCCTGATCTCAGAGGCCACACGGTTTTATAAAATGGAATGAGGTATCTATTGGGGGGTTGGGGGGGCTGCTTTCTAGTCAATATTCTAGGGAAAGTAGCACAATAAAGAAAGCAGTAGGAGCCCTGACTGGTTTGGCTCAGTGGATAGAGCGTCAGCCTATGGACTGAGGGGTCCCAGGTTCGATTCCGGTCAAGGGCATGTACCTTGGTTGCGGGCACATCCCCAGTAGGGGGTGTGCAGGAGGCAGCTGATCGATGTTTCTCTCTCATCTATGTTTCTAATTCTCTACCCCTCTCCCTTCCTCTCTGTAAAAAATCAATAAAATATTTAAAAAAATAAAAAAAAAGAAAGAAAAAAGGCAGTAGGAAATGTATGCATCGTGAATATATCTTTCAAACTAATACAAATGCTAACTGGACAATTACTTATATTATCTCATTTAATGGACTCAAGAGTTAGAAGTTTTAGTATTCCACCCCCCCCCCCAAAAAAAAAATACACTTGCACTAAAACCTTGGTTATAGTCCTTCTCTTTCAATGACAAGTTTCAATATTTTAAGTGGAAAATCAGTAGTATAGCTAGGATACACAGAAGTGAGTTGAAATTCATAAAGATAAGAGTACAATTGCCCTATCCATACACACAGTTAATACATAAATATTCCCAACATTTTACAATATTAATTTCAAACATCTAATATGTTTCTGAGATGAAAATGATGAAAGAAATGGCACTAGAGTCCCACATTCTAAGGATAAAAACAAAGAAGGAAGATTTACATATATTAGATAAAGCAAAATTTTAAAAAGCATAAACATTCTAATTTTGCAGCTATTACTTGCATAATGATCTGTGGTTTGTATCTTTTAACCTGTTGGAGTTCGTTTTATTCCTATGTACAAAGACATACATGCATACTAAAGAATCCTGCTCACCTATGCATACTCAGATCAACCAAATATGGAACATTTAGCAATAAAGTCCTTTCTCCAAAGGCATGCTTACTACTATGTCACTATCCAGTGTAATATAAACAACCTTAATAAATAGACCAGACATTAAATTGATTTTTTTTCCTTTTCATCAAGTGGGGCTCCCTGCAAATCCAGTTATACAAAAAATTCCATTCATCTTTTCTTCAAATCTGAGTGTTTCTTTACGCCAGATATCATTACATCCCCGCTAGTCCAGCTGCCAGTCACAGCAGCAACTTACTGCAACTCCACCCTTTTCCCACCTTCAGTTTCAATCGTGCATTTAATTTTTTCCCTATTATAGAAAAATTAGGTTAGGAGTTCAAATCCTCAAAGTAGTTAAGTGAACTCTCACATATACATTATTTAACCCCAGGGAATTGTCTGTTTAATTGCCACTCTCTCTCCTCCCGCAAGGACTACATCTTATTTTGATGGTGTAATGGAAAGCACTGCATTAAGAAAGAGCAAAAACATAATGGGTTTAAATTTTTAAACATCTAACCTTTTCACGAGTCACTGCTAATCGCTTGCACCTGTGCCTTTAATAATCAGCCTGGCAATTAGGAAGGCAAAATCCCCAGGACAGAACTAGTAGGGATGCCCCAATCACAGCCATTGCCACTTCCGGGAGAGAAGAAAAGCTATTTTGGCATAAGTGACATGAAGGAAGTTTTACGTTAGTTCCACCAAATCCTGAGAACAATAGAGCTCCTCGTACTTAAAATCTTCATCTTCTAAAAGTCAAGATTTAAAAAAAACTATATCTTTCTATATCTTCAAATATTAAGTTTTGACTACATTTTTCAACTTTAGGTCTCAGGTGGGGGGGGGGGGGCGGGGATGGGGGAAAAAGGCTCCAGAATAAGCACAATACTCAAGGCAGGGAGGGGAGCTAGTCTTTAAAATAAATTTCTCCCCGGGGGGGAAATTCAGACCCTTAACATTACACCACTTAACCGTTTATCTCACTATGAAAGGCAAACTTGGCGCACAAGTGGGAACATCCTGGAAATGGGGTGGAAGTGGTTCCACATCAGTGAGCACACACGCTTGGAAGGTTCAAATATGCTCTGTCAGTTGTAAGTCCGTCCTCAGCAAGTCATTTCCCCGTGGGCTGAGGCCCCCCACATCAGGGGAATCTTCCTGAACCGCCCATGGCCGAAAGGGATTCCCTGTGAGCAGCGTCTGGACCACACCTCTGGTCACGCACGAAGCTGACCAGGGCTGGAGGGACTGCGGCTGCTCCAGAGAAGGAAGGACAGGGCTGGTGACCGATATATGTTCCCCTACAAATTCCTCGGGAGAACCCCTAAAATGGCTAGGCATCCCAGCGTGTTCTTGTCCTCAGTCCTGGCCATCCGCCACCAGATGTTGGTCATTCTGTGGGGCCGACTGGGAGGATGCCGCGGTCCGGCAGCTGCCAGCCGGTGACAACCTCAGCGATGTGGTGGTGGAAGCATCCATTCGGGGTATAAATAAGCTTCCGGGCATTAAAACACTGCCACGTGAAACATCAGAGAGCAAACTCCCCACCCACTGCAGAAGAAATTCCCCCAGTTTCAAAGCATCGGGGATGAAGATTCCAAATGACCTGTAGCAAAATTTTCTTGCAGATTTTTTTTTTTTTAAAGTCCTCTTGCTTGCTGAGGAACCTAACTGAGAAACCTCCCAAAGAGGTGATACCCACAGCTCAGGTCACGGGTCCTGCATTTACCTCGTTAGCGAGGGAAGGAGAAGTGTTGGGATCGTTACCCAGGATCCTTCCACTTGTAGCAAGAACGAACACCCCAAAAAGCACCCGGACACTCCGCTCCCTGGAGGTCCAAAGCCCTCCGAGGAAGACAGAGAACTCTCCCTGCCAGCCTGCACCCCAACCCTCTCTCTGCCCCGGCTGCACCGCCAGCAGCCCTTCGGTGACTCCCGGCGGCTCCAGAGAAAAGCCTTGACTGCACGGCGCGCGCCCGGGGCTGACCCCCAGGAAAGCCCGGCAGGTCCCCCTTCTCCCCACCCTTCCAACCTCCCCCCGCAGCCCCTCCCCGCCACCTCCACCGGGCACCCCCCCCCCCCCCGCGCCAGCCCCCTTACCTGATAATGTCGTCGTTGTGTCCCAAGAAGAATTTCTGGCTGTGCTCGCGGGTGTTGTAAACCACTCCGACCCCGGCCACGAAGTAGACCACCTCCTTGCCGGCCGTGTAGTACAGGTTGTTGCGGCACTGGTGACCCCGGTACCCGTAGACCCACTCCAGCCGGAGCTGGCCGCTGGGCGCCGTCCGGTCCGCCATGATAAGCCGACCCCACGGCGCCCCCCCGGCCGCCCCCCGCGCGCCGGTCCGCGGCCCCTGCGCGCCGGGTCTGTCCTCGCCAAGGTCCGGGCTGCGGAGGACCTGCAAGGGCTCAGTGCACAGCGCCGAGCGCTGATTTCCGCGGCGACGCACAGACACAGCCCTGCGCGCCGGGCGCCACCATCATCCGCCGCCGCCGCCGCCGCCGCCGCCGGAGACGAGCCGCCGGTGCGCGGCCGCCAGACCCCGCCGGGCGCCCCGGCTCCCTGTCCGCGGCGAGGCGTCTTCGGAGGCGCCGGCACCCGCGCGCGCACGCCTCACTGCACCTGCAGGCTTCGGCCCCCGGGAGAGGTTCTGGGGGGGGCCGCCCCGCCTTTTAAAGCGGGGATCCGCATATCTGAGCACTGATTGCCCAGTTCTCTCCCTGAAGTTTGCAGTGCGCGGGGGCTGCCCGGCAGGCGGCGGGATTTATTCTGTGACAGCTTTGGTTTGACAGGGAACCCGGCTAAGCTTGGCCATCACCATCCTCGGATCCGAAACCGACGGTCTATATCCAAGATGCAAGAACGAGGGAGAAAGAAACATTATATATATATATATATATATATATATATATATATATATATATATATATATATATATATATTTTTTTTTTTTTTTTGCGTAGGTCACCCGGTCCAAGAAAATTATCCACAAACTACAAGTTTTTATTATTATTATTATTATTATTATTATTATTATTATTGTCAACTACTCCTTTCAACCTCCAGACTCATCTCCTTAATAATATGAAATATGCCCTAAATGATGCTGGCTGGTGGTTGCTGATTTGAAAGAACATTTGCTGTTTTCCCATGAAGCCAGGGTGAATATGCAATGGTCATTTTTTTTTTTTTAGATGCTCCAATTAGTTGTTATGTATGTGCTTAAAATTCATGTCCTCCGTGAACCCTCTCTTGGCCGGGAACACCATAAAGAACTTAGCAGTTCTTACGAATCACCAACTCCAATTGCAAGCGTCATAAAAGGTTTTTCTGAATCGGAGGAAACGAGACACGAGTGCAGTTGCTGGCAGGAGCGCTTTACCCACTAATGCTCCAGGTCAAAGGAAAACCTAAATAATGAACAAGTGGCAAAAATCGTGTGCCTCTCCCCAGGAAGGTCTGCGCTAGCTAGTTACGGGTCCCGCGGGCTCAAGGGCCCCACCTCTAGCCCAGCGTGGGGCGGGGACGCCCGCGAAAACACTGGGGACCGCGAGCCCCCCCACACGCACGCGCACGCACACACGCGCGGGCATCGGCCGCCGTGGGTCCAAGGGATGCCGGCCCCCAGGGACACCCCGGCCTGCGAGCACTGCCGCCCTGGTGGCGTGCGGGAACTCCCACACCCGATCCAGCCTCTCCCTCAGAGCATCCCCTCTTCTCTCCGCCTCTAACCTCTGCTCCGAGCCGGTGCCGCCACGGGCGAGCGAAATCCTCTGCCTGCCCGCCCCTCCCCGCCTCCCGCACCCGAGGTTGGGCTTCGTCACTGGGCGCAGTGGAGACGGGTTCCTCGTCTAGCCCGGGCTCGGGAGGCGGGGCCACAGAAGCCGCTTTCGGGAACCCTGGCGGTGGGTTACTAGGCTGGATCGCCGCACTTGGAAACCGCGGCGTTGCACCAGGGCTCTGGGGCCGCCCCCTCCCTCTCCCGGCTCAGGTTGCCCTCTTCCCCGATGCATTCTGGGAAGTGTAGTCCCCTGAACGCCAGCTCAGTGGGGGAGCTCGCGCAGCCAGGCCACAAGTCCCAGGATTCCTCGCGCCCAGAGGGGGGGCCCCCCGCAGAGAGGCCGCTACCGGCGTCCTTGGCACCTGCGGTTCTCCCGCTGAGCAGAGGCAGCCGCACCTGGGGCGACCCCTTGCCAGCGCCCAGCGTTCCCTGCTGACAGAGATGGCCTGCCCGCGTGCGTTTGCATCTATGGGAAAGAGCAATGGCGCTGGAATAGAGACAATCTCTACGGCCCACCTCGAGAGTTTTCTTCTGCACCAATCCCTGAGGGTTACTATAGCTGATTCAAGCCCAAATTTATTTCCCACTTCAGTTTTCCTTTTCATTCAGATGGGTTTTGTTCTGTTAAACTGCAGGTCTGCCAGGTTTAAAGAAAATGCTATGTAAGAACCAGCGCCTTCCCATGAGCCGCCTCCTAAGTTAGAGGACGTGGGTATCTATATATATATAAAACCCTAATATGCAAATAGACCGAACAACCGGTCACTATGACGTGCGCTGACCACCAGGGGGCACACACGGGACATGGCGGGCGTCAGCAGCAGGCAGCAGATCACGGAACATGGCGGTGTCGGCCGCAGCGGGATGGTGGAGCAGGTGAGCAGGGGTGCCAGACGAAGGCAGGGCGCCGATTGCTGTCATTAGGGCGAACCTCTGGTGGTTACTGAAAATTATTTGCTCCCACACCATGGTCCCGCCCAGCACTTGCACCTGCTGCCAGCGCCAGCCCCACTCACACCCCAATCGCTCGGTGCCATTAGCAGGTGCGAGCTGTGGCTGCTGGCCTGATAGCCCCTGAGGGCTTCTTCACCTTCCCCTGCTCCTGAGGGGCGATCAGGGGAAGCAGCCACCACTCTCACCCACTGCTGGCGCCCATCCCAGTCGCTCCACACCATCAGCAGGTACGAGAGGGGCCAGCGTCCTCAGCGCGTGGGGGCAGCAGTGGCGGGAGTGGGGCTGCTGGTGGGGGCGCAGAGGATGGGCCGAGACCTGCCCCTGTGCCCACTACAGCCTCACAGCCCACAGTTCCTTTCAAGGTGCACAAATTCATGCACTGGGCCCTAGTTTAAGGATAACTAGATTTTGTAAGTGGGAAGGTGTTAAAGCCATGAACCACCAATCTTGGCCCTAAGACGCAGAAGCCGGGACATGTCTCCTACTCGGAGTGAACTATGAATCCCACTGTATTGTAGAAGTAGGCTGTTTTCAAATGTGGCCACTTCAAAATCCCTGCAAAAAGGGGCGTTTGGAGCGTGTCCTTTCCCTTTCCCTTCTCTCAGTGTAACCACTTACTCCGTTCTTCAACTCCCCCAAGCTTCCAATACCACTCTCCGAGTGGTAGGAAAGCCTAAGGAAGATTAGAAGTGCCAGAGTATGGACGAGCAGTTGCTGCCTGCAGCAGTGAAGAGGGTGTGAACTGGTCTCATCCTTCTTTTTAAGGAAACAGGAATCTACAAATATGTGAGGTGGCACTGAGCTAGCCGATAAGCACACTGCAACAACAACAAACAAACAGAAAACATGCCCTGAAAAAGATTTGAGACATAAGCAAAAATATAGATGATCAATAATGCCATGCCAGCCCAGCCTGCATGGCTCAGCGATTGAACATCAACCCAGGAACCAAGAGACCCCCGGTTCAATTCCTGGTCAGGGCACATGCCCCAGTTGTGGGCTTGATCCCCAGTAGGGGCATGCAGGAGGCAGCCATCTCTCTCACTGATGTTTCTATCTCTCTCTATCCCTCTCTCTTTCTCTCTCTCTAAAAAATCAATAAAAACATAGTTCTTAAAAATAATAATAATAATAATGCCATGCCATAAGGCAGGGCAAATGAGTTACATAGAGACAATAAATTCTAAATAAAAAATCAGCAGTGGAGAGCTTTTCAGCTATAATAAGTCAGGAAAGACTGCATGGAGCAAAGAGGAAATAAAGAAAGATTTGAGATAAGTAAAGATAAATTGAAAGAGTGTCCCACACCAGTCTATAGGATAAAAGAGTAGGTGCAGGAAAGCATTTAGACACTGAATAGAATTGGCGCAGGAGAGATTTCATGTAAGATAAGAAGACATAAGCCTGAGATGTTAGACTGTGGTTAGAGATGAACCTAGAGGTTTGTATTATATCCTTAAAACAATGAAGAGCCACTTAATTGGTGTGTGTGTTTTTTAAAGAGGGTAATCACAGAAACACTAGTAGTAGAAGCCTAAGTAAGGTATTAGAACCTTACAGTCATGCTTGAGGTATTAATCAGAGGTAGTGGCCATGGTCCAGACAGGAAAGGAAATTTTCCTGAGAAAATGTGAAAGTATCTGAAAGGAATCTCCTAAACAAATGAGATGGATGTAACATGACATGTTCATTTTCTCAGTTATCCTATATAATAAAAGGCTAATATGCAAATCAACCAGATGGCGGAACAACTGGTTGCTATGATGTGCACTGACCACCAGAGAACAGATGCTCAATGCAGGAGCTGCCCCCTGGTGGTCAGTGCACTCCCACAGGGGAGTGCTGCTCAGCCAGTAGCCGGGCTCCCAGCTGGCAAGCACAGCAGCAGTGGTGGGAGCCTCTCCCGCTTCCACTGTTGCGCTAAAGATGTCTGACTGCCGGGGAGTGGGCCTAAGCCATCAGTTGGACATCCCCTGAGGGTTCCTGGACTGCGAGAGGGCACAGGCTGGGCTGAGGGATCCCCCACCCCCCAGTGCACAAATTTCGTGCACCGAGCCTCTAGTCTTAACTAATGCTACACCAGGTTGTCCCTTTAGTTAAATGAGCTGGAGGAATAAGTTCTGGGCCTGCCACTTACAGTGTTACCTTAGGCAAATCACTAAACCTCTGATCTTAGTCCACTCATTCAATAAAGTATAACAATCTTCACCCGGATAGTTGTGAGAATGAAACAGAATATACGTGTGCAAAGAGTTAATTTGCAAAGCATTATACAAATGTATTACCAAATGGCAGTATATACTAAGTTCTGTTTGAAGAAAGTGTAAAGTAAGACTTGATAATACCCTTTGGAAATAAGCAATCTAGACAAGCAAGAGTAAAACTCATAACACCATGTTAATTTATGGTTTGCAAATTATATCTCAATAAAGCCATTAAAAATAACAAAGTTTGACTCATTTTACTTGGCTGCTGCATGTTGATTTCCTATATATTATCATACTAATCACTTCTTTCTATTTGATTCCTTACATGACAGTCATTTTTAGAGCAGAAGTTATTTCTTATTCATGGAGGGAAAGATTAATTTTTAAATTGAACTTCATGGTTTTAGTCTATCATACAGAAGCTATCCTAACTTCAATGTTTTTATAGGGATACTAACCACTTCGGGTAAACTATACCAGTCACATTGGAAGATATAAAATGCTAGGACTAAAGGGAATGGGAAAGTATCAGTCATTTGTGGAGAGAAGGACTTTAAAAGTGTTTTTCCCCATCTCTTGTCAAACATTTTTAACAAAGGATAAAGAGGCTCTATCTATTGAGCTGTAGTAGACACTACAGTCTAAGAGAAGATCAAAGCAATGAAAAGTTTCCATGATTTTTTTTTTATTGAAGATAGAGTTCCTCTATATTCTCTACTCAATAAAGATAAAATAACCAGGTCAGAACGTAAGAAAAGGCCTCTTTAACCCACGTTTGAAAAGAACCCATTCTGAAAAGCATCCCTAGATAGCAGAGAGCCTGTCTTTCAGGTGTAACCGCTATGACTCTTTATAAAGTCTAGTTTACCTGAAGACTAACTTGCAGTGTACAGGCATCTCCAACTTCAGCACTTCATTTGACACTTCCTAATCCAAACATTAGCCCTGGTAATAATTTTGTGTGTGTGTGTGTGCTCCTGGTAATAACTCTGTCATAGTGTGGCTTATAATAAGGCCCCTATTCAAACTCATAAATGAGCTCTCTAATCTCAAAGAGAGAGTATGAAAATCAGTCATATAGCTAACAACATGTTGCTTTCAATACATTTTAAATGTTTTCAGTCGATTACAATAGGAGTAACATCTAGTTGTTAGATCTGGATCACTGAAATCTGACATCATTACAGATTCTTCCTAAGTGGACCCTGTAGGCAGATCAATGTGCCTTCTCTAAAATTTTTGCAGTGTTTCCTAGTAAGAGCAATAGGAGGTTCCTATTGAACAGTGGTCGGCAAACTCATTAGTCAACAGAGCCAAATATCAACAGTACAACGATTGAAATTTCTTTTGAGAGCCAAATTTTCTAAACTTAAACTTCTTCTAACGCCACTTCTTCAAAATAGACTCACCCAGGCCGTGGTATTTTGTGGAAGAGCCACACTCAAGGGGCCAAAGAGCCATGTGTGGCTCGCGAGCCACAGTTTGTCGACCACAGCTATAGAGGATATTAATTTGTGTTTTAAAACATTAAATATATGTGTAGATCTCATGGTAGGTAGGTTCTTGTAATAATAACAATAATTGTTATTACTACTTCTTAATTTTTAGTAGTCTTGTGTTACCTTTAGATATACATTGTCCAGGCTTAGGAAATTGTAATAATCTCCCCCTAAGAATCACGGGATTCTAGAGCTGGAAAGTATCTTGGAGATACCTTAATTTTACTACTAAAGGAGGCTCAGGTGATGCCAAGAACGGATAAAGTCCATAACAACAACTTTATCAAGTGCTTGTATAGTCAAACAGATGATTCCTGAGTTCCACTGTGGGAGGGATTCAGAGTGCTGCACAGAAAGTGTCATGGAATGGTGTGATGGGGAAACCCTTTCAGTGCAGAAGGAAAAATGCTGGAGCCAGTCTGCCCAAATTGTAATCCTTACTCTGCCTCTTAGTAGTCTTTTGGCCTTGGACAGGCTACCTAGTCTCCCTAAGCCTCAGCTTCCTTGTCTGTCAAATGGAACCTATCTCATAGACTTGTTGTAAAGACTGAATAAGTCAAATACCTAGAAAGTAATCCAGGGGCCCATATGGGTTTTCCTTTTTCTTATAGAGCAAAGATTGTGTAGGGTCAGGGGGACATGCCCACCCAGGACACATCACCCTGTCCTCCCTTTTGGGCCACCCAGGTGTCTGAGACCCTGGAATTACCTGCACAAATGGGCCTGGCTGCCTTCTGGCTGCTTGTGGGAGTGTACTCTCCTAGGTCAGAGGATGACCTTAAGGGCCACCAATTTCTGAAGTGGGAGGGCATGTACTTGGATGTATGGGCCAAATGTCCACAGACGCGAGCGCAAAGCCCCTCGTGGTGTGGACACGGTAGGAGGTGGGAGGAAAGGAAGCAGCCTGGAGGCAGCGGGGGCCACTTCTCACACTGACACATTCGGGCATGGAACTCCAGGGAATCTAAGAATTCTACATGCGAACCTCTTCTTCCAGGTTGTTGAGAAGGCACATTTGACAAGGTAAGAGGAAAGAACATAGTATGTATGTATGTATGTACGTATGTATGTATGTATTTAATAAAACTATTTTATTTTTTAATTAAATCTTTATTATTGAAGGTATTACAGCTGTCCTCCTATTTCCCCCATTGACCTCTTCTAGCCTGCCCTGGCCCCCCGCCCCAGGCCTCCACCACCCTATTGTCTGTGTCCATGGGTTATGCATAGTATTTAATAAACAGTTTGCTCAATATCTAACTTTTAAGTGTGTAGACATATGGAATGGCCTCCTTTAGTATTCCTGCCCTGCCCCCACCAGTAAGAGGGGTAAGCCGGGTGCCTTGCATTCAATAGTAAGCATATAGTACATGTGACCATGATTATCACTGTCATTACTATAAGACAGTGACTCTTCTCACAAAAGGTAGCAAAATAAAATCTTCCCTTTCCCCCACTGAGCAGAGAGAACACAGCCTGCCGACAGAACCCTGATGAACGAGCACTCAGAGATTTCTAAAGGCCAAACCACTCTTCAGTAATGAGCATGACGGGAGGTAAGCAGAGCCCTCTGCAATGAGAGAGATTCCACACTAACCATGAACTCGGCATCAGCATTCGTCAATATGAAGAATAAGCAATCCTCAGGGAGGTCTCTCAGCACAGAGCTGCTCGGGCTAAGAGCCCTTTGGCAAGAGAGTGACCAGGAGATTAAGGAGAAGAGGAAGCCAGACCTGAGTGGACCAGAGCACGGCTTCAGGGCTCGGTGTTAGCACCAGTTTTTCTTTTTTTCTTTTTTTTTTAAATTGATTTCAGAGAGGAAGGGAGAGGGAGAGAGAGACAGAAACATCAATAATGAGAGACAATCATTGATCAGCTGCCTCCTGTATGCCCCACACTGGGGATTGAGCCCACAACCCAGGCATGTGCCCTGACCTGGAATCAAACCATGACCTCCTGGTTCATAGGTCGACGCTCAACCACCGAGCCACGCCGGCCGGGCCATAAGAGTAATTCTAGTATTTTCTTCCCAGAACTCAACCAGTCACCTTTCAAGATCCCTGTAGTACCCAAGGGTTTAGGCTGCCCTTGACCAAGTCAAACTTAGACTTAACAGCACGGTGTTAATTTTCCTATAAAGTGCGAACATTGTAATAGGATATGCTTAAAGGGTAACACTTAAAAAGGTGAGTGGTTCATAATGGAATTTTAGGCCCTGTGAAAATCAAGGGACTTTTTTTTTTTTTTTTAAATCCTGGAAACGGACTTGCCTTGGAGAAATCTCATTTCACTCATTGGTAAAACAAAGTTACCTGCACAGTTATATAGCAACGGTTGATTAGTTATAGGACACAAGATTTAATCAGTGTGGCAAGTGTTTGCTGAGTGCCTATGATGGGCCAGAAACTAGGTGTTTTTACCGGGGATAGGGTCCTGCCAGCAAAAGCTAAGTATGTTCCAAAGGAACCAGAGAGGGCTCCACACCAACAGAAATAGCCTTAGAAAGATGCCGTTTGTCCTTTCCTCCTTGAACACAAACCTTTAGAAAGCAAGGGCTGTAGTTAAAGGTGTATTTTACAAAAAAAAAAAAAACAAACAAACAAACACAACAAAACAAAACAAAACAAAAAGTTCAATACATTAGAATGTGATGAAGAACCCAAATTTTCTTTTAAAATGTAGGACTCGTAATATGTACACTTCTTTCTCTAACCTGGGGTCTGGTCTTTAGATCCTCTTGAAATACTGGGATGTTTCAAAGTGCACCTTGAAATTTGTTTTTTAATTCCGCATTTATATCTTTGTACATAATAAATAGGTTCAATCATGACGGTGCTAAAATTGACAGCCCAAGGAGATTTTTATATCTCTTCCGCAAGAGGGCGACATAGGACTATGTCTTTAAAACAGGATCTTGGCTTGTGTCCCAAGGGATCAACCTACACAGAAATGATTTCCTTACTAAATCTAAAAGGAAAAAAGTGTAAATAAATGATATTTACAGAATTAGATTTTTTCCTAGGCTCCTGTCAGTTTCAAGGGTATTTGGATAGCTGGTTTGCTTTGTAAAATTAGCAATAGAAAAAACAGTTGAGTAGAAAGAAGAAAATGGGTGTTGCAGATAGATATTGAGCTGAATATGTCAACCACCCTTCAAGTTCCTTTCTTTGGTTGCTATGGTAACGCCCAGGTTTATTCACCCCAGCCCTTATTTAACAACAGCTCTGAAATTAGTAGGATATTGGATCTGCAGTCAGATTACTTGGTTCAAATCCCACCTCCACCATTTACTAAACATGTGACTCAACACGTGATTTAATACTATGGCTGTCTCAGTTTCCCCAATTGTAAAATGGGGATGATGGTTAACTGAGAATAAGCATGTAAAACATTTAGCACAGTTCCTGGCACTCACTGCACATTCCACAAATTTGCAGTCATCACCAAATCACCACCATGGCCTTGACTATGCTTTCTAGACAGACTCATCAGAACACTTATTTCACCATATTATATGAAGAAGCATGATTCTCGGCATTGGCCAATCCCAGACAAGAGAAAAAATACTTTTAGGGCTATACAGTATGATATAATTTGAATATCTTTAACTCATTGCTAAAATATCAAATTGTTCCGTTTTTGATTCAGTTAAATTATGTGATTGATGAATCATTCTATTCTGTTTGCCATTTGGAATCTTTATAGTTTTCACTTTCACTAAAAAAGTATATAAAGCAAATTTATGCAGAAGGTCACATTTTTACCACCTATTTCTTCTTTTAAATAGATTTTTACATACCCCAACCCATGTTTCTATTTCAGCATTTACGCTAATTATTTTTTTTTAAAGAGAGAGAGAATAAAATAAGCACCATTTCCAAATTATACAACCTTAATGAGCAAGTTCAGCCTACTTGTATTGCAGGAGATGCTGGTTTTATTTTACTACTATCCTCATCTGCCTTTCCATCTTGATATGGCTAATTATCAGGATTAAAGCAGTTCTTTCAACATCCATCCTTTCCATTGTCATTAATTTTTTTAATTGTCAAAATAATGTTCCATATTAACAACCAATCTGCCTGTTCCCAGCTGGTCGAGATTAAGTTAGTCTGTTTGATTTGGTTGTTTTGGTTTTGTCTTTCCTTCTAAACTGTCCAATTTTCTTGCTAGCATCTCTTAGCTAATGAATTATTTAACCACTACACAGAGTAGTCTTTTGAACTTAAAAGCTTTGCTTTTGATGGAATCATTTCTCATTTCAGTCTATTTACTCTCAATGGGACTCAAGCCCTTGGTAGCAATGTGGGTTGGCACTGTACCATCCACCCACAACCAATGTCCCCCTGCCTCAGCCTGGTGGCAGGACCTGCAGAGAGGTCCGAGGCCACAAGCAGAGATCCTCCTAAGAACCCTGGGCAAGGAGAGTCAAAAGGACCCATCAGTATAGGAAAGCTTGTTTCCCGTGAGCTGGATAAGCTGATACTTTCTTTTTCTTTTCTTTTCTTTTCTTTTTTAAAGTATTTTTATTGATTTTAGAGAGAGAAAGGGAGAGGGAGAGAGAAAAACATTAATCAGTGGCCTTCTTCATGCCTACTCCTGGGGATTGAGTCCACAACCTGGGTATGTGCCCGGACTGGGAATCAAACCAGCAACCCTTTGGTGCATGGGCCGACGCTCAAGCAACTGAGCCACACCAGCCAGGGCAAGCGGATACTTTCTAAAATTATACTGCAGTTTACACGTTTTACCTTTGCAATCAACGTGACTCGGCTGCACTCTGAAGATTTCTGAGAGCTGTTTTTGGAAATTAGAGAAACTTCACCTGTGTGTGTGTGACCTCTGGAACTTATTTTAATGGTTCACTTGCTTACTAGTGACGTTGTCAGAGGGAAGTAAGCCCATCCTTTCAAACAAAATATTAGAGGAAAAACAGTGTGGTGGTTACTTTGGTGCCAATGAAACACACTTCCCAGAATTCATGCCCGTGAGGCTGGTCTTGGCCATGTGACTTGCTTTGACCAATGGGACATTAGCAAGTGTGGTGAAAGCAGAGGCTTAATAAGTACTTGCATGTGGGGGTGTGGCCTCTTGAAATGCCTACCGGTAATTCCTCTGAAGGGTGAAAGGCCCAGTGGAAGGAGACCCTGGAAGCCATTTGGCCGTTCCAGCTCCAACCAAGCTACCTACGAAATGCAACAGCATTGAGTGGCCTCAGGCGCACAGCATGGAGCAGCCGGTCCTCACCGGACAGCTGAGACAGCCAAATGAATAATGAGAAATAATACATCGTTGTTTAGCTACTTTGTTTGGGGCTGGCTTGTTACAGAGCAATTGGCTTCTTGAGGATTTATCACCTAGTGCTGCTATGCCTATGGAGATACCCATATTGCCTTCCTTTCATCTCAGCCAAGAAATGAGGTCCTTCTTTGTCCTCATCATTGCAAGTCTCCTCCAGATACACGTGGTTCTCTTTGTTTTATCCCAGGAGCCCACCTGGTCCACAGAGCTGCCGGTGATGGGAGCAGCCACCTGCCCAAGCCCCTGACTGCAAGGATGCAGGGAGAAGGGAGCAGGGCGCTCTACTCCAATGAAGAAGACCTGTGGGGAGGGCTTTTAGGCGGGGGCAGAAGAGGGAGGGAAACTGAGAAAGCCTGGGAATGGACTGATAGGAGTCCTAAGGGTAAAATAAAGGGCTGTTGCAATCCATCCTCTGTCCTCTGTGTTTGCTTCCACATCTAAAGTCAGACTTTCCCTGGTAAGGGCCGAAACTGCCTACCTTCCAGCTGTTGAAGGCCTGGTGGAGAAGTTACCCAACACGGGATCACCATCCTTGGACGAAGGTGAAGAGAAAGGACCCTAAGACGTGAAGAGCTGAACGTATTTGAAACTCTCATTGCTCAGTCAAGACCGGTGAGCAAAAAGTCAGGATGGAGCAGCAGCTGAGCGGAGAATCAATGTCGAGTGGCACACACTCATTTGGCAGGGATACTTCCACGGAGCAATGCCAGGAAAGTCCTTTCCTCGCATACCTGTTCTTCCTCCAAGCTATGAGCAAATGCTGACCACAGTGCATCTGGGGAGGCACAGGCCCCATCGCCTCGGGCTAGGGCTTTGCTTGCCTTGCTCACCACAGAGCATGGTGGTGCATGGCACCATTAGACACACAATACATGCACTAAAGGAAGGCACGTGCCATACTGCATTTTTGGCCTTGTATCTGCTCATTCCTACTGCTCCCCCGGACCTCCTGTCTTCTAGAACACTGTTTCAAACCTGGGGTGCTGAAGCTGCCACACCCCTCTACCTGAGACAGAGCCCACTGAAATCGGGGGTGGGGGGGAATATGGATTTGATCAATTTTAGACTTTCATTTATTTGAACTTTAACTCACCAGGGCAAGGTAATTTGATTTCTAAATTAAATTCCTTTGGACTTTGCTGTCTTGGATTTGAACATGCAAATAGGTCTTATCTAGAAACGGTCATTTCTCCCTGAGAATTTGTCCTGAAAGAGGGCTTTATATTCACATCTGGGGCCTCTTTGTAATGCATTTTATTTTTGGAGTGTCTTATGTTATCACTTTCTCTTGTTGAAGAACCTTGGGCCCTCGCTGGTTTGGCTCAGCGGATAGAGCATCGGCCTGTGGACCAAAGGGTCCCAGATTCTATCCCAGTCAAGGGCATGCCTCACAGTTGCAGGCTCAATCCTCGGCCCTGGTCGGGGCGCATGCAGGAAGCAACCAATCGATGTGTTTCTCTCAAATTGATATTTCTCTCTGTCTTTCCCTCTCTCTTCCACTCTCTCTAAAAATCCACGGGAAAATATCCTCAGGTGAGGATTGAAAACAAAAACAAAACAAAAAAGAGCCTCAGGCCGAAACCGGTGTGGCTCAGTGGATAGAGCGTCGGCCTGCGGACTCAAAGGTCCCAGGTTCGATTCCGGTCAAGGGCATGTACCTTGGTTGCGGGCACGTCCCCAGTGGGAGGTGTGCAGGAGGCAGCTGATCGATGTTTCTCTCTCATCGATGTTTCTAACTCTCTATCCCTCTCCCTTCCTCTCTGTAAAAAAAAATAAAAAAATAATAATAATAAAAATAAAAAAGAGCCTCAGGATAAACAATGTGCATGGACTCAAACGAAGTCAGAATGGGGAGTCAATTTCCAGCTCTGTGTGGAGCAAGCATGTCAAATTTGTGGCTGGCGGGCTGCGAGTTTGACATGCTTGGTGTAGCGTAACCTTGGAGCTTAAAGTGCAGTTCTGACCCATCTCAGAGCTTTCTGAAATCAAAACCTAAACTACGCAGCAGATTTTGGGAGGCCTGAAGTTTATACAATTTGTGGGGGGTGAGGAGTTAAGGATGTCAAATTTGCAACCAGCAAATTTGTATGATGAATACAAAATCAGATACAGGCCATGAAAGGCGCCTGAGTGAGAGGTCATGAAGCACCAGCATCCTTCGCTTTGTGACGAACCCAGCTCTGCCGCCAGCAGCGGTGGAGGACACCCCAAAGAAGCAGTGGCTAGTCCACCAAGATGGGAGCAGGACCCTCCCTGATGGAGCACTGAGCTCCCCGAGATGGCCACCCCCTGGCTCACCACAGGCTTAGCAGCTGTTGCAAACTCATCTAAAAATGATTCGGTTATTCACAATAACAACTATGGTCTCCCTTGTAACCTACAAAATTATAATGAAAATAAGCTTTAGATCGAATTCTGCCACCCATATCGATGTCGAGGAGCAAGCGGGCACAAAAGCCTACGACCTGCTCTGGGACCTTGGTGACATCCCGGCTCCATTCTGTGCACGGAAGGTGAACCCGATGCCAACATGACAATATTCTGATGACAGGAAATAGTCAGATTCAGGCACAAGCATCCTCCACTAAATAGTTCAGGTTTTTTCTTCTTCTTCTAAGAACAAGGGCATTCTCCTACCTAAGAACAGTGCCAATATCAAACACAGAAAGTTCACGATCAAGTCACACCTATTATCTGATCCACATTCCATATCCAAATTCTGCCATTGTCTCCATAATGACCTTCACAGCTCTCTCTCTCTCTCTCTCTTTTTTTTTTTTTTAGTCCAGAATCTATTCCGGGATCACACATTGCATTTAGTCATCAAGTTTCATCTGGAACAGTTTCTCAACCATTTTTTGCCTTTCTTGACCTTGACATTTTAAAGAGTAAAGACCAGCAAGTTTGTATAATATTCCTCATTCTGGCATTGTCTGAAGCTTCCTCCTGACCAGATTAAGGTTGTGCATTTCTGGCAGGAACGCTACAGGAAGGATGCTGTGTCTTCATTGCATAGCAGGAGGAAACCATAATATTGGTCTGCCCAATATTGAGTGGTGCTAATTTTGATGGCTTGGTTAATGGGGCGCCCGAGATTCTTAACGATTAAGGTACTACTTTCCTTCTTCATAACTAATAAGCAACACCCAGGAAGACACTTTGAAACTATATAAATATATATGGTTTGTCATGAAACTCACCCAGTATTTTGGGCAACATTGATGAGTTTCTAATTCCACTATTTCTTTTATTTTTGTTGTTGAATTTCTATTATAAGGGAGAATTTTCCCTTCTCCATTAATTAATTAATTAATTAATTAGTTAATGTCAGTATGAATTAGAAGATCCTATAATTAGCCGAAACCGGTTTGGCTCAGTGGATAGAGCGTCGGCCTGCGGATTCAAGGGTCCCAGGTTCGATTCCGGTCAAGGGCATGTACCTTGGTTGCGGGCACATCCCCAGTGGGGGGTGTGCAGGAGGCAGCTGATTGATGTTTCTCTCTCATCGATGTTTCTAACTCTCTATCCCTCTCTCTTTCTCTCTGTAAAAAATCAATAAAAAAAAAAAGAAGATCCTATAATTACTCATGCTTATTGAGTGCCTGCCAAGTGTTAGACTGAGGCAGTTAGGTACAGGGGATTCAATGTAAACAAAACAGACATGGGCTTGGGTTCACTTTGTGGTTCTGCTATGAGAGAAAATTAAATAACGTTAACCGTACCTGGTATTTAATAAATATTAGGTGCTCAATGAAAATCAGGTATTACAGTTCTAATATTGGAAAGAGAACAAGGGATCATTGTTTACATATAGTACTAAGAGAACTGACTGGAAATTGGGGAAAATAATGAAGTTACAGGCATTCCTTGTAAAGAACATCAAAGTAAATTTCAGAAGAACTGACTGAGTGTAAACATTGTATTTAAAAAAAGCACAAAATAACCAGGTTTTTAGATGTATGAAAGATGACAGTGTTGGAGTAATAAAGTCACAAAGAGGGAGTGGAGAATGGATCTTGATAATGAAATATTTTTGAATTCCATACCAAAACCAAACAACAGGCTGGGGAACGTATTTTCATACTGTACAGCTGACAAAGGGCAAAAATCTAGAGAAAGCATTTCACTTTATGACCAAATCATAGACTTCAATAAATAAGTAGCTAAAGAAGTTGTGGTGGATATTTGTCGTGGTTTGTTTTGTTGTTTTGTTTTTTTAAACCTCAGCTGAGGAGGAGTGCCTCTTTTTAAAAAAATATATATTTTACTGATTTTTTACAGAGAGTAAGGGAGAGGGATAGAGTTAGAAACATCCATGAGAGAGAAACCAATCAGCTGCCTCCTCACACCCCCTACCGTGGGATGTGCCCGCAGCCAAGGTACATGCCCTTGACCAGAATCGAACCCGGGACCCTTCAGTCCGCAGGCCGATGCTCTATCCACTGAGCCAAACCGGTTAGGGCTGTCATGGGTGGTGTTTTTTTGTTTGTTTGTTTGTTTTTTTTTTTGCTTTTATTTTTATTTTTGGACAACAGTGATAGACAGAATAATGCCCACCCCCCACCCTCTGGCCCAACGAGTTCCAGGTCCTAATCCCAGACTGTAGGACCACGTTACATCCCAAAGGGGAATCGTGGTTGCCCATCAGCTGACCTTAAAATGGGGAGGTTGTCCTGGATGGTGCGGGCTGGTGCAGGGCAGTCACACGGATCCTCCAAAGCGGAATGGAGACGTACACCTTCAGAGGGGTGCGGTGAGGACTGGCGGCCACGAGGGCTGGCTTGGAAGCTGGAGGAAGAGAGCCACCAGCCAGGGAACGTGCCCCTCTGGAAGCCGGAAAAGGCTGGAAACATTCTCCCCGGAGCCTCCGGGAAGGAATGCATCCAGCTGACGCCTTGATTGTGGCCCACTGTGTCCATCATCTAACTTACGGAAGGGTACGAGAAGAAACTTGTGTCGTTTTCAGCCGTAAGTTTATGGTTACGTGTTAAGGCGGCAAAGGAAAGCTAACACAGCCACCAGCTTGTAACCCTGCTCCTAGGTTTGCAGCATCTACCGCCTCTGGAGGCCTCACGCAGGGGTCCTCAAACTTTTTAAACAGGGGGCCAGTTCACTGTCCCTCAGACCATTGGAGGGCCGGACTATAGTTTAAAAAAAAAACTATGAACAAATTCCTATGCACACTGCACATATCTTATTTTGAAGTAAAAAAAAAACACAAAACGGCAAAAACACCCGCATGTGGCCCGCGGGCCGTAGTTTGAGGTCGCCTGCTAGGGTCCTTTTCCCAACCTCCCTTGCGGCGAGGAGATGCGTGGACCGTGGCTGCCCATTGTACACACGTGCACGACTTGGAAGGGAGCTGGTGACGGGGAGAAGGAGAGCTCCTGGTGATGCGCGGTGGTCCAGGCAGCGGGGCGGGTCTGCGCGGCAGGGTGCGCACCAGGCGCTCCGGGGTGGGGGGGGGGGGTGCGCGCAGTGGCGAGGTCCAGGAGCCCATCCTGCCGCAGGAGTTGGGGCTCCGCTCTTGGCTGTAAACACCCTAAGCCTGGAGATTCTTAATAAGCTCCTTTTCTGTTAAATTGGCCACAGTTGTTTTTTGTGGCTCGTGACCTAGAGCAGTGGTCGGCAAACTCATTAGTCAACAGAGCCGAATATCAGCAGTACAACGATTGAAATTTCTTTTGAGAGCCAAATTTGTTAAACTTAAACTATAGATAGGTAGGTACATTGTTATTAACTTAATTAGGGTACGTGGTATTTTGTGGAAGAGCCACACTCAAGGGGCCAAAGAGCCGCCTGTGGCTCGGGAGCCGCGGTTTGCCGACCACTGACCTAGAGCCTCGGTGAACCAGGTATGAACAGATCATTTTTCTCCAAAGGAAAAGGAAACGTCAAGCATTAGTAGAGAGAGTTTTCCCTGGTCGGTGGCCGAAGGAACCCGAAGCTGGCCAAAAATTAAAACAGTCGTTTTTAGGAGACGATTACCCTTGTGGACAGCTAGTCACTACGTGGATGTATTGTTTGGAAAGGGGTAATAGAACCAAGACGCAAAACCTGTAACCGTGTTCTTAGCAATTCCAATTCCCACGAAAACGTGGCCAGGCGTGAACTGACATGTGTGTTTGTGTGAGAGATGATTGAAGTGTGAGGCTGGGGATGATAACACTTGTGTTAGGACCACGGGAGATTTTTAGGGAGTGAAGGGGTGAAGACCAACTACCAGTTTCCTGAGACGTGAAGTTCCTGACACTGTCAGGGTGGCTGAGGTCAGAGCGAGCAGAGAGGGCAACAAATCCCGAGGGGACATTTCCACAAAGCGGGGAAGAGACGGCTGCCAGGTGTGTGCCCTGCAGGGAGGGAGGTCCTTAACCCTTTGCACTCGCTTGCTTTTTTCTCGATTCCTTTATTCTACTCGGGATTTAATGCTAACCGTGTCGAGTCACACTCGACATCCGAGTGCAAAAGGTTAAAGCAGAATAGGGCCGGGGAGGCAGCCTACCTGAGGGAGTTGCTGCCCCCAGAGACCTGCCCGTGGAAAGAGCCCTGCCTGGCTGTCGTTTGAGGGACCCAAGCCTCCGGGCGGGGCATGCCCTTATTGCTAAATACCCGCATTTGGGGGCGTTTTACTAACTGACGGTGCGCCAACCCGTGGAAAACGAGATAGGAACCACAAAGTCTCTGTAGCAACATGGCAAAATATTTGTGATGTAAGTTTACGTGGAAATCCTACACAGGAGAAGCACGCCTGGTGTTTAACTGTGCAGGATTTTCCGCATGCGGGAAGGACAGCCAAGGAGTTACGAAGCACAGACAGTGGGGAGACTCAGACATCAGAGCGAAGACACCACAGAAGTCAGAGGACCGAGGGGCCCCGTGGCCCGTTCCGGGAGCGGGAGTGAACATCTGACCCTCCCGGCTGGAGCCCATCAGCTCCCACAGCTGGTCTTCGCCTCCTGTGGGTGTGAAGAGACTTAAGGAACCTGTCCGCCCTGACTGTGGGCTGTTCTTTGTCTGATTTTCCCTGACACCAGACACCGACAGGGGTTTTGTGCCGAGCCCTGGTTTATTTTGTCACCTTTCTGAGGCCACAGCACCCAGCTCGGAGGAGGATCCTTCCACCTTTCCTTCCCTTCTTCCCTCCCTCTTCTCTTCCTTCCGAATAGTTATGTGTCCCATGTGCGCTTTATCTGGTCTTAGATTTGATCCAGGAAGGACTTCAGCATGTAGACAAGTCCACATCTGGGCAGCTGTAGGTTTGCAAGTCTGAGTCAGGCACCAGCCACCCTCCAGTTACCCGGCTCATCCCTTTGAGAGCAATCGCTCAGCTCGCACACAGAGTAACACGGGTGCTGAGCGTCGGTGAAGAGCTGTGACTGCACTCAGGCTTGTGTGGCTGGAGCATGGACCTGGCACTGGCCATGGTAGTCCTTTCCCGAAAAGCCCACCTGTGGGGGATGGTTTATGCACCTGAGACCCCCTCCTGGCCGGCACTGGCTCCATGACAGTTGTTTCTCAGCCCAGGGAAGGGCAGGGAAAGAATCGAGGTGAGGGACATCAGGGGACGGTTTAGTTTGAGAGTGTGGCCTCTGCAGGGACGTGTCAGAACTCGAATCCCCAGCTGCTGTTGACACAAGTGCTTCACTCTCTACCCCTGAGGGTCCTCCTCTGTATAATCAAGGCCACCATGACCACACGCAGCTGCTATGAGGCCTGGGCAAGATAACCCAGCTCAGGCGCTGAACACATTGCCTGGCACAACGTTATACCCAAGCTGTTGTCCTTGGCCGGACAGAGCCATTCCGCCTGGAGAGCACAAAGGGTGGAGACGCGTGAAGCCAGGTGTTCGGAGCCCCCTCCCGGGACCGCTGCTGGTTCTTTCCCAGCAGCCCCGCGGGCAAGTCTGGGCCCAGCCTGGCCCGCCCCCGTTCCTACGGGGCAGGTCCACACTCACACCACAGAGGTCCTGGGCAAACACCCTCTCCCAAGCTGAAGAGAACACAGCGGCAGGGGGGTGATGCCGGAGGACAGGCCGGTCACGGGGTCAGCCAGACCTCGGCAAATTCAGGACTCGGCGCCGTGGTCTGGTTCTGCCACCTCCGGCACGGCTGTCTCCTGTCCCCTGCAGTGACCGTTCTGGACCCGGCTATCCCGATGGCCCGTGACAAGTGTCTACTTCACAGGGTCGTTGCGAGGGGAGAGGAGTCATCACAAGTAAAATGCGGGCGGCACCTGCGCGTACGGTAAGAACTCGGCACATGCTGGCTCGGTCACAGCCAGTGCAGAGACGGCGTCCCCCTGGTTGGGCCCCAAGTGCGATGAGGCCGGCCGTGGAGTGGGGCTGGTCCCCTGGCCGCCTTCTGCAGGGCTCCCTCCTGCAGCCCTCCCTGGGGCCGCTGCACTCAGTACAGCTCCGCAGCGAAAGGCGCTCGGGCGGGGAGCGCCGGGCCCTGCCTGGCCCTGCATCCATCGCGAGGAGCTGCGTCAGGAGGGGGCCCGCTGTCCTGTGCCCGCAGCCGGGCTGCTTCCCAGAGACGCAACTGTGATGGGGAAATGACGTCAATCCCGAGGGTCACAGCACGAAAGGTAACGTGAGGACAGGTGTGTCTCTGCAAATGTTCAATGGAATTTAAATCCTTCCCCTCCTGGCGGGGAATGCCAGGCTCTGCTGCTTCTGCAGCCCTGGGCCTGCCTCGGCCCCGGCCCAGTCACATGGGACACGCGTGGCCCTTTAAGTCATTACTGCTCTGGGTAATCTGACCTCCTGCCAGTGATGGAAACTCAGTAAGAAACAGGGTGCTGAGTGAAGAGCGAGCTGCTTCCTCAGGGGCGGGGTGTGGTGGGGTGGGGGTGGGGGGGTGATGTCTCACATATTGTCTCTGGCAAATACAGTTCCAACCATAAACTCGGGCACTCAGGACTTCCCCAAAGAAACAGATGTCAGCACCTTTGGGAGGGCTCTATTTCAAAAGGAAAATTTCAGTTCCTTAGACAAAGCATTTGGTTAATTCATAGTTACAGCCTCCCCACCCGAGCGCCTTTCGCTGCGGAGCTGTAGAGAGTGCAGCGGCCCCAGTGAGGGCTGCAGGAGGGAGCCCTGCAGAAGGCGGCCAGGGGACCAGACCCAGAGGCCTCCCGACAGGTAACCTGCAGCTGTTCTCTGCACCTGGGAGGGAAAACCCGGGAGCAACGTGGAATACATTAGCAAATGTGCTTTAACATGTACAGAGAGCCAGGCAGGCGTGGCTCAGTGGTGTTGACCTATGAACCAGGAGGTCACGGTTTGATTCCCGGTCACGGCACATGTCCCAGTTGTGGGCTCAATCCCCAGTGTGGGGCATGCAAGAGGCAGACGATCAATGATTCTCTCTCATCATTGATCTCTCTCTCTTTCTCCCCCTTACTCTCTGAAATCAATAATATATATATATATATATTTTTTTAAATTAAAAAATAAAATATAAAGAGATTCAAGCCTGACTCCAAGAGGAGACCCTTCTCACCACCGTCTCTCCTTTTCAAAGAAAACGTGGTTCTTTCAGAAAAGGCCCCCTCCCCTATTTCTCAAATCCCACCTCTCCTTGGGGCCAGCACTTTCCATGTCACAGACAGTATTTGAGCGCTGCCCCCTCCACCACACACACACACACACGGTGAGGGCTTTAGCACACAAGCCAGCTCTGATGTCGTTATTCTTGGATGTGGTTTTCTCAGTCTCACCCAGTGATGGACACTGGGCACTGGGGCCCATCCCCACCCGCGTCTGGCTCTGCCACGGCCTGTGGTTTGCATAGACCAGGACACCCTGGTTCCCTGAGGTGATTTCCCTTGTACGGATGTGGTTCAGGATGCAAAACCTAAATCAATCCATTCAGAGCAAAACTCAGGGCTTTGTTCTGTTTGGGGGAGGAGGCGCCCCTTTCACTCCTCCTATACAAGCAAGCAGCGCCATCATCAGGCAGTGAGCCAGCCCGAGGCCCGAACCGACCCAAGCGCAGGGCGGGGCCGAGGGGGTAGAGCGAGCACCTGCTGGGGTAAGGATGAGGCGGAGCACTTCTGCAGCAAATCGACGTTTAAACTCAGCCTGCCGCAACCCGAAACCCGCTTCAGTGGTGCGGCCGGACACCCTCTCTTGTGTAAACCATTTGGATGTGGGTTTTGTTACTGAACCGTGAAGACTCATGAAACCATCTTTGAAAAATAAATACAGAGAGCCTCCTCCCGGCCGTAGGAGAGAAGGAACTGGCTCACGGGGTGCAGCGTTCCTCACCTCATTTCTTCAACCTCCCTTAGATAATCAGGCCCGGGCTCAGAGGAGGCGGATGGGCGCAAGGAGTCTGGTGTATAGTCAGCCCCCCCACCCCCCCACCCCCCCGGCTGCTTCCAGAGTGGCTGGCGCTCAGTGGGTGCTTTGCCAGAGTGATGAGAGGACACTGATTTGGCTGGATGGCGGAGGAGCCGCGATTCCGACCAGAGCAGGCTGCGCACACTGGATGGAGTGATGGAATGGCGTGGACCCAGGGAAGACAGGAGAGAGATGTGACAGACATGCAGCAGATGGCAGCAGGGTGGGGCTGGCCTGAACCCCAGCCAACACCTGTTCCGGCGGACGCTCTCCGGCCATTTGAACTAAGGCTGTGGGACTGTTCCCGAAGACGGAGGCCCCAGGTGGGAGGTTAAAACCTTGAGCCTTTTCCCCTCACGGAATCAAAGCTTGAACAGCAGCAGCACCGGAAGCAATTCACTGAGAGAGGGGAACCACAGTGGTGGCAGCAGGCTGAGCAGATTCTCCAGGGAAATGCTGGGGGCCAAGGCCGGCCTTCCCAGGAGGCTGGGTCCCGCCCAGACCCCGGAATGCCGGATGCTCCACCCGGGAGAAAGTCCCTCTGGGCTTACATAAGAGAAAACTCCCTTTCCCTCTGAAGAATCAGTTTCAGGAAACTCCACTGCTGTTCTGCCTCCTCCATTCCCACTCCCCGACACAGTGGGTCCCCACAGTGTGATCACCACCTGCAGGGACCAGTGCAGGGCGAGGGGAAACCTGCAAGAGGCCCTGACGGAGGGTGTGTCACTGTGACCAAAGACCGGGCTCCCTGTGGAGCGGGGCGGGCAGGAGAGCCGAGGGGGGCCCTCTCAGCTCCTGAGTCCCGGGGTCCTCTCCCAGCTGTGCAGCTGACCGGCCCTTACAGAAACCACCTCTGTGGATGGACCCAGGCGGCGCAGGCAGCCCACCCCAGCGCCTCAATAAACCTGGGCATTCCTGGGCAAGCGTTTTCAAGCTCTCCGCAGAGAAAGCAGCCAAAACGAGGCTCTTGAACTCGACCCGAGAATGCTACCCACTAACTTGACTCTCCCCATCGGCCCTGCTCCCAGGGGCCTCCGGGGGAAAACGGCCCGAACAGCACGGAAGAGGAGCCTCGGCTTCTCACACATCTCGAACCTTGCGTTAGAGGGAGTAGGTCCCTCCAATTCCATTTCCTGGATCCCTTCTTTCAGAAGGGGCCGAGTTTTTGCAAAAACCCAAAGCTCCAAACAGGATGTAACATTCTTTCTCACAGCCTTTAAAGAGAAAAAATTGAAAAACTCTCATTTTTTTTAGTGCTCTTAAAGTTGGGTCTAAACCTTGTAATACTTTGAAGCTCACATTTATTTCTCCCTTGGGGAATCTTTATTCAGTCCTGAAAGTAACATAAGAGCACTTCACGTTAAGTGTATGATCCAGAGAACTGGCCAACAATAAGGGGTGGGGGGGAGGGTGGGGGTTGGGAATAGCAAGAAGAAACTAATTATATACACACACCACCAAGGAAAGGAGCTTCAGACAACCAGAACAACTAGGAACCCGCTCCCCGCCACCCCCCCGCCCCGCCTGGTGAGCATTACATATGCACCTATTTGTAGAACTAAGACTACATGAGGATTAAGAGGGAGAGAAGAAAGAACTATTTGCTCATTGTAGATACAGTGAAATGGCATAAAAGTGGGGAGAATGGAGAGCATACATACAAAAATGTTTTGAAAAACTCTCAGCCCTCCTGGGCACCTCTGTCCTAGAGAAATGAAGATTTATGCTCACACAGAGACCGGCACATACCAGTAAATGTTTATAGCGGCCTTTGTAATAGACAAAAACTGGAAGCTACCCCAATATCCTTCAGTAAGTGAATGGTTCAACAGACTGGTACACTCACACCTATAACCTGGATGAATCTCCAGAGAACTATGCCAACCCCCAAAGGCGGTTATATCACGTGTGATTCTATTTATACAACATTCTTGAAAGGACAACCGTGTAGCAAAGGAGAGACCCCACAGGTGGTTGTCAGAGGCGAAAGGAGGTGAGGCTGGGAAGCAGGTGTGGTTATAAAAGGGCAGCAGGAGGGATCCTTGTGGTGACGGAAATGGTCTGCAGCTTGACTGCATCAACGTTGATAATCTGGATGTGATCTTGTATTACAGTTTTGCAAGATGTTACCACTGGGGAAAACTGGGTCAGGGGTATTTTGAATTATTTCTTTTGTTTTTAAATACATTTTTATTCATTTCAGAGAAGAAGGGAGACAGGGAAAGAGATAGAAACATCAATGAGGAGAGAGAATCATCGATCGGCTGCCTCCTGCACACCCCACACTGGGGATCGAGTCCGAAACCAGGGCATGTGCCCTAACTGGGAATTGAACTTTGACCTCCTGGTTCATAGGTCGGCATTCAACTACTGAGCGACACTGGCTGGGCTTAAACTATTTCTTATAACCACGTGGGAGTCTACAGGATCACAAAATAATAAAAAAAAAGGTTAATAAAAAAAATAAAAACTGTTCTCAGTCATTATGTTGTTGGTGGTACTAGTATTGCGGAGTTTAGGTGTAATATGGGATAAAGCATGAGTAATTATAGGATCTTCTCATTCTATGCCCCTTGTCGCCTTGAGAAGCATGATTCTGAGTGAAAATGATTGTAATTCAGGAAATGTTAAGTTGAAAAGACCCCGCAATCCTGCATTTGAGTACCGACATGCCTAGAAACAAGGACCAACCCACTGAGAAGCAATGAGCGTGGCTTCAGAATGCCATTTCCGACTAAAAGAAACCAGAGGTTCTTCGAGAAACCTAATTGCAGGCTTGGGGGTCAAGAAATGGGCTGTTTGCCCAGTCGCTCACATAGTCTATGGCTGCCTGTGCATTACACAACAGCGGAGTTTCAACAGAGTGTGGCCCTCAAAACCTGAAACATTTACTGTATTTACCATCTCTGCCTCTTTACAGGACGAACTGGCCAACTCCTGTGTCAGAGCTCGTTTAGCAGGCTCTCTGGTAACTCCTTTATAAATGAAAGATAAAACCCGGATGTGGCTCAGTGGTTGAGTGTCGACCTATGAACCAGGAGGTCATGATTCAATTCCTGATCAGGACACATGCCCGGGTTGCGGGCTTGATCCCCACTAGGGGGCATGCAGGAGGCAGCCAATGAATGATTTTCTCTCATCATTGAGGTTTCTCTCTCCCCCTTCCTCTCTGAAATCAATAAAAAAAATCACACACACACACACACACACACACACACACACACACACACACAAAGAAAAGCCTAGATGTGCAGCTGCCACACATTCCAGAGTTTACTGTTCCCTGTAGTTTTCAAAGCTCGTACACCAGTCCTGCATGAGAATGCAAAAAACGAGTCCCGCTTATTCTCTTGCTTTGCAATTCCCCCACTTGCCACGTGAACGCAGGAGAGAAAAAACAACAATTACCCACCGTGCTAGATTTAAAAGCATTTAATGACATAGCATATATTTAACAGAGAGGGCAGAAGTTGAGAGGTACAGGTCATACGACTGAGCACCGGGCCCGAGTGACCACCTTCCTGCTCAGGCCCGGCCTCTGGAGCTCATTCCTATCGATGCCATTGTGATTGTGCAGGAGGATGAAAACTTGTCATTACAACCGTCACAGTGACAGAGAAATGCACACTATGTATCAGAGAGCAAGGTAATGAAGCAAATTATAACACAGTGTGGCCACGCACGAGCAGGTAACCATTAGAGTAACGTTACTTTGTCCAGTAAATGCTTCAGTTCCACTTGTACACTTACCAATGATTTAAAGGGTTTATTATACATCTAGTTTTATTATACTTTGTACTAGAATTATCTCAAACATACAATATAATGTATTTCAGCAAAAAAAAAAAAAAATTGAAATTACAGATTATTTAAAACAGTATCAGTTTTCTATTCCTTCTTGGATACCGACATTCTTGACCGTCGTCACAGGTGATGCAGAAAAGCCGCATGTCGTGGGTTAGTAAGTGCTGCCGGATACACACGGTTTGGTCTGTAGAGTTAGCATGGAGCTGCACTGAGGCTGCAGCGAGATCCTAGGACACCCCCTGCCTAATCAGGATCAGTCCCATCGCGGGCACTTCTAATCGTCAAAACTCAAGGGAACCACGGGAGTGAATGGCAGGGAATGGTGTCAGGACATTGGTACATTGTGTCTCTGGAGAGCACAGGAAATATTGTTTTAAGCACCGCTGCCTTGCATACCAACAGCACTAGAGGCGAGTTATTTCCAACACAGCCTCACAAAATTGAGGAACAGTTTAAATATTGAGATCTAATCTATATAATTTCATTAAAAAAATCTGGTCTTTCCTCTGCACCTCAAACTTTTGTAACTTGGAGATAAAGTATTTAGGTGTATTTTTCCCCCGACCCACCCCCAGAAATGCTCTATAAATTAGAAAAAAAAAAAAAAAATCAACCACATTGAGGAACATTAGGCACAGAGAGTAATGTGTTGGTTCTGAGCTTGCATGCTGGAATTTCACTGAAAAGGTAAGAGAAGGGCAGGAGGTGAAGGGAAGGAGTTCACTTCTTTTTGCCAAAAAGGCTGAACCGCTTCTCTTTGTCTTTCTCTTTGTCCTTCTCCCGTTTGCCGGGACTGGACTCGCTGGTGATGGTGACGACACTGGTGGGCAAGGTCTGCGCCCGACTGGATGCTGGCGTGCCCTGGGTGCTGGCGGACACCTCGTGCTTATCAGCGGAGATGGCAGAGGAGATGGCCTGGATCCATGTGTTCATTTCCTCCTGGACAAAGGAGGAGGCACGGGGAGACTCAGCTAACAGGAATGGGCACGAAACGCTCTCGCTCCGACGGCACGACCGCCTGAGACTTGTCAGTGGGGAGGCTTGGGAACAGCCCTAACTCAGGGTTAAGCAGCTTTATCAGGACCACAGAGTGACCATGGCTCCTCTCACGAGCACTCGGTGTACAGTGCTGAAGGTCAGCCCTCTAGTATATGGTCCCGTGAACTTGGAGGAGCTGGAAGGCTGGTCTCCATCTGTGAGGTATCTATCCCTCTAGTAGTTGCCCCCCCTTTTAAAATTATAATATATTTGCCCGGCTGGCGTGGCTCAGTGGTTGAGCTGAGTCAACCTATGAACAAGGAGGTCATGGTTAGATTCCCAGTCAGGGCACATGCCCGGGTTGTGGACTCAGTCCCCAGTGTGGGGCGTGCAGGAGGCAGCCAATCGATGATTCTCTCTCATCATTGATGTTTCTCTCTCTCTCTCTTTCTCCCCTCTTCTCTGAAATCAATTAAAAAATATTTAAAATTGTAAATATATCTGACACATAAGACTGTAAGTTTAACAGAAGCTTTTCCAGTTTAAAGCACTGTGCATGCTGTGTTCTCTCTCCCGAGGTGCAGCACAGCCATGAAAGAGGTGGTGAAGGCAGTGGGCTGCCGTGGGAGGCTCCTGACCGGGACACCTCGCAGTGCCTCACCCGCGGTGGGGTGGACTTCAGGACCCTGCACTAGCTCCCCTGCCACGGCAAGGACAGATGGCATTCACTGCCTCCTGGAATCACAAGGACCGAACACCCTCCCATGCTAGTGACCATGGAGACGCGACGCCAGGCGCCATCACTGCCCATTACTTATGTGACAAACATTACAAGTAAGGCTTATCACGCCACTTTCAAATTATGAAGGACTTGAGAGAAAAGAATCTTAGAAACTTACATCGTCTTTGGCTTGGAAGAGGTACTCATTTCCATCATTTAGTCTGTAATTTGAAGGAAGAAAGAAAAGTCACAATATAACAAGGGAAAAAAAATCCCCAACTCCCATATCCTCCACGGGATACAAGCAGGCACAGGAATCACACCAGAAACGCCCGTGCACACATCACCAACCGCGCCCGGGGCGCGCACAGGCCGGCGGGGGCCCCTGGGACATCAAGACGCCATGTAATCGGGCTAATATAATTCACACAGGCAGCGCGGTGTTTCAACCCACTGGAAGGATTTTTTTAAAAAGTCCAAATGAAGCAACACCTGGCTCTGTTGTGGCGAAGACCACCTGGGTGCCTAACCACTGCTCTAAACTGAATTCAAGAGAAAGCTCTTTAAACTTTATAAGCCCTTTTGAAGTTCTGCTACTAAGCTTGCATCCCCCACATTTCCAAGTACCAGTTTCTGGCCCGGCTGGCAAGGCTCAGTGGTTGAGTGCAGACCTATGAACCAGGAGGTCACGGTTTGATGCCCCGTCGGGGCACATGCCCAGGTTGTGGGCTCGATCCCCAGTGTGGGGCGTGCACGAGGCAGCCGATCAATGGTTCTCTCTCGTCATTGTTGTTTCCATCTCTCTCGCCCTCTCCTTTCCACTTGAAATCAGTAAAAATATATTTTAAAAAATAATAAAAAACAAGCCCCAGTTTCTGAACAGACACACAGAGACGGTCTCTTAGACTTCTCTCCTCATGTCAGTCTCAGAGTGACGGAAAGTGTCCTTGGAAGGCCATCCCCGTGACTCCGAGAAGCCACCGGCGTGGAGGGCTTACTCCTTTGCTCCATGGCTGTCACGAGGAAGGGGGCATTGCCGGTGGGGCGGAGGGCAAGTGCCCTGGCCAATGCCCCAACCCTCGGAGGCTGCAGCAACAGCATACAAAGAGGGAGGCGGCTGGGGAGCCGGCTGCCCGTGCCCATCTCACAGGGCGCAGTGTTCCGCGCCCCTAAGCTCCGGCGCCCGTCAGCAGAGCTCAGGAAGCCACACCGTCTGAAGCTCATTTGTAGTCCTGGGCCCAGTCCAGCTGGCACGAGACACAGAGACGCCCGTAGCCGAAGCCCAGAGCTTGTCGGATCGCAGAGCAGCAGGTCAGAGAAGCACCGAGCCAACAGCCTAACCACTCACTCACACACTTTTTACGTTTTGAGAGAGACAATGTCTTCCTGCCCACGTCCAAGCACTAGGCGGACCTTCCGAGCTTGGATCCGCTGTGGGGACGTGCAGGTGTTGTGCAGGGTAGGGACCCGGGGAGCGAGACAGTTCCGGGGCAGCTGACATCCCGGGGGCGAGGCCCAGGAGACCCCCCCCCCCCACCACCACCACAGGTAACTCAGAGCAAAGAATAGCAGCTCCTCAGTCCAGGAGGCGGAAAAGATGGGGAAGCCCTTTTCCTAAGCGGCCCTTACATGTGAAATGCGGAGGGCTCGCCTGCTCTCAGGGCACAGTGGAGTACGGCTGTGCCGTTAACCACGGGGAAGCTGGCAACCGGCCAGCGCCCAGGACCCAGCCGTGCGCCACGCCTGTGTGTCGCTTGGTTGGTGATTTTTTAAGCCGCAGAGGAGATCACAGAGTCCAAGAAAACCAACCCCCAGAGTGAGAATACACACAACACACACACCACACACACACACCCATACACACACACACACACACACACATACACACATATACACACACACCCATACACACACATACACACATACACACCCCCCCCACACACATACACCCATACACACACATACACACATACACATACACACACACACACACCCAACTCTCACCTGAGCTTGAACACGTGCTTCTTCTTCTTGTAGTCGAGGGCCACCTCGCAGAGGGCTTCCTGCAGACTCACGGGCACCTCGCTGTGGTAGGGGATCCCAGAAGCGGCTGCCTTTGCATCTTTGTAGAAACCCATTTCCTGGTTATTTATGACACAATAAACATTGTGCCAGGACCTGAGCAATAAAGAAAGCAACGTCAAGGTTCTACACCACACACCCATCGAGGATCGAGAATCTGACGAGTATGAAAATGATCCTCAGACCACGTGCCCGGACCGCCTAAATTCCGCTAAAACTAAACAAATGGAACAAAATGCCTCTGTGGGTTCCTGGGCAGGGCACATGCTCCTATGGTGGTAGGTGTTTGAGGGCGACTCCTCTCTCTGGATTTGGGGGGAAACATGGTGCTACTCAGCCAGGGCCCCCTGGGCTCTGACGGGCAAGACTGGCGGGCGTCTGCGCTCTGCGGTGACACCCGCCGGCGGCCAAGGGCACCGGCCGGGCTCCCGGGAAGCCTGCCTCTCTCCGCAGCTGCTCTTCCTCCTCAGCTTCACTCTACGTGGTTGGCAACCTCCCAGGGAGGCAGGCCCAGGGCCACGGGTACGCAGGGAACCTTTGGGTGAATCAGAAAAAGGTGGCCTTTCCCCCGCGATAACATGCTGTCATAGCGTACTTCATTAGAACAAGGGGCTTTACAGCTGTCCACGTGTATTAAGTCAATGTTGTTCTCCCTGTGGATGGCAGCTCTCAGATGGGCAGCCTTGTCCAACACGGACCCTGTGCCACTTGCACCTGGTGGTCCCAGGCTGTCGGGTTTCCTGGTTAAGCACACAGGTGGTGAAGTCAGATGTGCGCGTCACCCCGGCGGTGTCACTGACTAGCTTTCTACAGAGAGTACGCTTTCTTAGCCTCTCAGGGCCTCAGTTTCCTCCTCTGGAGAACAGAGATAATAAAAAGTAGGTCTATTGGGAGGTAACAAGTACAAAGACTGATATGGAGATAAGACAGGGGAAATGGTGACTTTCTAAAAACCCCACAATGAGGAAAACTATAATGACATCATTATAGTTTTCAGGGAAGCCTCAATTGCAATCTAGTCGTCCTTCTCAGGATGAGCCACTGGGGTCTAATTTTGCTATTTCCAAGCCTATTTAACTCTTTCTGCTCGGCCGGCACGGCTCCGTGGTTGAGCGTCGACCTATGAACCAGGCGGTCACGGTTTGATTCCCGGTCAGGGCACATGCCCACGTGGTGGGCTCGATCCCCAGTGTGGGGTGTGCAGGGGGCAGCCGATCAGTGATTCTCTCTCATCACTGATGTTCCTGTCTCTCCCTCCCTCTCTGAAATCAATAAAAATGTATTTTCTTAAAAAAACCCAACTCTTCCTGCTCTCAGTGAATACGAGGCACTCACTCCCCCTTTTCAGGGTCGGTCCCGAGAACACGTTGCCCAGGAAGCCACGCACAAGTCCACCACGCGCACGCGCACTCCCCTTTCCACTCAAGACGGACGCGCCTCGGCCTTGACCGGGCGGCCTTCCCGCCTCGCCGCGGTACCTGCTGGAGGCTTTCTTGTTGTGGGCCTCCCACTCGTGCTTCCGGTTCAGAAAGCCTTCCATCTGGGCCGAAGGCATCTCCTGGGTTCTGGCCGGCAGGGTGGCGGCACTCTGGGCCGGCAGGGCAGTCTTGGCTTTGCGATCGGAGGTGGGGGAGGGGATGGGGCTGGACTCTTTGGAACTCGTCCTCTGTTCGGCGGCGCCATTGACCATGTCGCTCGTGTCCACCGTGTCTGCCATCTAGGGACAGCGGAGAGGCTATTCAGCTAACCCCGTGACTCGGTGGGCGGGGGGGGGACCACATACGCTCCGACTCGCACACGTGGCTGTGTATAAATGCCTGGCACAGATCGAGGCAGTACAGTAAAACCATTGCACATCCCACAAAGCCAGCTGGACACCAAGGACATTAGAAGGTGGGAAGGGATTAATGCCCGCCCGCTCGAGGGAAATGAGAAAAGCGAAATGCCAGTATGAGTTTTACTGCACTCTGCCCCTCTGATCAATCCATTTTCTCTAATGCAACTCGGATCCATTTCCTCTCATGGTTACTTTAAAACAAAAGGACAACGGTCACAATCACACGTATTAAATATGAGAGAGTGGACGTTATACAGCAGCCACCTTACAACCAAGGACGCCACCAGGAGGGCTGGAAGTGTAAGCGAAAGGGCATTCACAAACAGACCGAGAGACAACTCTATCAGAACTACACAGCATTCCCCCAAAGGTAAGACAGGAAAGACCTTCGGTTTCTGAAAATGCTCTCCGGCTCTCCTCCCCCTTACCCCCCCCCCCACCAAAATACATCGTCATAAACACATGCAGAAATTAGGACGACAATCATGCACTTCACAGCTACCATCCCAGTTAGAGTTTGGAACTTAAGAGCTGGAAGGAAATGAGGCAAGTCAACAAACATCAATGGAACCACATCTGCCGAAGTTGTATCGTGAGTGGGTTGTAGTTGGTGTTAAAGGAGCTGGAAAAGCCAATCACAGTCACTCAACACCACACGGCTATTTACCCCCAAACAAAGACAGAACCAGGGCCTTCCCCATCACGTGCTGGTGGATCGCGGTGCCTTGCTGCACTGAGACGAGAAAGCCCAGGCACAGCCAGGCTTCCAGCGGCTCTGGCCCTTCAGGCGGGAGACGTCTTCGGGAGCGGTTCCTTCCCAAGCGCATTTCTAGTGTAACCCTCATGGCTTTGTGCGGCTTGGGAAATGCCGTAGGGTCTCAGGGTCAATATCGCTTTCGGCTTGCGTGCCATCAACTGTGTACCATTACCTGTAGCAGCCCTTGGCTGACACGCCCAGGGCGTGGGATTAGCGAGTTACTAAAGCTGGGTGTGGCTGACACTTTAGTGGATTACAGACAACCTGGCTCCCCTCGTACACGGACAGACAAGGAGGTGTCAATGGCAACGGTCATTAGCTATGTCCCCCACCACAGCTGCCCAGAACCAAAATGACACCCAACCAGCAGCAACACCCTCCACGGGATACACGTAGACTGGCCACCACGGCTTCAACACTCAGATGTGTCAACTCTCAGGAACGGGACCTCTGGTTTGGGTCTCATCTCCGTGGACGGGAGCCTCAAATTGATATTCCGTCTACACAATCTATCATCAGGGCTTAGGGGGAGATTAGAGGCTATGCGATTCAAGGGTGTTCTTGATTGGAACCTTTGACCCGCAGAGCGATATGGAAAATGGATTCTTGGGGCGGAAAGGCATGGGGGAGGGGGTGCACGGTGGTTATCCTGGCCTTCCTGTGGGCACTGCCTGTGAAGCAGTAGGCTATTTAAGAAGTTCTCCCTTTCGCCTTGAAGGGAGAGATGAAGGAGGGGAAATAACAAAAAACAAAACCCCCGAGTCAAAGGAAAGTGAGTGGACTTGGAAGTGGACAAATCTGTTCTGTGTGTGCTTCCAGGGGATTTCCGGTCGGGGGGGGGGGGGGGAGGAGGAGTTTGGTCGGGAGGCCTGTGCCAGGCGTGAGTCCAGGGAGACATGAAGTTAGTGTGTATAGAAATCAGGTTAAAAAAAAATTAGTGCTGCAGGTGTGACTCCAAAACTGCGAGTGACAGCGATGACCTGGACAGAGAGAAGTTTACTTCAAAAGGGCTACAATTTATCGGACTTGGTCAGACTTCCAGGGGAAGGCTGGGGAAGCCTCTTCGGGGGGGGATTCTGCAGCAAAAATTTTTTTCTTTGGAGTTAGAAGGAAAGAGAAAACCCCAAACCAGTATGCAGAGATAATTAATGTTTAGGCAAATGAATCACTAACCAACAAGAAAACAAGAAAAATAAAAGGAACAAAATGAATTTTAATGGACATGTGCTTAAGCATGCCAACAGACAACACACCACTAGAGACAAACATCAAAAGCAAATCATAGTGCTATGACCAAACAGTGGGTACACGTGATCACACCCTTCCCCGCCCCCGTTGCTTCGCTTTAGCGATTAGTCCACAGTGCTTTAGTGGCTGATACACCTGAGATACTTGAATCAGAAGGTGAACACAAATGCAACGTGACAACTAGCAGCACAAGAAACACCAGATTGGTTTTCTAAGTGCCCGAAGCAACGCTATTTTCAAGTTCATTAACTTGAGTCTCTGCACCGTAACTCAAAAGAATGAAAAGGCTTTTCTCCTTCCAATCCAGTCCAATTGGAATTAAAGGTTTGTTCTGGCAAGCTACAATTTAAAAACCTAGATAAAAATAAGTCACAGAACACATGCCAAAGACATCATAGCACTACTTTCCTGTGTGCTTATGTGGTTGTTGTCATTGTTTTTTTGGTGTTTTATTATTATTTTTTGGTCTTTTGAATACAAAAAGCATAAAATTGGGCATTAGTCCTGATGATACAAAATTTAAACATATATATGGAAACATCACATATACATATAGGTCAATGACACACATAATTTGGAGCCAGAAACACACGTCAGGGCTCCCTACAAGACCAACGATAAAGCAGTGGTTCTTCTCTAAAATGGAATTTGGTGTGTATTAAGGCAGAGACCCAATAATGGTGCACACTACCCCAGAACATAAGAAGCTTGGCATCTATCTATATACCCATCTACAATCACAGTAGGTAGGTATGTACATAGAAATAAGGAAACACAAACAAGATGCTATATGATGTTATCCTGACAAAAGGAAAAAAAAAAAAGACATGCATCATGAAATGAAAAGACAAATTAGACTTAACTCATGGAGAACACATATCAAAACAGGTTTCTGATTCCACTAACACTAAGTATGGCAAACGAGCAAGTGAAAGTCTCATGAGGCTGTGCTGTCACATGGATCTGGTTTTGTCTTGATCAGTACCGGGAAATCACCTCTTTCATTAGCGTTTATTCCTAAGGAACAGAATCCCCGTTAAAACATTTTCAGTCCCTGCTGGTGGTCTGACAAATGCCATCCTAAAAGACTCCTTATTAGAGAACTCCACAAAAGAACTTCATTTTCGTCAGAAAATGAGAAATGAATCCGTAAGGAGACATACAATGGAGTTTCTGTCTACAGAGACGCTCGCATGACCTGGGAAGCCAGGAGGCATGCGGCTGCTCCCAGGGGCGGTGCACCGCGGGCAGCGTTCAAGTCATCAGGGTGAACCAGAACGGCTTTTGCTCCGTTTGTTGGAGAAACTGAAACAGTTTGACAGCCTGAAGTCATCGGCTGAGGGGCCAGGCCTGGAAGTCCGGGAGGCGGGCTGAGAACTGCAGTCACCTGCGGCTCCCGGAGGTGCCCAGGGTGCCCGAGGCCAGGGCGCACCGCCCTCAGCGGGCACTGCCGGGAAGCCTGGAGTTCTCAACTCAGGACTTGGCAGAAAAATGTAAGGGAGGAACTGGTTTGCAAAAAGTAATAAACGATATGAGGGTCTCAAAAACATTTGAGATGCTGCACCCAAAAATTCAAACAGCTTCCCAAGCAGATCCAACTTCCTTTTTCTTTCCTTGTCGTTTTCAATAAATGGATGCACCCTCCATGGAATGTCACACAGATGACTTTAGGTTTTAATCTTAGTACTTCAAGTCTCCTTCTGCATACACGGGTCTTCCTAATTACCAGTAAACTAGTGCAGGTTAATAACATCTGTAAAGGGGCTACATATAGTGCAGTACCGCACCCTGTTAGTATAACTGGGTAGGCCATACCTTCCGGATTCTAGCTTTCTTCTTCATTTTGCTGTAATCTCATTAAATTGCAATTACTCATGAAAGGCTTTTGCTGTAAAATCTCAATAAAGTAAAAAGCTCACATAAATAAACAAAAAAATAAGTATGTTGCTTTAAGGCAACTGAGCATCCCATCAGTTAAAAGACTCAAATAAACATGAATTAAACGCAAACAAATATGAAACCGAGGAAGACTATGAATTAAGTAAAATTGTAACACTGTGGGTGAAGTGGAAGCCAAATGGTCAAACCATGAGGATTTGGAAAGAGTGGTTCTTGACAAATGGTAGTGAACTTCACAGTCCGGACCATGGCTGGTCACTGGCTGTCCGTCTGCTATTAAAGTTTTTGTAGTTTTGGTAGGTTTGAGAGCGGTAACTAACCCGTGGAGATCCCTGTTCAGCCGGCAAACCATTCTGGGAAACTTGCTCTCCTTTCGAAGTATCCCTGTCGGGTGAAGGGGGAAAGAGGACAGGGGAAGGAGGAGAAAAGGAGAAGAGGGAAAGAGAAAACAGTGGGAAAGAATGGAGAGAACATCAGTCACTTTGATTACAGGCTTTCTCCTCGAAAAACACATGCAACCCTCTTTTGCACAATTTGATTTCTTTTAAAAACCTTTCTAGGTGCTTCCAACCCACTCTAGACAGGGCGGGAAGCCTGCAGGCCCAGCCTCCCCACAAAGGCAGCACTGGTTTATCACGGAGCTCTTACCACGGCACAATAACCAGACTTTCAGACTGTCCTTCATGGGAAGTCATGCTTTCAAAAGCATGTCCACAAAATCACTGGCAAGAAATCTGGGTGGTTCACTCCCTCCATGAAATCTTGTGGGACTTCTGAGTGTGCGTGTGTGTGTGTGTGTGTGTTGTGTGTACACTCGTGTGAGCACCTATGGGCAGTAGGGAGGGCACTGTCTACATCCCCTTCTGCCGCCTAAACAGCAACAGGACCGTGGACAAGCCAGGGGCGCCCATACAGACCCTGAGAGTTCTACAGGAGGAAGTAACAGGAAGAACATGCGGCTAGGCCGGCGCCACACGGGCTTAGAAAAGATGCTCCTCCCTGCACCTCACCTGACGCGAACGCTAAGGCTCCAGGGCCGTGCCGGGACTCACCACTGCTGCTGGGACTCGGTGTCCTCAGAAACCTTCGTGCTCGGCTCGGGCGAGGGTGGCCGCCTTTTCCTCTCCTCTTCCTCTTGCTGTCTGCGCACCTCCAGTAGCTCCAACTGAGAGAGAACAAGGTGGCGTTCAGCAGAGCCCCGGACTCTGCCTCTTTTAAGGAAAGGGTTCTAGATGAACTCAGGAAGGCCTAGTTTTCTATCCTGGATTACAATGGCCAACTAAAGGCTCTAACATCCTAAGCAAAATGGTATTAGGATCACAGGAACTGCAGCCACAAGTCTAAGCGACAGGAAATGAGATCCGAGTGATGAAACAGGTCCATTTCAGGGGCTGGTAGAATTCCCAGGAGTTGTCTGTCTGCCCTGGGGACACTGGGTCAGTTTCTACACAAACTGGCAGCTCTCAACTTTGCTTAGGAAGCAGGGCCATGCTGGCTTCCCATCAGAGCTCAGACACCACAGAGACAGACAGAGCAGTGGTTCTTAGGGATTGGTGTTCAGCCAAAACTCAAACAATACATAAAAATTGGAGTGCAAGAGCAAACCATGAACGAGTCGGTTTTCTACCAGGAGTGCAAGTGTTTTGGGGAAGGAAACACCAATGAACAGGCCCTATTAAAGGCCTTTATGTTGGCAGAGAGATTTTCGGGAATGGTGAGGTTTTCCGTGGTCTAGGATCAAGCTAGGATGATGGGAATTCTAATTCTGAAATTCTGAAGAAAGCTGTAAGGCTATGCTCCCTGGAAACCCAAGCTGCTGTGAGCCACAGGACGAAAGACAGATCAAAGGAGAAAAGCAAATCCCAACCCATCAACTCCCAGGCAGGAGGCTATCAGAAGTGACCTTAAATCCAGGTGCCCAGGAAATGATGGAGGGGTGATAGCCCCAAAGAGTCTCCCCAGGTCCTGAACCAAGATAGCCACCCATTTCAGGAAGATCCTGGCTGCTTTGAAAAGCAGAGGAATGATGTGAATTCCCGGGTCTAGGAGGCAAGCAAGGAAAGAAGCTGCCAGGGGGACCAACAGGCCAGGCACCAGGCACTCGGCACTCGGCACCCGGCGGCCACGTACCGTCGTCAGCCTCTCCAGGGCGGAGAACCTCTCATCCCAGGTCGCTGCAGACTTTTCGAAAGCCTCGTGGCGCTTGATGAGCTTCTCCACCTCGTCCACGCTCTGGCCAATTTCCCGGCTGGATAGGTAGGGCTCCTGTCCGAGCAGCCAGGCCTCAGCCACACTGGCATCCCTCGAGAACTGATGGACTTCCAGAACTGCACAGGGTACCGAGAATGAGTACGGTCCAGCAGGGTGCCTGGCAGCCAGGGGTGGCACGGCCCTCTGCTGGCAGCTGCCTGCACAACCAGTTTATCGTCTAGATCAGAGCTGTCTAAATAAATGTCAAGTGAGCTACCGATGCAACCTTAACTTTTCCAGTGGCCACATTGAAAAGAAATAGGGGAAATTAATTTCAAAAGCATATTTTAGACAAACTAATATATCAAACTGTTACCATTTCCAACACGTCATCAGTATAAGAAAATACCGATACATTCTATTTTGTTCTGTCTTTGAAACCTGAGGTGTATTTCAGAGTTCTGGTACACCTCAGTTTGGACCAGTCACCTTTCGAGTTCTCAAAGGCTATCTGTGGGCACTGGCTACCATACCAGGCAGCCCAGCTCTCTGCTCACTGAGCCTTCTCGAGTGATATAAGCCTCAGATAAACCTGCAAGGAATTCACAGTCTACATACAATCAGACAGACTATGCCGGAAGGAGCAGGCATTCATAAAGCACCCTTTGGGGGCGGGGGTGGGGCGGGGGGGAGGGGGGATGAGAGGGCGGGAGGGATATGGGAGCTTTATACAAAATGGAGATGATGTGGGCTAAGGCTTTTGCCTTATTCGTTCTGTTCCTCCGCACGTAGGGCAACAGTGTGACTGATGTCCACTGCAGCTATGGGAAGGCAGGTGAGACCTGGGGCTGTGCGGTGGTGGACATTAGTTTTCATACATCTCCCGCAGCAATGCTCGGGGCTATGCAGGTAAAAAATGGACTGCAGGGAGCATCCCTGCCCCCAGGAATGCCAGGTGTCTCCTTTTGTCATCCTGGTAGCCCCCAACCAGGCCACAAGGAAAAGGTGCCACCACTGCACCAGAGACTTGTCACCTCACCATACAAGCTGGCGCCCACTTCACAGGGGGTGCAACAGGGGTTTTGCTGAACTACACTGAACCTGCCCTGGGAATTCTAAAAATGTACCAAGTCCTCATCCAAAGAATGGTCAAAAGTGGGATTTCCTTTTCGAAAGAGGGTTCTGGGCACGACAGGGTGAGGTGGCTTCCCCAGGTCCCTCACCCACCTTCTAGAAAAGGCCTTGGATTCTCTTTCTAGTAAGCAACCCTGGGGTCTGAGGGTGGGGAATAACTCCAGGACAGGGCCAGAGCCCCAAACAGAACGGCAACGTATACAAATAATGCTGAGTTGGGCTACTGTTAAGAGTTCATACCAATTACTAAATGTCATTCCCAATACGGTATATTATGTGCTCTGTGATTTCACATATTCCTTTATAAAAAGAGATTAAAAGGAGAGTCCACCTCAGTGGGTCATTGTGGGGAGTAAATACAGAAAAACATGAGACACTTAGGGTAATGCCCAGTTCCCTGTAAAACATGTACAGTTGTTAACTTTTATTTTATGTTGTCCTCGCCTTTCTAAGAGCACCAAATACAAGACCTAATCAGGCCAACTTTCTACCTCCTAGACTCTGCAGTAGTAATTCTTGGGCAATGGGGGGACCTTCCTTCTGTACTCCCCCAGCGGGACACCCAGTTCTGCCCTCCCCATGCGGTTCCCAAAGAGCATCCAAAACCCCACTCACAACACGGAGGTCAATCACGAGGTGAAAAAAAAAGCCTCAGGGAACTACTTAACAGTACTTAGCATAGAACGGTGAAATCGGGCATTAAAAAAGGAGCATTTAGAACCCCAAACATCATTAAGTGATAACACCACCATCAAATCAACTAAAGCAGGAAAACACACTCGAATACTTTCAATGGACACCCAAAAAGAGCAGAGAGAGAAAAACCAAGTGTGTCCTTACTCAGCCTTAACCACTCCCATCGGTCTTCCCACTTGTCAATCATTTCTTTTCTCTTCTCCGTCAACTGCAGCAACTTTTCTTTGATCTGTGAGAAAAGCAGCACCACGGGGACACCTTAATAGAATGGACCACATCCTCCTGGCTTCCCCTTGACAGGCCACTCCACACACGAACAACACACTTTCTGTCAAAACCATCACGGAGCCAGGAAACATCTAAGGACGTTAGTCCCTCGGGCCCTGGGAGAGCAGAGGCAGCAGGAGGGTGGACAGCAAGGCCTGCTCCCCGCTCTGGAGCTGCTTTGTCCTGAGACCAGCTCTGCATTGAGTCCCTCCAGCCTCGCAGGCTCCCTAGGCAATCACTTAGGAGGGAGTCAGGGACAGCAAGAGGCCAAGCCCTTGACCTCGCTGGGAACTTCCAGGTCCCTGAGGGGGCCACACACAGACTAACCAGCTACCTCTTTACCACCGTCATCCTAACTGGAAGCAGCCCCCGCCACTGAGGAGCCAAGAGGTCGAGGACACATGCGATAGCGAAGGGGTCACCCGGGAAGGGTGCTGACGAAGCTGAGAGAGGCCGAACCTCAGTCTGAGGCCCTCAAACACGGTCTGCTGGGCCTTGGATTTGGAGTTCCTGGCTCTGCCCACAGCCTGAGTAATTGTTTTCTACACACACGGGAAAGAAGTTCTGAAATATATATAAGTATGTGCATACGTATATATGAACGTACCTATGCATTTTTCTCTGTGGATACACACACACACATACATACACACTCACAAAGTAAAGTCATTTTACTTCTTAACAGAGCTGCAGTCACCCTGGGCCCCGAAACAGGGGCACCCTACCTCCTCAGATGCGTAGTGCTTTCTCGCCAACAGGGATTTCCCAAGTTCAATGCAGGTTGTGAAACTGTCGTTACGAGCATCAATTTCAGCTTTGATGCCTTGATGATTATTCATCAATAGTTCAACAGATGACACATCCCTAAAATGGGACAAATAATACCCCCGTTAGGAGATCAAGCTTTTCAAATAAATGTGTTGGTTTCAAAACACGAAATTAATTAGAAGGAAACTGCTTGACGGCACGATTTACCTTGAAGGTCTGAGTCACAGTCTGAGTCACAGGAGCTAAAGTGCGATGACAGTATAATTCAGGACCAGCTAAGTGTACTCTCATTTGTGTGTGTGTGTGTGCTCCTGAGTAATTCACAATGGCTGCCAGGCAGATGCTGGAAAAACCACTGGATTTCCATTCAAACTTACTGTGAAATGCAATTCAGACTCTTCAAGAAGGTACAGAAGCATTAACGTGTGTCCCCAATCGTACCCCAGTGAGTTAGCTGCCAAAGGTTCAGCACATGTGTGTTCAAAAGAGCAGCTGGTATCTCCCCTCCTTCCCTGGACACGGAGACACACAGCGCGGGAACCAGCTCAGAAATCAATGGCTGGTGGAGCTGAGAGCTTCTCATGAACCAGAACCTAAGCCTGGGAGTCTGATCTAGGAAATACAGTATATACATTATATAGGCAATACACATATTTTACATCCATGAATACATTATAGTCTATGTATTTCTTCTCTTGGGACGTGCCTCATTTCTCAGTGAGGTGGGGGCTGGAGCTGACAGGGGTGAACTGGAAGCTATGTGCCTGCTTGTTCATCTATGAGCTTCTCTTCACGGCTTTGCACGAAACAGCCAAAGGGAAGATACAGAACAAATATTAATCATCTTACACCATGGAAGCAGATGCAGGGTTAAGACTCCTTTAGCAATGTCTACGAAAGGGACAGAGTGGTTTTTAATCTAACGGACAGGTAAAGAACTCAGAAAAGCCCCCTCATTTCAATGATGAGGCAGAGCTAGTCATGCTCAAGGGCAGGAGCGCCTGGGTGGGTGTGGAAACGTGGGGGCAGGTGGAGGGAGACACGGGGCGGGCCTGCCAGCCTGGGCCCCTCATTCCCCGGCGAGTGTGCAGGCGGCAGCGGAGGCAGTGCAGCTCGCCCCACACGCCTCCCCACCCTGCTCTGGCCTCGAAGCGTCAGGCGAGGCCCCAGCTCTCTCGGGAAGATCCCGCCTGCACACTGCCCAGGGCCAGTCGCTGGATTCCCTGCCCAGGAAGCTGGCGTGTTACCTGGGCTTCTCCTGGGCCTCGATCTGCCGGATGACATCCTCCATCCACAGCATGAGGTCCCGCACCATGCTGAAGAAGCGGAACTTGTCCCCCGTGTCCACCAGCCGCACCCGGCGACCCTCACACGAGTCCAGCAGGGCCTTCCAGGCCTCCAGGACCTCGTTCTCCCGCTTCTGGATGTCATCAGCCTTGTCACCCGCGTAGGCTGCTTGGAGGCGGGCCGCATCCTCCTGCAGCTGCCTCACCTGTGGAGTGGCAGGGGGACAGCCGGATCAGACGGCCGGGCCTTGGCTCCATCACCCCACACTTCCTTCACACGTGCGCCCCACGCTGTTCTGTTTACACACCAAGTCACAATGGGTCCCCTGACCCCGAGGAGCTCACAATTTCATCAGGGAGATCCAAGTCACAAACCCCAAGGGTACTATAAATGTGCTGAAGGACGACATTACGTTCTGCATACACGATGAGACAAATGAAAGGCTATAGGGTGGCCCCCCGGAGGTGGCCAGGGACATAAGGATGATGCAGAAAACACTCGTCTTCAGGGTAAGGACGATGTTTTTATCATGAGAAACCGCCAGGAAGAGCACTTTGAGAACACCTTTTCCACGGCTGTGTGATGTTGCTGAAAACAATCTACATGTCATCTCTAAGAGCTCACACAACTTGAAAAACATAAAAATGCAGCATCTAGTGTAGCTGAAAAATAACAACGGCCCAATGTCAAAGAAGGTAGAATTTTAACTGGGCAAATTTCAAAATCTTTGCAACACGCCAATGGGTCTTATGAAGAGAGGCCACACAGAGATACGGTACTTGGTTCTCTACTAGTTCAAGTTGGATGGTTTACCTCCGGTGAGCCAGTTCCCTACGGACAGAACAACGGCCACAGCTCCTACAGGAGGAGAATGGGCAGCAGCAGCGGAATTAGAAAAGCGTGTCCTTTTGATTCTACGTCCTCACTTTGGGGAACCTACCCTACACATACTCTTGCACACTTAGGAAATGAGATGCACGTAAGCTCTTTATTGTAGTGCTGCCTGCAAAAGCAAAAAGACTTGAGAATACAGTCCATGCACTGGTTAAATGCATGAGGGCACTACCACACAGGAGGGCCCCATACAGCCATGAAAACAGCAGGGAGGCTCTGGCACTCAACCGATGCCCGGCGGGCCCTTTCACATTCTGCATGATGCAGACCCTAGGCCGCTACGTGTATCTCCTTTAAACATTCCCTCAACACCTTCCACCTCCGTGGTGGGAAAGCTGCAGCACTGCTGAAGGGACCCTCAGCGGTGACCCCCTCTGCTTCTAGAAGGGGGCGAATCAAGGGCAAATGAGCAAAGGCAGTGAAGGTGGTCCCTCCACAGAGCAAACAAACCCCAGAGCCCACAAAGGAATGGTAAGGCAGATATACCACATCAGGGTTGGCCCACGGCTGAACCTGGCTGCCGGTCTTATAAATAAAGATGCCCTGGCACGCAGCCATGCCCTGTATTTTCAAACTGTCTGTAGCTGCTTTACGCTGCAACGGCCGAGCTGGGTAGCCGCAACAGGAATGGTCTGTCCTGCAAAGCTGGAGAGATTTACTACCTTGGATTCTACAGAAGTTTGCCAACCCCTCCACTACATGATCAATGTGCTCTTAATTGACAAGAACAAAACCCCCAATAGACTGAGGGCTGGTATCTACAATAAAACTGACTTCTTCTCTAGGACCATGACATTTGGGGGGAGGAGGGAAGGATACCATTTATTTTTCATCTAAAAGACTGAACAAGAAACTGCAGAGATGAGGGAGCAATCTTCCTAAAGATTCTGACTGTTACATGGTGATCACTTAGTCAAACACCTTTCAACCAGAGACTTGGTGTCAGCCATTTCACACCGGGGAAAACGTCAGGCATGTGAAAATGTCAGACTCTGGTTTTCCTTCTTTGTGTTATATAACTCAGACCGTGGTTGATGGAAAATAAGATGGTATTATTTTGGAAATGATTCTGGAGAGATATGCTAACATGATACAATTTCTTGTTGAGAAGGTCTATTGCTTGCAAATGTTTTGTGTGTGCATCTGGCTTATTTTAATCACGAGGATGTAGTACCTCTAACAATGTCTGCAAATGTAGAACTTTTGGGCTGGTAAGTTCTCCCAGTAAACGGAGCGTTTTCATATGCGTGCACACACACGCACACACGCATTTACCTTAGGCCACTCTTAGAGGCATGTTTTGGAGTCAATGGCGAGAGATGCTCAGAGACGCACAAAGATGCTCTGGACAGAGAAGCACACGCCCGCCCCCCGGGCGGCTCCGCCACCCACCTGAGTGCCCAGGGCCTGGATGTCGTGCTCGAACGTGGTGTGCATTCTCTGCAAGGTCTCCACCGTGTTCTGGTCTCTCCCCAGCTCCTCGGGGAGTTTCTTGTGCTTGTCCTGTATGCGCCCAAAGATCTCCTTGGCATCGTGGTAAAACTTGTGCAGTTCGTAGGAGGCAGCGAGGATCTGGGTTCTGGTGTCAATGAGCTCCAGCAGGTCGGCCCAGGCTTCGTTGAGCCCGTCCTTCCACTCGGCGATGGTGGCGGCGTCCGAATGGCCCGAGTTGATGAGCTCGTCTGCCATGTGATTGACTGTGTCCACGCGCTCCTGCCCAATGTTCCCTGTGTCCCGAGCAAATTCCCGGAACCGTTCCTGTAGCATCTGAAACAGATGAGCGTAAGGAAATCAGTGAGACTATTGTGAACATTTTGCTTCTCGATCACATGAACGTCCTTTGGAAAGAAACAAGGAGGATGCATGACTGGACGACAGATCTCAGCTCTAAGACCTATTATCAATCGGAATTCCTTCCCATTCATTCACTGGAACCCGAGTAAGGCACCGGCTCCATGTCCTTTTTCTAGAGAAAGGGGCACAGAGAGGTTAAACAACCTAACTCCAAGTCGCCCAGTGATGAAAACAGAGTTGAAATTAAATCCCATGACCTTGGCGCACAGGGCGTTTTATCTGCTCACAAAGAATGCAGACGGCCAACCACACCCATTGGTCACCGCACACCCACTCGTGCTCTGCCCGGTACTTGCCGTGACGTGCTCGTAGTCCTGCCCCAGTTCATGCGACCCTGCGACCACCTCCCTCTCCGCGATCCACTGTTCCAGGTCGTCCACCTCCCGGTTGAGCTGGAAGAGCCGGTGCCTCTCGTCCAGCTTGCCTCTCCGCTCCTCCGCCAGGTCCTTCAGACCCGCGTACAGCTTGTCCACTTTGGACTGCCTCATGCTGATGCGCTCACTGAAAGGGGGGAGGCGGTGGGGGAGAAGGACTTAATGTCAAAGTTCCTTGAGGGAGAAAACAAACGGGGTGGGAAGGAAGCTCTGGTTAACCTATTTAGCCTAAAACATACAACAAAACTCTCCAGTTTGACTTCAACTCCAAGTAAAGAAGAGCCAACATGTAAGCGAGTCGTAATTAAGGCCCAAGGCCACCCTGACACGATGGAGGGAGAGACTCTAACTGTACTGCTGGCTCTGCAGGTCAGGATTTCCTCTGACGTTTGACGTTAATGCAAAATCCAGGAGCCGCCCCCATTCTCAGGTACCATGCTGCCAAGGGACAGGTGGTACCCCTGAACGGCACACGCCTGTACCTCTCTGGGCTGTATGCTCTCCTTGGCCAGGAGGGCAGGCCCTGCCCTGCTGCTCCCCACGGGCCCTGGGTGCACTGCATCCCCCCTCTTCCTCCCCTCATCCCCAGAATGACTGTCTTATAACAGGAAAGCAAAGAGGCGAGGCTTCCTGATGCCTGTCCCTGGAAGCTGGGAAGGCCGCTTTCTGGGAATCCTGAGCACGAACACCCGAGAGACCCCATCTCCAACCTGCCTTGGGTAACGCACAAGGCCTATTCCTTTCCTCCCGAGTCCGTTACAAACACAGAAAACCTAGAGTGACGGCCACTGGAGGTAATACAGGGGCCTGGCACAGAGTTGGGAGTGCCACACGCACCTCTTTCATCTATTTCTAAGGCATTCTAGAACTTGAATTGTGAGGCAGGAGGTGGTATCCTTTGGTTCTTCCCGGAGCCCTTTTACTTAATAGGTCCACTTCTGTCTCCTAGCGACTACTAGTAATTAAACTACCCCATTCCTCTTAGAACTAGAAATTACTTTCCCAGACTGGATGACCCTTTCAACACACTGTAGGCGCTTTGATAATGTATCTGTGCAAATCACTCTGCACTCCTGACTCCAGTCACCAATGGTCTTTCAATAGGGCCCTGACCAGGAGATATTTCACTGATGAGAGCCATTTCCTACGTAACAGCTCACCCTCCTGGGCAGCACAGGCCTACTGGTCTGTTACAAAGCTGCTTCTCAAAGCTCTATGGTGCCAGTTACTCAGATGAGCGCCAGCCGAAGCTTCGGCACAGGTGAAGTAAGAGGCCCTCACTGGAGAGCTGGTAACCCTGGACAAACGGCATCACCTTTCGGGATGGCTGTCGGCCACCAGGGCCCGGCTGGTCTTGGAGAGCTGATGCACCGTCTCCGCATAGTCCTCCACCGCCTGCTCCAAAATCTGGTGCTTCTTCAACATGGAAACGGCACTCTGCTCATCCTGCAAAGAGATGCCACCACCGTCCCCTCAGGCCCAATACCACCTAACAGAGGCAGGATGCTGCGTGGTGGGGCAAGAGGAAAGACTCGGAGAAAGGAAAACCCAGAAGCGTGACATGGGCAGTGGAACACAGAAGCATTTCAGGAGTGTCAGAATGGCCTCGCCGGCGTGGCTCAGTGGTTGAGTGTCAACCTATGAACCAGGAGGTCGCAGTAAGATTCCTGGTCAGGTCAGGGCACATGCCCAGGTTGTGGGCTTGATCCCCAGTGTGGGGCGTGCAGGAGGCAGCTGATCAATGATTCTCTCTCATCACTGATGTTTCTATCTTTCTCCCTTTCCCTTCCTCTCTGAAATCAATACAAATATATTTAAAAAACAAAAACAAAAAAATAGTGTCAGCATGAACGTCGTGCGAAGGACGAAGGTGAGGTAAGGGGATGACTGAGACCCTCTGAGGCAGGAAGGAAAGCCCAGGCACAGCCAGTGTGTGCTGAGGCTGCGACGACTCACAGTGAAACAGACAACTGGGTCTCACAGCATTCTGGAGCCTGGAAATAGTTGCAAATGGTCTTAAAAGTATCACGTGTATGTTATATAAGTTAGGTAACCCTATAACTAGAGAGTGTAAGAAGGGTTCTGGCAAATTTAAATTTAAAAATATATATATAGGATGATCCATTGTTAATGACATGCCAGGACTCGGACAATGAAATCCCAGCCACCTTTGTGCACCAGGGTGCCCCATGACATGCAAAGGCAGCAATGAGATGTTACACAAAGACATGGCAGTCAGCAAAAAGCTCGGGGGAGAGGCTCAGGCTCTTCCAGGGAAAGGGTGCATCCAGCTTCCCCCCTGGGGGGCGGACCCTCTCACCTTGGCCTTCTCCTCAGACATCATGTACAGCTCCTGCTCACTCATCCACGCCTCGGCCTCGGCCGCGTCGAAGTAGTACTGCTGGGCCCTCTGCGCCTCCTCCAGCCGCCGGTGCCGCTTCTCCGTCTCCTCGATGAGGAGGCCCCACAGCTGCCGCAGGTCGGCGAGCCTCTGCCGGATGGCCTCGGCGTTCAGGCTGCTGCTGTCGGTGACGATGCTCTGGCTCCTCTCGAAGATGTCATCGATGCGAGGCTGGTGCCCCTGGATTTCCTTCTGGAGGGTCTGTGGGAGCAGGAACACACACAAAGGTTTGCGAAACAGCAACACCATGTTGTTTATGCCAAGCTGGGAGGGCCAAGGGGCAGGCGCCAGCCTTCAGAGCTCCCCCACTCTCCGCCTTCTAATTTGAAGCAGTATTTATCAGACTGAGGTAACCCGAGCAGAAACGCTTACCTGGTTTTTCTTTATCAACAGCTGCACAGTCTGGAGGTTGTGGCCATGATCCGTGGAAGTTGCCAGAGGCATCCTCTCTCCAACCCACAACTGGAGAATTGTAAACAAGTGGTCAGGGCCGCGCAAAGAGAACAAATATCTGACGTGAGCAAGTACGGCGGGGAAGAGCAGGGAGGCCGGGGTGAGAGGAAGTGTGTTCGATCCTCCTGGAAGGCCGCGGAGGAGCCCGCCCTGCTCTGACACTGGGCGCGCACTCTCTTGCCCCATCCGCAATGTCTTGCCCTGGCTGGTGTGCTAAATGGTTAGAGCGTGGATCTGTGCACTGTAGGGTCTCATGTTTGATTCCCGGTCAGGGTACATATGTGGGTTGCAGGTACAACCCTGGCCCCATTTGGGGCACGTATGGTAGGCAACCAATCCATGTGTCGCTCTCACATCGATGTCTCTCTCCCTCTCTCTCTAAAAAGCAATGGAAAAAATATCCTCAGGTGAGGATTAAACAAAAACTTACTGTTCTAGTGTCTCAGTGGTTGAGTATCGACATATGAACCAGGAGGTCACAGTTTGAATCCCAGTCAGGGCACATGCCCCGGTTGTGGGCTTGGTCCCCAGTGTGGGGCATACAGGAGGCAGCCAATCAATGATTCTCTCTCATCACTGATGTTTCTCTCTCTCTTTCCCTCTAGCTTCCTCTCTGAAATCAATAAAAAATAATAATAAATAAATAAAGACACTCGAGAATATCTTTATAAAAACCGGACAGAAAAATGGAGTTGCATTTCACGTGAGCAGGGAAAGAACCCTCAGAGTGTACATGATGCCAGCCTTCAAAGTTCCGCTCACCCACGTGACCCACAGTGAAACCCACAAGAGGCCAGAACACTGGCTCCAGAGAGGCCAGGCCAGGAGGTGTACAGGAAAGCTGCTTGTGCAGTAGGGGTCTACTCACGATCTCGTCCTCCACATCCCTGTTGAACTGGTGGATCTCTTTGGAGGCCAGCAGGTTGTGCTTCCGTTCATTCAGGGGCTCCAGCAGCTCCATGAACTTGGTCTGCACGGTGAGGCGCTTGCTGTCCACCTCGTCGGGGCTCTCCCCCTCCTGACTCAGGGCCTGGGCCTGGCTCTGCAGCTCTTCGATCTCCTTCTTCCGCACCTCCATCTGGTTCTCCAGCATCTGAGGGCAGAGAACAGACCCCCTTTCAACCAGAGATGAGGGCAACTCGGACAGTCCTATAAAATGTTTGTTTTGGGCACTGGCCAAAATGGAAGGTTGAGGAATATAAATGTATATAGTGGAGAGTCTAAAAAAGTGTTTCCTAACATGTATCAAACTATCCATTGGCATCCCACTCTGTGGGCTGATGTAAAAAATAAAAAAATCCCTTTCTAAGATTTTGAAATTTGGGAGAACATTTACATTTCTCCAGGAAATGGGAGAAAAATAAAAGGGAAAACAAAAGAATTATGGGGCAAATTTCTTGCACCCTGAACCACTCAGATAACTGTCATATATATCTAGATGTTATTTAGCAAAGCCAACATGAATACCTTCCTTCATGTATTTATAAACTTACATTCAGTTCATGCAGAACTGAATGAAATGAATATTTATTCAACTGTTAAATCATGGGTCCTCAAACTACGGCCCGCGGGCCACATGCGGCCCACCGAGGACATTTATCCGGCCCGCCGGGTGTTTTTGCCGCCGCTGCCTGTCCTGCTTAGCAGCCGACAGTCCCGGGCCCGCAGTGCGCATGTGTGGAATGTGCGCCGCACTCTCCGACTCCCCTCCTTCTCTCTGAGGGACAGTGAACTGGCCCCCTGTTTAAAAAGTTTGAGGACCCCTGTGTTAAATGGTGGGACCATCCATCAACTAAAACGATGATGATAAAAAGAATATTCCCGTGCACAAACACCCACTACTTCTACTGATATTGTTTCTTTCCAGTTGGTTCTGGAAACGTCCCATGATGCTATGGGAGCTAACACTTGACTGGGTTAAAACCCCTTCACACAGAGGGTGGATGGCTGTGGACGAGTTAGGACTCTGGCAGTAAAACAGAAACAGTCCACGCAGGTGGTTGCCCTGCCCACTCGCCTGCTGCTTTTTCAGCAGGATGTTGACGCTGGTCAGGTCTTTGCCGTAGTCATCGGACTGAATCTGGCTCTCCAGGCCGTGCAGCCATTTGTCCAGATCTGCGCAGCTCTGGGTGAAGAGTTCAGCCTTGTTCGCATCGAAGAGCCGCTGGGCCTTGGTCTGGGTGGTGGATTCAAGGACTTCCCACATTTTATGTAAACCGGTGAGTTTCTCCTTCACCACGGCTTCTGTCTCGGGCTTTTCTGAAATGAGCTGCATTCCTTCCTAGAAAACGCAAACCACCGTGGTGATAAACAAACAGTTTGCTAAAGAGCAAGTGTCACTCACTGTGAAAAACGAACCTGAGATGAGTTGGTTAGTGATTTACACACACACACACACCCTCACCCCACACGCAGTCTTTCCACGTGAAGTTACTGCTTGATAAACTGACGATGACCGAGTCTGTGCACCGGCTTCCATGAGAGACGAGCAGGAAATGATCACTGCACATGGGACTTGTTTCAACCGGGGCAACGGGACATTTCATGCTAATAACCTAACACTTCATCCCCTCCACGCACCCCAAAAAGACCAGGACACATTGTTTTAACTGTCCCGAGTCTGAAACAATCTAACAAGTGTCAAGGAAGAGAAGGGAGGGTGGGGACCTTCACCACATTCACTTATGCTCTTGCAGCACAGAATCTCCCTGGGCTGAAACAACACATTTTAAATTATTACAGTGACCAGAATACAGTACTCACACAAGAAAAATGGGGAAATTTAAAAATACATAGTATCTCTAAATTCTGTGCGACCGGACTAATCAGTCTCTGTCCCAGTCCTATACACGGACGACGGCAAGGACAGCAGGGCCCCTGCCCTGGGCTCAGCCCATCGTGGGCGGCAGGCGGGACGCACACAGAACCTGCACCCCCCGCACCCGTGGGAAGGCCCGGGGCCTGCGCACCAGCCGGAGGGTTTCTGCTGGGTGCGAGTCAGGCACTGGACGCGGGACGACGACGGACTGCGTAACTTTTGTATGTGGCCAAGTGTGACTCAGACGTGCTGGGAAACGTGTTAACGAAAAGGGGCTCATGTCCACCCAGTCCGTTTCCTCACCGTGGGAACGGCAGCTCATCAGACGCGGTAACTCACCTTCTCAATTTTGTCAAGCCATTCTTTGTTGGACGCGAGTTCTGCCATAAACGCTTGATGCTTTAACCATTTACTGTGCAGGTTTCTGGCTTCATCGTAAGACATGTCCTGGGCGGTAAGCATCTTTTCGTTGATCCAGAGAGACAGCTGGGGAAAGAGAAACACGGAACAGGAAGGCCTCAGAGACCGGGATCACAGACACCGGCCCTTTCTCTGACGGGAAAGAGTCGCGTTATGTTGTACGAGGCTCGCTGTGCGTGTTTCCGTGTGGAGACAACCGAGCACGGACGTTACCGCTGTGACCTGCCAGGACAGGCAGCCCCGCCGTGCGGAGGCGGGACCGGAGCCACGCTCCACACTCGGCCTCTCACCGTGAGTCCAGCAGCACCAGCGCTCCGAGCAGCTGTCCAAGTGTTCAGCACTCTCAACCTTCTCCTCCAAATACACACCTGGGCTACACCAGGTTAACTGTCTTTCACTCCACTTGGTAGGTTTTTACTCTTTTAATTCTGTTATTAAAAAAAAACCCAAAAACCCCTCCTCTCTTATCCCTCGCTCCCCTTCACGGAGGTATTTATGGGAATGCCCCAAAGCGTACATAACTAGCTCCCAGTTCGGGCAAGGCAGCGATGATGCCCTCTCCTGCACATGTGAGTCACCTTCACCCCTTTCTCTACAGCCACTATTTCGCTGCAGGGCCTTCTATTCAGACCAAGACCACTTCACCGGACTGGATTCAGACCAACGTGTCGACGTGGCCCTGGACCCTGGAAGCCTCACAGAGCCTGCCAGCTGCTGACAGATCTGAGAAGGGAGTTCTCTGCTGAGGCCCAGGCCAGGAGTCAGCCCAGTCCCGGGCCCCAGGCCCCCGACACACTTCTCTTGCTGGCGCTCACCCCAATTCACCTGCTCCTCACTGCCTGCCTGCACTTGGCCATGCCAGTGTCCTAACTCCTCCCCCACACACCGTGCGAACCCAGGAAGAGCGTCTGTTTGCCCAGGTGGAAGGTACACGAAGGAATACAGCGTCAGCCCGAAGCAGAAGCAAACGTCTTCAGGGACCGCGCCCCTTCTCCTGCGTGACCTCCAGCAGCCACTCTCACACCTGTCCCTGCCACACAGATCTGCTCTCAACGCCTTCACAACCCTCCCTCCGGAGGGTTAGAAATGGCATCTAGAGCCCATAGAAACCCTCACAGGCTCAGCAGTTCCAAGGCCATTCGCCTGTACTCTGGGCTGCAGCCGGGAAAAGGCGTTCCCATACATTTGCCTAAACCAGGGGTCCTCAAACTTTTTAAACAGGGGGCCAGTTCACTGTCCCTCAGACCGTTGGAGGGCCGGACTATAGTTTAAAAAAAACTATGAACAAATTCCTATGCACACTGCACATATCTTATTTTGAAGTAAAAAAACAAAACGGCAAAAACACCTGCATGTGGCCCGCGGGCCGTAGTTTGAGGACGCCTGGCCTAAACAATACAAAGCCTGTTCTTTGGAAACGATGCCAAGGGGAGCAATGGGGGTCATAGGAGGACCCCCGGCCCTGAAGGGGCTGAACTCTGGGCATCATCCCTACCTTTCTCAGGCTACTCACCCACCATGCGGGAGGGAGTGGGGGTTGACAGCAAAAGGTAGAGACCTGTGATGTCACTCGTTACTGAGGGGAAAACCAGTAAATCTCATAAAGCCCTTTGTAAGCAAGGACCGTAGATCTGTTGTTACACAACAAAAGAGACACTAAATTTCCTACTTTAAAAGAGTTACCTACTTTCCAGTGACCTGAGCAGCTAAAATCTGAAATACTATGTCCATTCAATCTGAGGGGAAAAGAGATTAAAAGGAAACCAAACGGTAACATTTCCCCCTGTATTTTGTGTACACACACACACACACACACACACACACACGGATATTAAACACAATAGAAGGCATTTATTTATCCAATGGGCCAAGGACATGCACATATTTTTGCTATTCATAACTACCTACCCAAGAGAGGTTAAAAAATAAAAAAGAGCTACATAAAACGCAGAGGCTTATAAACAAATCTGCTCTTTGCTGAACACGCCACCCTACAGATACAGCCTCATGCGAGGCAGCAGTGATGCGGGTCTGTGGAACTTGCTGGTCATCTGTCCTCCTCAGCACTCTGGGATCAGAGCTACGTCTATTATTTGTGGGCATTTACGAAGGCCACTTGAGAATATAGTCATTCTCTGCAGAAAAAGAACACTGTGCAGACTGGAAAGGGATAGGAAAAAATGCTTTGGCACCAAATCAAGCTAAAAGGGAAGCATGGAGCTTACTATCCCTGTGCCACACCCGCCCAGTTACACTGTCCTCCTTAAAAAAAAACACCTCCATCCTCAGAAACTCTGGCTTAAAATGAGGCTGAAAGACAGAGTAATACAGATCACCCCTTTGCTTGTGCTTCAAACTCCAAGGGTTTTGAAACCCCGAACC